>NC_053395.1:48646251-48956564 GCF_905171765.1 Bufo bufo | reverse complement strand
CTGTCTTAGACTGAGCTGTTCAAAAGGACATGCCCACAATCCAGTTAGGCCAAACACCCTCCCACTCCTCAGCCGACAGGGATTGAAAATTTAAGTTAAAGCAACTTCTAGGTCCCGCTAAGCCACGCCTCGATCTGGTTAGGCCACGCCCCTCCGACTCAGCTTAAAAAGGGATAAAAAAATGGGGTTAAAAATTTACTTCTGTCATCTGCAGAGGTGGGAGGGATGGTGACTTTCTTCCTGCAGCTCACACTGAGACAGCACAGTGCTGCTGTCTGAGAGTAAGCTGTTCAAAAGGACATCCTTGTGTCCATCCAGGCCCTACGCCAGATGGAGGACAGGGAGTCTGAAAGCCGGACTGTCCGGCCTAAAACTAGACCTCTAGCCACCCTAGGGGCAGACTGCTGTGGAGGTCACAGTTAAGGGGATGGTCTGCTATGGAGGTCAGTGTTAAGGGGCATATTGCTGTAAAGGCCACTGTTAAGGGGGCGGGCTCCTGTGGAGGTCACTGTCAAGGGGGTGGTATGCTGTGAAAGTCACTGTTAAAGGGGAAGGCTGCTGTAAAGGTCAAAGTTAAGGCTGCTGTGGAGGTTCAATTTTAAGGGATGTGGCACTGTGGGGGGGTCCTTCAGCTAGTAATATATTTTTTTTGTGCCACTAATACACGCCAAAAAGGCTTTAGAACATATAACTGCTCTGCTGAACGGCAAATAATATATATTTTTTTGCCACTAATACACACCAAAAACGGCTGTAATTTTCTCACTTCACCACACAACAGCTAATAAGCCCTTTTTTTTCCCACTAATACACGCCAAAAAATGCTTTAGAACATATAACTGCACCGCACAAAGGCAAATAAGACATAGAAATATAAACCCTGTTAATGGCTGTATCACACAGCACTTGCCCCCCAATAACAAGAATGGTTTGCTGGAATTACAGAGCTGTATAATGGCAATTTAGATCCCCAGTCAGTGCAGCAAGGTGTAATAGGATTGTTCCTATTACCCAGGCTGTAAACTCCCCTACTGAACCCTGTTCTGCTTCAATACTGTGGAATGATTCCTCCTTATCCTTTCCCTGAACTTCTATACAGCAAAATAAGTATTTTCTACCACTGTCCCTAACACCTGCTGACGTCTCTCCCTGCACTAAGTACACTGGAAAATGGCTAAATCCAAGATGTTCTGAGGCTATTTATAGGGCTGTGACATCACAGGGCTGGCTGGCTGCTGATTGGCTGCTTGCATGGCATTGTGGGTGATCCCTCGTTGCCAGAGTTTCTTGCTCCATGTACTAACACGTGTAGCAGTCATTTTAGGAAAAAATGCAATTCGTTACCACAAAGCGTGAGAAAATTCGGATTCGGTGCAAATACAATTTTTCCTGAAATTCGGAACGAATTCCACTTTGTCAACTGGTTCGCTCATCTCTAATCATATTAATAAAAGAAAAAAAAACTAACTTGTCACATAAAAAAGTTGCGAAAATGATTGAGGTAGTCCAACAATTAGGAAGTGACAACCGTTAAACCACCAAGTGTGCTAAATCATAGAAAAAAGTGTCTATAAAAAAGTATCTGGTCATTGGGGGTTTTTCAGGCCTGGGTTTTAGGGGTTTAAGTAAGGAAAGCAGTTCAATATCATCTAAATGAATTGTACTGTACTTATGGCTTTAGATGCTCAAACATGAAAGGACTAAAAATAGCACAACAATAAACCGATGATAAGAAACCATTAGGAAGAACTTTTGTAACACAAACATGACCATAAAAATTAGGGCTATTTAATTTACCTTGTGTGAACCCAGAGTTAGAATTATCCTTCCAGTAAAAACAATGCAAAAGTTTAATGCTCTAATCAGGTACACAGTATGTATACTTAAGCCCAGATTCTGATGAATAGACTGCTGCTGAAGATATTTCTTCTATGTAAGGGAGCTGCAGAGTTATACACTGTCTGTGGTATCTCTGTGTGCAGAATCTCCAGTGTATTTCTATGTGTTGCCTGCTCACACTGCTCTCCCTTGTCTCCTGCTTTAAAAAAGGTTCTCTGGGATTTTGATGGATGGCCTATCTTCAGGATAGATCATCAATATCAGATCACTGGGAGTCCAACTCCCGACAGCCGCAGCCGAACAGCTGCATGAAGAGCCCATTGTGCTCCATGAGCGCTTAGGCTTCTTCCAAGGCCATGTAATGTCCACATTAGTTGCCTCTCATGGCAGGGCTTTCAAGCGGCATTTCTCAGCAGGATAATTCTCACCCATACAGCAAGGGTTTCTCCAAAATGCAACACTTTCCTGGCTGCCCGGTCACCAGATTTATCGCCAATCAACAATTTATGGGACCAGCTGTGGTGCAAGCTTCTGCAACCTATACCCAACTTTTTCTGATCTTCTATTCAGGGTTCTAGAGCATCTTTTCAATTGTACAGTTTTCCTCAGTAAATCTATCCTTTTGCTCTAATATTGTAATTACTTACATATATCAACATTACATTCACACATAGAAACTTTCATTCCATTCCACAACTCCTTCTTGGTGCTTTTTTATGTCAATGAGTTTACAATCTATGACTCCTAGCACAGTACCATGGCATAATAGGAGCTGCCAGACTTATTGAAGTCTCTCCCTCAATTAACTACTCACTCTGTTAATCTATCAGTATCCATTGGGGGGGGATACATAAGACTTTTTCCCTTTACGTGTACAGTTGCTATTGTAGACTTTGTATACTATGTTACATACTTGGGCCACACCTTTTGTGCAGTCATTGTGCAGTACCCCAGTCCTGAGGGTACTACAATTATATAGAGTTTGTCTTGTTTTTATTTGTAGTTGGCCATATTTTCCAGCAAGGGAATGGATGTCAATGGTTAACAAGGAACATGGCTAATCACTCTGTTCCTCTTCTCTTGGTAGGAGTGGGCTGGTCCTGCTTCCTGCAAGGAGGGAGAGTTCCAGAATAGTCACAGAGCAGAGAGGAAACACACTGCAGAGGTCCTGCTCCTGGATGAGATTCTCCAGAGAGAACAATAAACAATTTACCTCAAGTAAATCCTTAAGAAGACATACAGCAGAGTGAACAGCTACATCCAATATTTAAAGACACTTCTGTAAGGTGAGGGACTACTGCTAAGACACCCATGATCTAGACCACAACAAGGCCAGTACTATATTAGTGCTAAACTGCAGCCATCCAACCTGCCTCCATCAATCCTTACTGGTACCAGAAAAATGCACTTGACATCAGCCGCTATTAACTGTACCTGAAGTCATACTTTGCACTTAGTAAAAGAGAGAATTAAATGTTTAATTCTGGCCTCATTCTTCAGTACTATATTTCCACTGCACCGATCTCCAGGGAGCACGGGCCTGAGGGAGTACACCTTGACACAACACTTAATCAGGGACACTACTACTCCCATCTTCTGCACCGCCTCCTCTTGTGCTCGCTGCAAATGCATTGTGACTTTCAAGTCTCTTTCAGACCCACATAATGCAAATAGTTATCTTCCAAGGAAAGAGATCCATCTTGCTAGTGCCACCTTGTGGAAGTGGCTCCCTATGAGTCAAAATCTGACTACTTAACAAGGCTTGGCATATGACAAGGGAAAATAGTCAAGCCAAATATCCAACTGCAGACGGTTGTTACGGGAAGCTTGCTCCTCATCAGTACAGATTAGGATTCTGGCTGGCTGAGTGTGATGCCTTGGATACAACTTAGGTAGGGTACTGACTCTCCTTAGAGACCAGCCCTGTTTGGAGTCTTGCTAGAAGTGATCCATGGTATGGAGCCAAGTAGAAATTCTCTGCGGGAAAACAATATGCAAAGAGGTATTTCTGAAGGAAAGAAAACCATCTCGCTAATGCAACCTTGTGAAAGGGTTTCCCTGACTTAGTTGTTTTCCCTTGAGATGTCCCAAGACTTATTAAAAAGTCAGATTTTGACTCACAGGGAGCCACTTCCACAAGGTGGTGCTAGCAAGATGGTTCTCTTTCCTTGGGAGATACCTCTTTGCATATTGTTTTTCTGTGGAGCATTTCCAAGGAGCACTTCCAGTAAGTTTCTATACAGGGCTGGTCTCATTAAAGGGGTTGTGTCATCTTAGACATGGGGGGCATATCACTAGGATATGTCCCTAATGTCTGATAGGTGCAGGTTCCACCTCTGGGGCCGCCCTCCTTTTATTTCTATGGTAATGCCGAAAATAGCCAAGTGGCATGCTCGGCTGTTTTCGGCAGTCCCATTAATAAGAATGGTAAGCGCACTGCGCAATTCACTTCTATAGGGCTGATGGAAAGAGCCAAGCCAGCACCTTGGCGCGGGTACGCGGACACAGATGTGTTTTGATCTAAATATATTGAGTGTCCATACATTATGTTTGCATCTATTATTATAGTGCATTATTTTCCGTGAATTTTATAAATGTAGCCATGCACATCCGCATATTTACTATCATATCGTGCAGGATGTTTTGTATCTTTTTCCACGATTTTTTAATTTTTTTTAATTTACGGCACTCCTATAGAAAGTAATGGAGGGCCGCAGCCCATTTGATCATAGTGATGAGCACTATACTTATGACATGCTGATCATTCCAACCCTGTAATGTGAATGCCAATATACCAGGGTTGTGTAAGTTCTCGCATATGGGAAGCATTTAATGCAGCAATAAACTAGGTAAAGATAAAAAAGCTATTCCTTTTTATAGAAAATAAATCTATTTTAATGTCATTCCCATGTAGCTCGCATTACACGTACGTGTTAAACAAACATTTGTCGTGCACTCATTCAACTATTTTCAGAAGTGTCTTAGTAGTGAATGGAAAACAAGTCATGCACTGTAAAGTGCACTTTCCTTCAATTCGGGGGCCCCATTCTGGAGATAGGTGTAGGTCCTAACTTTGGGACCTGCTCCTATCTGACATTGATGACATATCCTAATGATATGCCATCAATGTCCCAGATGAGCATACCCCTTCAGCATAGGGTGCCTACTCTATTTGTATAGTGCACAGATCATTCATTTTGCATTACAGCAGCTGTGCTACACAAATAGTGTTTTAATGCCTGTCGTGTTATACTATTAATGTAGTGTTCCAAGTGTTCGTTTAGCAACATCTATACTAAGAACAAGCCATATACGTAACCAAAACTATAACTATAGTCTCATTTCAGGTGGCTGCTATACCCATGTATGAGCAAATTACTCACCTCTTCACCCAGCATTCTACAGGACTGAATTTTTTAGAATCCTAGGCTAATGTTTCAGTTTTTTGATAGTAACGTTCCTCATCAAAAGCCTCTTCTAAACACAGTTGTCAACTCAAGCCGACACAGGCCACCTCTCATATTTAATAAGAAGCTATGAGTAGATGAAGTAAAAACTGATAGCATTTAGAGGCTATACTATAAACACATTTATTTTGCATCTAGAAGTTTTTATTGTTTTGTGCCTATAGCTCTTATGCAGATTTATGTATCACCATGGACACTGACTACAGACTCTTAGTAGTCTGGTCCTACAGTACGTACAGTCATACTACTTTCTGTCTGCACTAACTTACATTTTGCAGGTTACAAGGACAGGCGGATGGAAATATTACTGCAGAATCACACTCTGCAGGATTTCTTTGTAGTCTTCACAAATTGTCTTTGTTATTTACACATATTACAACAATAAAAATTGTTACAAAGCTGCACACGTCCTTTAGGAGAAAGCAATTTCCCCAAATAATTATAAGGAATTTTCCAAGAGAATTATAGAAATGATAAAGTTTCTGATTGTATTGTCCCTATCAATATACAGTACAGACCAAAAGTTTGGACACACCTTCTCATTCAAAGAGTTTTTGTTATTTTCATGACTATGAAGGCATCAAAACTATGAATTAACACATGTGGAATTATATACATAACAAACAAGTGTGAAACAACTGAAAATATGTCATATTCTAGGTTCTTCAAAGTAGCCACCTTTTGCTTTGATTACTGCTTTGCACACTCTTGGCATTCTCTTGATGAGCTTCAAGAGGTAGTCCTCTGAAATGGTTTTCACTTCACAGGTGTGCCCTGTCAGGTTTAATAAGTGGGATTTCTTGCCTTATAAATGGGGTTGGGACCATCAGTTGCGTTGAGCAGAAGTCAGGTGGATACACAGCTGATAGTCCTAGTGAATAGACTGTTAGAATTTGCATTATGGCAAGAAAAAAGCAGCTAAGTAAAGAAAAACGAGTGGCCATCATTACTTTAAGAAATGAAGGTCAGTCAGTCAGCTGAAAAATTGGAAAAACTTTGAAAGTAAGGGCTATTTGACCATGAAGGAGAGTGATGGGGTGCTGCGCCAGATGACCTGGCCTCCACAGTCATCGGACCTGAACCCAATCGAGATGGTTTGGGGTGAGCTGGACCGCAGAGTGAAGGCAAAAGGGCCAACAAGTGCTAAACATCTCTGGGAACTCCTTCAAGACTGTTGGAAGACCATTTCAGGGGACTACCTCTTGAAGCTCATCAAGAGAATGCCAAGAGTGTGCAAAGCAGTAATCAGAGCAAAAGGTGGCTACTTTGAAGAACCTAGAATATGACATATTTTCAGTTGTTTCACACTTGTTTGTTATGTATATAATTCCACATGTGTTAATTCATAGTTTTGATGCCTTCATAGTCATGAAAATAAAGAAAACTCTTTGAATGAGAAGGTGTGTCCAAACTTTTGGTCCATACTGTATATCTATGTTACAGGCAATGTATGAAATACAGGCATTGTATAAAATGCTTAGGCATTCTATAGAATGCTTAAAGTATTCAGGCAAAATATGAAATGTCTGTGTTATTTCTGTATTTTATATACTTTGCCTAGGCATTGTATATAATGCTTAGGCAGTATTTAGAATGATGAGAACTCCTTAGGCAAAGTATGAAATATTAAATAGTCTTTATTGATATGAACATGAAAGAAAGAAATGCAAAATAACCAAAATGTAAAATAAACTACACTTGTTATAAAACAACAGAAGAACAAAACTTTCTGAGTAAAAAACAAGAGAAAGAGCCTAATATTGTCCTCACCTGTTGCAACAAGGAAGGCTAGAATACCATTTTGAATAGCAATAAATGACATGAAAAATGAACTACATTTGTTATAAAATAGCAGTGGAGAAGGATATTCTTAGTGAAAAGCAAGATCACTATTGTCCTCATTTGTTGCAACAAGGAAGGCTAAAATAGCATTTAGAATTCCAATTAATTGACTTTCTCACACAAGAGCACTTCATGGTTTGGCACTTGTTCTTGCACAGAAGAAATGCAAATGTACTAAAAGAACTACACTTGTTAAAAAATAGCAGAATAACAGAACTTTTTTACTGACAAACAAGAGAAAGGGACCGGTATTGTCCTTACTTGTGTTATGGCACTGTCATTGTATGAGGGTAATTTTATGATACTGGGTGATTTCTTTTGGCACTGTTGATGTGTGACAACCTCTGGAAGGGAGTATTTTATACTTTGCTGGTTTTGTGTAACCCCTGTAGGTAGGGACAGACAAGGGCAGTGAGCCCTAACCTAGAACCCAGCACACTTTCCCCACCTACTTTACAGAACGTCAACTGGATGACAGTCCCTACTCTAAATAAGTGAAGAGATGGACAAACATCAACAGACAACAAACTCAAAAGCAGAGTTGTATGGCAATGGGTCAGAACCAGACGTACTACATATTACCAAATCAGAGACAGAGACTGGTCAGAAGACAAGCCGAAATTAGAACCAGATCGGCTGCACTGTACCAAACACGTGAGACAGAGAGTCGCCTGGAGACAAGCTGGGATCAGAAGCACAGAGGAATTAGTACGCAAATGCAGGAACAGGGAACAAGGAATCTAGCTAGTGAGCCAAACAAGACTATCACTGGCCATGGTGTATGGCCAAGAAGGGATTTAAATAGAGAGCTGGAGCGCTGTATCAGAACCTGATAGGTCCATGACTTTGCGATCCATTAGTCAGAAATACTAGTACACAGTGATAGAGCATCTGAGCTAATCAGCCCACTGCTAATCTCCTCCAGCACATGTCCGCTGCAGGGAGAAACAGAGCATTGCATTCGGTTTCTAAGGATAGGGTTGTGTCACCAGGGGGCATGGCTCAGCAGCGCGTCTCTCCCAAAATGGCCATGCTAAGGCTGAGGATAGTGCCGCTGGAGCCCGTACATGTAAGTTTATTACATTTTGATCTTATGGAGCTGGGTTATCTTATGGCACTGTTGCCATGCGACAACCTCAGGAAGGGAGTATTTTATACTTTGCCAGTTTACCTTTAGATATTATATACTGTAGAATGCCTGGGAAATGTGTGAAATATTACATTTTATACTGTAAGAGGGTCATGTGACACATCAAACTTATTGGGAATTTCACAAGAAAAACAATGGTGTGCTTGATTTTAACGTAACTTTATTCTTTCATGAGTTATTTTCAAGTTTCTGACCACTTATAAAATGTGTTCAATGTGCTGCCCATTGTGTTGGATTGTCAATGCAACCCTCTTCTCCCACTCTTCACACACTGATAGCAACACCGCGGGGAGAAATGCTAGCACAGGCTTCCAGTTACCATAGTTTCAGGTGCTGCACATCTCGTATCTTCACAGCATAGACAATTGCCTTCAGATGACCCCAAAGATAAAAGTCTAAGGGGATCAGATCGGGAGACCTTGGGTGCCATTCAACTGGCCCACGACGACCAATCCACTTTCCAGAAAACTGTTCATCTAGGAATGCTCGGACCTGACACCCATAATGTGGTGGTGCACCATCTTGCTGGAAAAACTCAGGGAACGTGCCAGCTTCAGTGCATAAAGAGGGAAACACATCATCATGTAGCAATTTCGCATATCCAGTGGCCTTGAGGTTTCCATTGATGAAGAATGGCCCCACTATCTTTGTACCCCATATACCACACTATACCATCAATTTTTTTGTTCCAACAGTCTTGGAGGGATCTATCCAATGTGGGTTAGTGTCAGACCAATAGCGGTGGTTTTGTTTGTTAACTTCACCATTCACATAAAAGTTTGCCTCATCACTGAACAAAATCTTCTGCGTAAACTGAGGGTCCTGTTCCAATTTTTGTTTTGCCCATTCTGCAAATTCAGTGCGCCGATCTGGGTCATCCTCGTTGAGATGCTGCAGTAGCTGGAGTTTGTAAGGGTGCCATTTGTGAGTAGCTAATATCCGCCGAAGGGATGTTCGACTAATGCCACTCTCCAGTGACATGCGGCGAGTGCTACGCTGTGGGCTCTTGCTGAATGAAGCTACAGCCACTAATGTTTCTTCATTAGAGACAGATTTCATGCGTCCACATTTTGGCAAATCCAACACTGAACCAGTTTCACGAAACTTAGCAAGCAGTTTGCCAACTGTAGCATGGGAGATGGGTGGTCTCGTAGGGTGTCTTGCATTGAAATCTGCTGCAATGACCCGGTTACTGCGTTCACCAGACATCAACACAATTTCTATCCGCTCCTCACGTGTTAACCTCGGCGACATGTTAATGGCTGTAAACAAAGAGAAACTTGTAAGTAACTCATGAAAGAATAAAGTTACGTTAAAACCAAGCACACCATTGTTTTTCGTGTGAAATTCCCAATAAGTTTGATGTGTTACATGACCCTCTTCCTATTGAGAAAACAAAAGTTGGATTCAAAATGGCCGACTTCAAAATGGCCACCATGGTCACCACCCATCTTGAAAAGTTTCCTCCCTCACATATACTAATTTGCCACAAACAAGAAGTTAATATCACCAACCATTCCCATTTTATTAAGGTGTATCCATATAAATAGCCCACCCTGTATTTGGATTATCAGGTTTAGTAAAAGTGATCTCTTGCTGTAGTGATCCACCTCAACAAAATGAAGGTGGTCTTAATTGAGACATGATAATGTCTATTTACGTAGTCTGCAGGAGATGAATTTGTGCTCACCTTTTGTAACAAGTGACCCATGACCCCTACACCTATTGGTCCTGAGCTGCAGTTTTTTGACCATCTCAGGGTGTAGCCCCTGGCATGACATTGCAGAATGTTAAATATGACTGCAGCTCTTCCAATCTCTCAACATGCCTTTACACAGATTCTCACAGTTCTCAATGATCAACATTACATTAACCCCTTCAGGACACAGCCTTATTTCACCTTAAGGACCAGGCCATTTTTTGCAAATCTTACCAGTGTCACTTTAAGTGGTGATAACTTTAAAACACTTTGACTTATCCAGGCCATTCTGAGATTGTTTTTTCGTCACATATTGTACTTCATGACACTGGTAAAATGAAGCCCAAAAAATTCCTTTTTTAAATAAAAAAATGCCAAATTTACCCAAAATTTTTTTTAAATTGCAAATTTCCAAGTTTAAATTTCGCTACTTCTATAATACATAGTAATACCTACAAAAATAGTCATTACTTTACATTCCCCATATGTCTACTTCATGTTTGGATCAATTTGGGAATGATATTTTATTTTTGGGGGATATTACAAGGCTTAGAAGTTTAGAAGCAAATCTTGAAATTTTCAGAAATTTTCAAAAACCCACTTTTTAAGGACCAGTTCAGGTCTGAAGTCACTTTGTGAGGCTTATATAATAGAAACTCCTTTAGGTGTTCCACAAGAGTTAATGGCAAATGGTGATAAAATTTCAGAATTTAGATTTTTTGGCAAATTTTCAATTGTAATCAATTTTTTTCCAGTAACAAAGCAAGGGTTAACAGCCAAACAAAATTCTACATTTATTGCTTCGATTCTGTAGTTTGCAAAAACACTGCATATGTGGCCGTAAACTATGTACTGGCACACAGTAGGGCGTAGAGGGAAAGGTGCGCCGTATGGTTTTTGGAAGGCAGATTTTGCTGGACTGGTTTATTTACACCATGTCCCATTTGAAGCCCCCCTGATGCACCCCTAGATTAGAAACTCCATAAAAGTGACCCCATCTAAGAAACTACACCCCTCAAGGTATTCAAAACTGATTTTACAAACTTTGTTAACCCTTTAGGGTTAGCATAGCTTTAGTTTTAGCATAGCTCAAACTAAAAAGTTTAGCGATCATATTGATTTTGTTAAAAAGGAAACCTTATTACAGCAGAATATAGAACGGTTCACGTGTTACATAAAAGAAAAGAAACACCTTCTATACAATAGGGACATCAAGGACTTCAAGGAGGGGAAGATCTTTGACTTTGGGCCCAAACGACCTACTACATCGGAGGTTGATACAGAATTATCGTCCTACGAGGCAGATACGGACATTGAAATAGGTTCTAATACATATAGAGGTAGAGGGGGATCTAGAGGATCATCACGAACACACGGTGGGAGACAACGCGGAAGATCAGGCAGAGGATCTAGGGGGGGTTTTTTAGACACTCGCATGTGTCATGAGTTGGGTATTAGGATGGAGGAGCTAGAAGATGTACAGCTACTGGCGGGTCTGTATGAAGAAGGCACTAAGGACATTGGTGATGGACCATTCACAGACTTGCGACATCCGTCCAAGATGTTCCCCCCGATAAGTGACAATACCCCCATTGACACCTTCGTCACGGTTGTCACTCAGGACCTTCGTAATTTGAAGGGCCAAAATGCAGGTCGTGACAACCTTAGTCCCCAGGAAAGAACAGCATTGGGAGGCTTAGAGGGCGACACTAACATAGTCATCAAACCCTCAGATAAGGGGGGAAACATTGTCATCATGGACCAGGAGGCGTATCTTGAGATGTGCCTCACCATCTTACGAGATATAACCACGTACAGACTTCTTCCATCGGATCCAACTTCCATTTTCAGTGAACAACTGTCTACACTTCTAAAGGCAGCGGCAAGGGAGAAACTTATAAGCAAGACCGAGTTGGAATTTTTGTCACCTAAGTTCCCAATTCGTGCTGTGTTTTATAGTCTCCCCAAGCTGCATAAGCAGAGTACACCATTGAAAGGCAGACCCATCGTGTCAGGGATTGGGAGCCTCACAGCTAACATTAGCACATATGTTGATGTTATCTTGAGGCCCTTTGTGGCATGTTTACCATCTTATGCCCGCGATACGATGGACGTTCTACAACGCCTTGAGGGTATCGTATGTGAGACAGACACTTGGCTGGCCAGTTTGGATGTGGAGGCCCTATACAGCTCTATTCCACACGACAAGGGCTGTCAAGCTGTACGGGCCTTCCTCCAACAGAGAGATGCACACCTTCTCCGCCACAACACTTTTGTGATGGATTTACTAGAATTTGTCCTTCATCACAACGTGTTCCTGTTTGATCGTCAGGTTTTCCACCAGCTCAGGGGAGTTGCTATGGGGAGCCCATGTGCCCCGACTTATGCAAATCTCTACCTGGGCTGGTGGGAAAAGGAGGTCGTGTTTGGCGATTCCATGGAACAGTACACGTCGTCGATACTAATCTGGACTAGGTATATCGACGACGTGTTTCTGCTATGGAAAGGGTCTAAGGACTGGTTTACTAAATTTGTAGCTGAACTAAATAGTAACCAGTTGGGCCTATTTTTTACATCCGACATACAGGAAAGGGCGATTACATTCTTGGACTTGACTGTCACTGTGTCATCAGACAGGAGAATTACGACCAACTTGTTTCGGAAGCAGACAGCTACAAACAGTCTGCTGAGGTGGGACAGTGGCCACCCCCTGGCCCTCAGACGTGGCATCCCGAAGGGCCAGTATCTGAGGGCTAGGAGGAACTGTTCCGAACTTCGGGATTTTAAGGTGGCTGCGAATGATCTGCGGTCACGGTTCACACGCAGGGGGTACCCTGAGCATACACTCAGAAAGGCCTACCATCACTCGATGAGTGTGAGCCGTGACCAATTATTGACACTTAAACAGAGGCCATTGGACCCACATCTCCCGAGAATCATAGCAACATATGACCAAGCAGAAGTGCATATACGGGAGATTCTTCAGAAACATTGGCCCATCCTGCAATCGGACCCTGACATTGGTACATTAGTGTCAGATCGCCCCGCCATTACATACCGCCGTAGCTCTAATATTCGTGATCGCCTGGTCCACAGTATTTATCTACACCCCACATCTGACACCTGGCTCAGGAGTACGTTTACTGGCACCTTCCCATGTGGTAAATGTGTTATTTGCAGTAACATCATGAAGGGGCCATACTTCGTGAGCCAGGTAACAAAGGAGAGATTTTGTATCAGATCTCTGATCAGATGTACATCAGTGGGAGTAGTATACCTCATCACGTGTATGTGTGGTGTACAATATGTGGGGAAAACCAGGCGCGAGCTACGGAGACGTGTGGGCGAACACCTTTTGGACATTAAGAACAAGCGCGATACATCTGTTGCACGTCACGTCTGTGAGTCTCATGAGGGCAATCCAGACGTGCTTCGTGTCCAGGGGATTGAACATGTCACCACATCCATCCGCGGAGGTGACATAGACGTGTCACTGCTCCGCAAGGAGACACAGTGGATCTTTAGATTAGACACTGTCCACCCCAAGGGACTCAATGAGGCTTTATCCTTTGCAAGCTTTATTTAGAGCTCACATGCATGCTTCAGTATCGCGCTTATATGTCCTCTAGGTTATTCTTAAACACTAATCTCTACATTATCTAATGTATAAGGATGTACTCTGTCAGACCTTCTAACTGTAATATGCTTCTTATCTGCTGTATATTGGATATATATGGCTGTCCTTTCCTTCTATTAACCCCCTTGTAACACCCTGATCATCTTATCCTGGCGCTGTCACTTGCCTGGTTTGCGACCGCACTGAGTATTCCCCCAGATGCAGAGAGCAGAGTGATGCTCCTCCCCGTGCTGGCACTATGCTGGAGAGGGCGACGGCATCGTCAGGGAGCGCATCAGAGGATGCGTTCCTATCCCTGATTGGATGCTGGATCCGGCACTCACCGGCATGGGGGCGGGTCTTAGATTACTTAGTCTCGGCGTGCGGCTGGCCACACATGGCCAGCACAGTGCCGAGAGACGCACGTTACAGTGCAGTGTTCAGTACATGACATCTAATAGAAAGTGTAGCTCGCTCCTGATAAGACATGCGGTCATCCTAGCATGTTGAAACGCGTAGAGCGCAGCACTGATGTCAGCTGAGCTTAGGGCAGAGGGCACATCCACATAGTGATATTCATATCACGAGTGCCGCTGTGAGAGCACAGTTTGCTGATACCTCGCTCAGCCTATAGGTGGAGCAGTCTGTGGGATAGACTAGCCCCATGGACTGCAATTACTAACATATGCTAATACTAGTCTGCTAGATCTCACTATTAGCAGCTACTACAACATTCGCATATCACATGGTAATCCCAGGCTGAGCGCTGTATCTACCACACCTCATATATTAAGGCTAGGATATCAATCAGTGTGCCCCAATACTGGATTCCTGCCACATATATATAGGTGCTTTATTCAGGCTATCAGAGCTGTGGATGGTATAATCCTGTTCCCTCTCCACACTACTGATTCCTGTACGCCTGATTTTATCTATACCCACTTTATTTTCTAATAAAATATTTATTGTTTTTGTTATTAACGTTCTGTCAGGCTGTGATTTGATTAATTAGTAGTGAACGTGTACCTCACACCATATCCTTTTTTGTGTGCGCCTTTAGGTGTTGCACAAGATTTTATGGAAAATAGAGATACAATTTCAAATTTTCACTTTTTTGAGCATATTTTCCATTTTAATATTTTTTTTCCAGTTACAATGCAAGGGTTAACAGCCAAACAAAACTCAATATTTATGGCTCCGATTCTGTAGTTTACAGAAACACCCCATATGTGGTCGTTAACTGCTGTACGGGCACACGGCAGGGCGCAGAAGGAAAGGAATGCCATACGGTTTTTGGAAAGCAGATTTTGCTGGACTGGTTTTTTTGACACCATGTCCCATTTGAAGCCCCCCTGATGCACCCCTAGAGTAGAAACTCCAAAAAAGTTACCCCATTTTATAAACTACGGGATAGGGTGGCAGTTTTGTTGGTACTAGTTTAGGGTACATATGATTTTTGGTTGCTCTATATTACACTTTTTGTGAGGCAAGGTAACAAGAAATTTTTTGGCACCGTTTCTTTTTTTTTGTTATTTACAACATTCATCTGACAGGTTAGATCATGTGGTATTTTTATAGAGCAGGTTGTCACGGATGCGGCGATACCTAATATGTATACAATTTTTTTTATTTATGTAAGTTTTACACAATGATTTCATTTTTTAAACAAAAAAAATCATGTTTTAGTGTCTCCATAGTCTGAGAGCCATAGTTTTTTTCAGTTTTTGGGCGATTATCTTAGGTAGGGTCTTATTTTTTGTGGGATGAGATGACGGTTTGATTGGCACAATTTTGGGGTGCATATGAATTTTTGATCGCTTGCTATTACATTTTTTGTTACGTAATATTACAAAAAATGTATTTTTTTACACTGTTTTTTTTAAATTTTTTTACGGTGGTCACCTGAGGGGTTAGGTCATCTGATATTTTTATAGAGCCGGTCGATACGGATGCGGCGATACCTAATATGTATACTTTTTTTTTATTTATGTACGTTTTTCACAATGATTTCTTTTTTGAAACAAAAAAAAAACATGTTTTAGTGTTTCCATAGTCTAAGAGACATAGTTTTTTCAGTTTTTGGGCGATTATCTTGGGTAGGGTATGATTTTTGCAGGATGAGATGACGGTTTGATTGGTACTATTTTGGCGTACATCACTTTTATTACCTTTTTTTGGAAGTAAGGTGGGCAAAATTTCAATTTCTGCATAGTTTTTATTTTTTTATTTTATTTTTATGGCGTTCACCATGCGGGGAAAGTAACATGACCGTTTTATAGATCAGGTCGTTACGGACGCGGCGATACCTAATATGTGTAGTGTATTTTATTTTTTTTATTTTTATTTTTAAATAGTGTTAAAGTGTTTTTTTTAATCTTTTTTCACTTTTTTTTTTTTTGACCCAGACCCACTTGGTTCTTGAAGATCCAGTGTGTCTGATGTCTGTATAATACAGTACAGTACACTATATAGTGTATTGCACTGTATTTTACTTACACTTTGTCTGAACAGATCTATGCCTTTAGCACAGATCTGTTCAGCACCATGGACAGCAGGGTGCCTGAGAAGGCGTCCTGTTGCCATGGGAACCTTCCCCGTCTGCTCAGTTGTGGCCACAACTGAGCAGACGAGGAAGGGGAAGGAGGGGGCTCCCTCCCTCTGTGACCCCATCCTGTCTGGGGCTGCAAAGGCACAGCAGCGCCCCGATGGGAGAGGGAGGGAGCTCCCTGACTGTTAACCTTTTCCATACAGCGGTCCGTATGGACCGCGGTATGGAAAGGGTTAAACGGCTGACATCACAGCACAGATGTCAGCCGTTTATACCAGAGTGTCAGCAATGTGCTGACAATTGAAAAATGCTCCGGCACTCAAGGACGTTCTGTGCAAAAAATCCCGGTCTTTATTAAATCTTCACCAAAATACAGGTACAGACAGCAACAGTGACACGAGAACCCCACTGCTCCCCACGATCTACGCGTTTCGAACGCTGTCGTTCTTACTCATGATCTAAAGTGTCTGGCGTGCACCCCGCTGAAATAAGGCCCAACCTCATGAAATCCGCCCATAAGGAGGAGTCTCAACCCGGGTGAGTCAAAAATCAGCATGGCTAATGCAAGACACTTGTGCACACAGGTTCACCCGTGACATGAAAACATTTCCATACCTGAAGTGCTACAACATAATTATATAGTACAATATAACAGATAAAAAGTTTTTTTTTGATTATGTGTTGGAGGTTACTTCGTACCTGCTAACGCACAATTATTTTGTGTTTGATGACGTCTTTTATGTCCAAATCTCAGGTGTTTCTATGGGAGCCAAATTCTCCCCATCCCTGGCTAATATAGCTATGACATTCTGGGAGGAAAAGTACATCTTCTCGGTTGATAACCCTTATTCTGGGTGCATTGTCTGGTATGGCAGATACATCGACGATTTGCTCCTCATTTGGGGGGGTGATGTGTCTGCCATACCAGACTTTGCTCGATATCTTGACCAGAATACATATAACCTGAGATTCACACAAGCATATCATCCTACAACCATTCACTTTTTAGATTTGACATTGAGCGGAGTGGCAGGCGAGGTGGTGTTGACAGAGACCTACCGTAAGGAGGTGTCTGGCAACACCATCCTTAAGGCCAACTCCCATCACCCACTTCATACCATCAAAAGCATTCCTGTTGGTGAATTTACAAGAGCCAGGCGTAATTGCAGTACAGAAAAGACTTTTGACAGGGAATGCATAGAAGTGTAGAAACGCTTAGAGATGCGAGATTACCCCCAATGGATGTTACACAGGGGTCTCAAAATTGCGAAAAATAAATCTAGAGCCAAACTTCTCAATCTTAATATCAAAAAAGAATTGACAAACTTTACCATTAATGACGACTGTGAGGGATGTAGTGACAAAAATGGTGTCAAACCTGAAGCCATCTGTGAAGAAAAAAATGAAAGTAATATTGTACCAACAATAGTACTTACATACAGCAGACAGTTCGCTGAAATCAAGAATATCATTCACAGATGCTTACCTATTTTGTACGAGGATGACATCTTGAGGGATACTCTAAAACAGGGTTGTCGGGTAGTTTATAGAAGACCCGACACCTTGGGAAAAACACTTTCCCCCTCCATGTACACCTCGATATGCCCCAAAAATCCATCTACATGGTTAAAATATACTGGCTTTTCGAAATGTGGACATACAAGATGCAAGACATGCAAAGTCGCTAAAAACACCAAACAATTCCACAATTCCACGCACACTGAGACTTTCCCTGTCAAGAGTTTCATAAATTGTAACACGATGGGAGTAATCTACATTATTGTTTGCACCACCTGCGATTTAATATATGTGGGTTGTACTACCAGAAAATTCAAGGATAGATTGCGGGAACATCTCAATTATATACACAACCCAACAGCTACAGGAGTATCTAATGCGGCATTTCATTTTATACATATACATAACCGCAGTACAGATACACTTAACACTTTTGCTTTTGAACGTGTCACTTTACCCCAGAGAGGTGGTGATATTAAACAAAAAATTCTTCTCAGAGAAGCATTTTGGATCTGGAGACTCAAAACCAGAGTCCCATACGGTCTCAATCTAAAAAGAGAATTAATGTATTTATACTAACATTCTCATGCAGCTAAACATGGTTTTGCCCTGTTTTTATATTTACCATACATTTGTGGATATTTTATTTTATAGCCATTTTTAATTAATTGTATGCACTCGCTCCAATAACTATGATCCAACTGCCTCATGGCTGTTATGTCATTCGGACATGTATAATATCATGAGAAGGTCTCTTATGGTTCACTTAGGAGACAGACGATGTGATGTCACAGCTATGAGGCTTAGTATCATTGATTTTTGCGTTCCAGCACATATGGGTACTTACCATTTTAAATGATGAACACTTAGACAGACATATTGTATGTTGCTGCTGCTTGTTCATTTTGCTATATTCTTTTGTCTCCCTTTTCTCCATTTTCCCCACATAGAAATTACCAGAAAGAAGGTGATAACATTGAAATATCGTAATGATATATAATAATGTGTATGGAAATATGGAGACAACGGGGACAGGAGGATAGCCGCAGCAGCGTTAAATATTTTAATATTGAGACACATGTGTGCATAAAAGCACAGAAATATAAATAGACAAAGAAAAGTATTAAAACTAGTGATATATTAACATTTGTCCCAAGCATAGCATGTCAGCGAGATAATACAACCATACTGAGAACTAAATTATGGATAAAAACAACAAAACACACCGTGGATTTGATATCAAGCAGCGTATACAATATTTATGAATTACTTGTCTCAGCTGTACCCTATAGTGTTTCAGTTTTACCTTATAGTGCCTTAATGATGCTAGGGCTACATATAAAAAACATTAAAATCACAATATAATGAAACAGCATGTCTAGTCTTTCTTTATAGACCAATCCGTCTTTTTGGAAAACATGACGGAGTTCACACAGAGCGTCTTTTCTCAATAGACTGATGTGGAGGTGTGCTCTCTGTCGGTAAATGCCCTAGTGCACCATAAATATTTCAATATATTGGACCGATCTTTGTATATAAATTTAGATTCTGTTCACACCTTGCGACATTGAGAGCGAACAGTCCAATGGTTTACCCATTTAACCCTTCGTGGGAAACCTGTTGCGCCGGGGCCTTGCTGACATAGAGCCAAGGAAGTTTACCAACTTCCCTCCACATTAACCCTGTGAATGCTACATGTGTGCGCCTCTGTATGGACGCACGCATGTATGTATATATATGCATAGTCCCTCTGAAATGTTTTTCCCTATGATTTATACCACTCGTTCGTTCCCAGTGTTTAATCTCAATGCATTTATATCTTGCTGGAATGTCAAATCATGAATTCCATGTATACATGTATTTCTTGTATAACACAGTTGTTTTATGTTTGGAGTTGAGTAATTACATCTTGCTACTTTTTATCTGTTATATTGTACTATATAATTATGTTGTAGCACTTCAGGTATGGAAATGTTTTCATGTCACGGGTGAACCTGTGTGCACAAGTGTCTTGCGTTAGCCATGCTGATTTTTGACTCACCCGGGTTGAGACTCCTCCTTATGGGCGGATTTCATGAGGTTGGGCCTTATTTCAGCGGGGTGCACGCCAGACACTTTAGATCATGAGTAAGAACGACAGCGTTCGAAACGCGTAGATCGTGGGGAGCAGTGAGGTTCTCGTGTCACTGTTGCTGTCTGTACCTGTATTTTGGTGAAGATTTAATAAAGACCGGGATTTTTTGCACAGAACGTCCTTGAGTGCCGGAGCATTTTTCAATCATCTGCTTACCATTGGACTGGCTTGGGTCCGCCCCGTGCACCGTTCCATAGGATCGGAAGGTGAGCTGGCTGTAACCTTTTTCTTATACAATGTGCTGACACTCTGGTATAACCACTGGACGCCAATGAATATTCAAGAGGAGGCGGGCGGGGGATCGCGATCCCGCCTGCCGCACCGCCCGCCTCCCGCACCGCCTGCAACCCCCCTCTGCACCACCCGCCGGCATAAAATTATTCAGAGGTGCGGGGGGGGGGGGTGAAAAATCTATTTTCGGCATATTAAAGTTTCTGATCCCCGCAGTCAGGGACCGCGGGGATCAGAAACTGCAGAAAGCAAAGCAAACTGCAGGTCTGAATTGACCTGCGGTTTGCTGTGATCGCCGACACGGGGGGGTCATGGGACCCCCCCGCCCATTTAGCCGAGGTGCCTGCTCAATGATTTGAGCAGGCACCTTGTTACGATCACCTCCCGCCGGGCGGCGGTGATCGGAACAACACATGACGTACCGGTACGTCATGTGTCCTTAAGGACTCGGGAAACATGCCGTACCGGTACGTCATGTGTCCTTAAGGGGATAAAGCCTCAAAGCCTTCATCAGTAGTGTACAAGTGACTAGATGTCAACGTGGCTAAATGTGAGGGTGACTACATTCACTTCTGTGGAGTCACACCACTGGACCAGTATGAATTGAGCTACTAAAGTTAGATTGTAAGGCAGAAAAGCAGGTCAATATAATCTAAATGAATTGTACTGTATTTATGGCAAATGTGAGATGACTAAGAATAACACAACAATAAACTGATGATAGAAAAACCATCAGGAAGAACTTTTGTGACACATAAAAATTAGGGATTTCCCAATTACTTTGTTAGGTCTTTCTTAAAATATATCTAGCACTCCCCCCGTGTTGCACAAATTGTCTTATTTTGTTTTGTTGCAGCCTTGTGCTAAAATAAAACAATTCAAGTTTTCCCCCATCAATCTGCTCTCAGTACTCCATAATGAAAAGGTGAAAACAGAATTTGTGACATTTTTGAAAATGTATTAAAAAATAAAAGTATTCAGACCCTTTGCTATAACACTTTAATTTTATCTCCCATTTCTCTAGATCATCTTTGAGATGTTTTTATACCTTGAGGTAAATTCAGTTGATTAAAAACTGTGCCAAAAAAGCAATTTTTTGGTCACATTGCCCCATAAAGTGTTAAGTGATCAAAAAATCATTTGTATCCAAAAATTGTACTAATAAAAATGTACACAAGACTATCAAAAAAAAGATAGCTTTCACTTCACTTCAACTGTGCTGTTCGCATCTGTTGCTCCGTTCCGTGGCCCCGCAAAAAAAATATAACATGTCCTATTCTTGTCCGCGCTTTGCGGGCAAGAATAGGCAGTTATATGTAAAGGCTGTCCGTGCCGTTCCGCAAATTGAGGAACGCGCACGGACGCCATCCGTGTTTTGCAGATCTGTGATTTGCGGACCGCAAAAAACACCACGGTCGTGTGCATGCGGCCAAAGTGACATGAGATTTGCAAAAAATGGCCTGGACAGGAAGGGGTAGGATGGGTTAAACTGGCCCGGGGTAGGATGGGTTAGGCTACTTTCACACTTGCGTTGTTCTTTTCCGGCATAGAGTTCCGTCACAGGGGCTCTATACCGGAAAAGAACTGATCAGGTATGTCCCCATGCATTCTGAATGGAGAGTAATCCGTTCAGGATGCATCAGGACGTCTTCAGTTCAGTCGTTTTGACTGATCAGGCAAAAGAGAAAACCGTAGCATGCTACGGTTTTATCTCCGGCTAAAAAAACTGAAGACTTGCCTGAATGCCGGATCAGGCATTTTTTCCCATAGGAATGTATTAGTGCCGGATCCGGCATTCAGAATACCGGAATGCCGGATCCGTCCTTCCGGTATGCGCATGCGCAGACTGAAAAAAAGGTGAAAAAATAAATGCCGGATCCGTTTTTGCCGGATGACACCGGAAAGACGGATCCGGCATTTCAATGCATTTTTTCGACTGATCAGGCATTTTTAAGACTGATCAGGATCCTGATCAGTCTTACTAATGCCATCAGTTGGCATACAGTTTGCCTGATCCGGCAGGCAGTTCCGGCGACGGAACTGCTTGCCGGATCTCTCTGCCGCAAGTGTGAAAGTAGCCTAAAAGAGGTTCTTTGAATTTCAATATTGATGTTCTATCCTCATCAATATCAGAACAATGGCGGTCCGACTCCTGGCACCCCCCCCGCTGATCAGCTGTATGAAGAGTCTGCTGTGCTCCATGAGTGCTTAGGCCACAGTTTATCAAGTACAGTGCCACCCATTACATAAGCAGTGGCGTAGCGTGAGGGGGCCGTTGCCCGGCCGCAAAATTTCAGGGGGCGCCAGCAGGGGCACCGCCAATTAGGCGAGGAGAGGCAACCACCTCAGGTGGCACGGCCCTGGTGACAAGTGGGGGGCGGCAGCAGCATGGCACAGGGAAATGAGCACTGATATCCATAGTCATCTGTATGGCCGTCCTCAGGACAGCGATATAGATGGATGCTGCGGGGCAGGGGAGAGGCATCTCCCTTCCCCGTTCCTCTGAGCCTGCAGCCTATCAGAGGCTGGTGCAGGCGGCGTGATGATGTAATCGCGCCACCTGAGCTGTACAGCACGGGACACAGGCCGGAAGAGGCCTACATCGCATCGCTGCCAGCCTGATGGAGGCAAGTATGTGTGTTTATTATTTTTATATGGTACAATACAGGAGAGGAGCGCTGTAGGGGCACTTGTTACTGGCACATGATTGGGGGGCACTTCTTACTGGCACATGATTGGGGGGCACTTCTTACTGGCACATGATTGGGGGCATCTATGGGGGCACTTTTTACTGGCACATTATTGGGGGGCATCTATGGGGGCACTTCTTACTGGCACATTATTGGGGGGCATCTATGGGGGCACTTCTTACTGGCACATTATAGGGGGTACTGTGAGGGCATCTATGGGGGCACTTCTTACTGGCACATTATTGGGGGGCACTATGGGGGCACTTTTTACTGGCACATTATTAGGTGGCACTATGGGGGCACTTCTTACTGGCACATTATTAGGGGGCACTATGGGGAAATCTACTGAGGCCACAAAGAAGGGGTATTTTATATGGGGGCACTATGGGGGAAGGGGGAGAGAAACATGATGGGGGCTTCTACTGAGGCCACAAAGAATGGGTATTTTATATAAGGGGGCTCTGTATAGGGGCATTTTATACTGGGACACATTATGTTGGGTACCAGTGGCGGATTATAATAGGGTAGTTCGGGTTGGCAGCCCCGGACCTGGCATTGCTAGGGGGTCGAACGCCCACATAATGCGGCATGGCACGGGAGCACATAGTTCCCTGCCCCGCCGCCTATCACCACCATAGGCTTCAGGCCTAGTAGGCCTGCGGCATATATGGTAGTAAAAGCCCGGCGCAGGCGCTCATGATGACATCATCACGTGCGATGATGTCATCACGTGCACTGACGTAATCGCGCTCCTGTCACGGGGCACAGGGCTCTCATGTATGCGCGCCTGCCTCACAATCACGGACACAGGTAAGTATTAGCCTTTAGGTTTTTTTTTTTTGTGTGTGTGCCAACTTTGGGGGGCAGAGGAGGTCATATTACTGCAGGGACAGTGGGGGCAAATTACCTAATGGGGGTAGTGTAGGGGAAAAATACTTAATGGGGCAGTGAGGGGGCAAATTACTTAATGGGGCAGTGAGAGGGCAAATTAATTAATGGGGCAGTGTGGGGGCAAATTACTTAATGGGGGCAGTGTGGGGGCAAATTACTTAATGAGGACAGTGTGGGGGCAAATTACTTCATGGGGCAGTGTGGGGGGCAAATTACTTTGTGGGGGCAGTGTGGAGGCAAACTACTACATGGGGGCAGGGTTGGGGAAATTGCTATATGGGGCAGTGAGGTAGAAATTACTATGTGGGGGTAGTGTGAGAGAAATTACTATATGGGGCAGTGTGGAGGAAATTATTACTATATGGGGCAGTATGGGAGTAATTATTATTTACTATATGGGGCAGTGTGGGGGAAATTACTATATGAAGGCAATTTGGTGTAAATTACTATATGGGGGCAATGTGGGGTAAATTACTCTATGGGGCAATGTGGGGGAAATTACTATATGGGGCAGTGTGGGGAAAATTACTATATGGGGCAGTGTGAGAGAAATTACTATATGGGGGCAATGTGGGGGAAATTACTATATGGGGCCAGTGTGGGGGACAATGCTATTGGGGAGGCACTGTAGGGGACTTTCAATTACAGGACATATTAGGGGACATTATTTTTGGGGACACTATTCTGGCATTATTACCTGGGGCACAATACAGTATAGCTTGTTATTATTACTGGGGGCACGCTAGGGGATATTATAATTGCTGTAGACACTATAGGGATCTTTGGGATAGTTTATCAAATTGTTGTAAAAACGAACTGGCTTAGTTGCCCATAGCAACCAATCAGCTCTCACTTTTCATTTTTGACAGCTCCTTTGGAAAATGAAAGGTGGAATCTTATTGGCTGCTATGAGTAACTAAGCCAGTTTCATAAATGACCCCATTATGTCTACTGGGGTGACTATTTTTTCAACAGTATAGTACCTGGGACATTGGGGAGCACAGTGGGCACAGTATTGGAAGTGGCAGCAGGATGATATTGTTGGGACACCAGGATAGGGAGGTTGATGGAAAAATTGAGAAATCTAACGTGTCTGTGTAACAAACTCTGTAGAGACGAGATGCGGCTGAAAGAATTTGTCAGGGTGGTCTGGGTCAGATGCAGGAGAAGAGGAAAGAGAAGGTCTACATGACAAGAGATGTCCCTGGATGTAAGAGGTATGTGGTGCTGTATTCTCCTCCAAGTCCTTTTTATTATAATCATATGTATTTTAAATTCGGCAAATTTGTAACAGCCCAGATAACAGTGATAACTTTCTGTGTACAGATAACGTAGTAGATGTTCCCGGCAGTCCTATGTAGCACCCCACATAACACAATAATTCACTTTGTTATGTGGGGTGTTACATAGGACTGCAGGTAACATCTATGACATCTGTACTCAGAGAGTTACAGTCATGTGAAAAAATTAGGACACCCTTTGAAAGCATGTGGTTTTTTGTAACATTTTTAATAAATGGTTATTTAATCTCCGTTTCAACAATACAGAGAGATTAAAGTAATCCGACTAAACAAAGAAAACTGAAGAAAAGTCTTTTCAAGATCTTCTGTAAATGTCATTCTACAAAAATGCCTATTCTAACTGAGGAAAAAGATAGGACACCCTTGCCCCTAATAGCGAGTGTTACCTCCTTTGGCTGAAATAACTGCAGTGAGACGGTTCTTGTAGCCATCTACCAGTCTTCGACATCGGTCTGAGGAAATTTTACCCCACTCCTTAATGCAGAACTTTTTCAGCTGTGAGATGTTTGAGGGGTTTCTTGCACGTACAGCCCTTTTCAAGTCACCCCACAGCATCTCAATGGGATTCAAATCTGGACTTTGACTTGGCCATTCCAGGACTCTCCATTTCTTCTTTTTCAGCCAATCTTTGGTTGATTTACTAGTATGTTTTGGGTCATTGTCATGTTGCATGGTCCAGTTCCGCTTCAGCTTTAATTTTCTAACTGATGGTCTCACATGTTCTTCAAGCACCTTCTGATACACAGTAGAATTCATCGTGGATTCTATGATGGTGAGCTGACCAGGTCCTGCTGCAGCAAAGCAGCCCCAAACCATGACACTTCCACCTCCATGCTTCACAGTTGGTATGAGGTTCTTTTCTTTGAATGCTGTGTTTGGTTTACGCCAAACATGTCCTCTGCTGTTGTGTCCAAATAATTCAATTTTGGACTCATCTGTCCAAAGAACATTATTCCAGAAGTCCTGGTCTTTGTCAACTTTATCGCTGGCAAATGTCAGTCTGGCCTCGATGTTTCTCTTGGAAAGCAAAGGTTTCCTCCTTGCACACCTCCCATGCAAGTTAAACTTGTACAGTCTCTTTCTGATTGTAGAGGCATGTACTTCTACATCAACAGTAGCCAGAGCCTGCTGTAGTTCTCGAGATGACACTTTAGGGTTTTTGGATACCTCTTTTAGCATCTTGCGGTCTGCTCTTGGGGTGAACTTGCTGGGGCGACCAGTCCTGGGCATGTTGGCAGTTGTTTTGAAAGCCCTCCACTTGTAAACTATCTTCCGGACAGTGGAATGGCTGATTTCTAAATCTTTTGAGATCTTTTTAAATCCCTTCCCAGACTCATAGGCTGCTACAATCTTTTTTCTGAAGTCCTCTGACAGCTCTTTTGCTCTCACCATGGTGCTCACTCTCACTTCAACAGTCAGGAGCACACCAAACTAAATGTCTGAGGTTTAAATAGGGCAAGCCTCATTCAACATGCAGAGTAACGATCTACTAATTATGTGCACCTGGTGTGATATACCTGTGTGAGATCTGAGCCAATTTAAGAGGGAATACATGTGAGGGTGTCCTATCTTTTTCCTCAGTTAGAATAGGCATTTTTGTAGAATGACATTTACAGAAGATCTTGAAAAGACTTTTCTTCAGTTTTCTTTGTTTAGTTGGATTACTTTAATCTCTCTGTATTGTTGAAACGGAGATGAAATAACCATTTATTAAAAATGTTACAAAAAACAACATGCTTTCAAAGGGTGTCCTAATTTTTTCACATGACTGTATGAGATGGTGGGGATATGATTCCTGGCACCCCCGCCAATCCACTGTTTGAGGAGACCGCGATGTTCCAGTGAGCGCCATAGCCTCTTTGCTCCTTACCAAGCACTGCACTGTCCATTTGATAGCCCTGTGCTTGGCATTGCAGCTCAGACCCAATCACTCAGATGGGACAGAGCTGCACCTAGACCATGTGTACGATGAATGTGATGTCATATAGCCTAGGAAGAGACTGTGGCGCTCACGAAGCACTGCAGCCTCTTAATACAGATTTTTTTAAAAACTAAAATGGAGGGAGGGACCCGAGTTGGGTAGACAGCCCCGGGCCTATCATGCACTTAATCTGCCCCTGGTGGGTACTATGGGGAAGGGGTGAGAGGAGTACTATAGGGTCATCTATGGGGCAGGGGGTTAGCACTAAGAAGGGGTATTTTATACTTGCAGATTATGGGGGACACTAAGGGCATCTACTGGGGCACTATATATGGCTATGGGGGGGGAAGCACTAAGAAGGGGTATTTTATACTTGCAAATTTGGGGGGACCCTGAGGGCATCTACTGGGACACTATATATGGGGCATTTTATACTGGTACATTATGGAGGGCACTAGGAGGAAAGCGGGAGAGGAGCACTATGGGGTCATTTACTGGGGGCACTATTATAAGGAGAATTATTACTACTGGGGGGGCATTATGGTGGGCTTTGTTACTACTGGGGGTCTATGGGGAACATGATTACTAGTATGGGCACTATGGGAGCATTATTACTTCTGGGGCACAATGGGGACATGTTGGGGGCACTGTAGTAGCCCTATTACTACCATGTGTGCTCTAGCAGAGAATTATTCCTATTGGTGGGACTTTTGGGAGCACTATTAGCACAGTATCAGCCTACCACAATTATTTTTGGGGGACGTTATGTTTGCACTATTAGTGTCAGGGGCAGTATTTGCTGGGCGTAGTTATTTAAGAGCACTGTGTGCCAATAATTATTGAAGGGAACTATCTGCTTGGTACTACTATTATCAGGGGGTTTATCTGTTTCTGCAGTATAGTATTGGGGAGCACAGCGGCACAATATTGGGGGTGGTAGGATGATTTGTCCAGAAGATGGGAGGATGATGGAAAAGTAGTAAACTAAGATTTTGTTTGGGGCATATTGTGATAGTGTTATTTTTGCTGGATTATATGCTGTGGCTTGCGGACTCTTGGGGTGTCATTTGCTGCTATCTCATTTACATGTTTTTATAAGTATTGTATTTAATAAAGTATATATTATTTTGCAACTTTGATGGAGGAAATCGTTCTTTGGTGGGGCTGCAAGATTTTTTTTGTCAAACTGCAGAGACGAGAAATGGCTGAAAATGGTGGTCTGGTCTGAAGGTCTGAAAGGAGAAGATGAGGAAAGAGAACATCTACATCAAAGAGACATCACTGGATGTAAGAGGTATGTGCGCTGTATTACCCTGTATGTAGGGGTGGATGGAGGGGTTAGTAGTACAGTACTATCTGGATGTAAGAGGTATGTGGCGCTGTATTACCCTGTATGTAGGGGTGGATGTAGGGGTTAGTAGTACAGTACTATCTGCACATTGTAAAAAAAAAAAGTAATCTGCAAAATACTATATATTTGTGTCAGAAGTTGTGCTTTTTTAATTTTTAGAATAATGATACAGCCATTTTATTTGATACTTTTGTGCTGATTCTTTTTTTCCCCTTCTCCATATTAAGGGACACTATAGTCACCAGAACCACAACAGCTAAACGTAGTAGTTCTGGTGTCTATAGCATGTCTCTGCAAGCTGTTTACGGTAAACACTGCCTTTTCAGAAAAAAAGGCAGTATTTACATTACTGCCAAGGAACACCTCTAGTGGCCACTCATCATTATTAAAGTTTACTACTCTACGAGGTGTGTGGATTTTTTTTGTGTGTGTGTGTTGTGGTGGAGGGTGTGATTGCATGCCAGGGTGTGGGAAGGCGGGATCCATGGAGGCCCAAGAAAATTCTTGTCTAGGGTCCAATCAATATTTAAGACGAGCACAGCCACTATCTAATGGATGCACTGTGCTTGGTCAACTGTTACAAGACTGCGACCCTCACTGGAGCTCCAGTGAGCAGCGCATCTTCCCCAAACAGCTAATCAGCAGGGGTGCAGGGAGTTGGACTCCACAGATCTCATAATGATGACCTATCCTGAGGGTAGCCCATCAATATGAAAATCCTGGAAAACCCCTTTAAGTGCTGCAGGAAGAAACCTATCATAAGCAGGAGAGAAGAGACACAGGCTGAAGTTCTATGTCTGTAATTTATGACTTGCTGCCCTTAGATTCAGGATAGAGCAAGTGCAATGACTATGATTGTGTATACAGAAGTAGCTGTCATCTACATCCTTGACTTCAAAGCCCAGAATGAGCAGGGATTTAAATGAACTAAAAACTATATACAGTATCATTTTGCTCAGCTTCCCTTACTCTGTATCATAATTCTGGCACATTAAGTTGCATTTACATGGTAACTGGTTCCCTTAAAATTGAACATTTTGTGAGAGCTCACTACAATATTGTCTCTGATTAACCTTTAATATGGTAAATACTATAGGCATTTCTTAGGGGTATCTATGATCATGGAAATGTCACTTTACTAAACTAATCCTCCAATCTTGTGTAATTACATTCATTGACAAAAAAGCATAAGACAGACCTCTGTCTCTGCCTGGACCTTTTCCAGGTACTTAGTAGAAGGAAATTTGGTGTTACTGCAGCGAATACATGTCCTGAAATTGACAACAAACTACCATCGCCTTCATTTGCTGTGGTGTCATGAAACAAAAACTTGGACTGGAATGGTATCGTCTTTAGTGGAGAATCTAGCTTCTGTTTGGGATCCCATGATGGTTGGGCTTAAGCAGTGGCGTACATAGAGAAATAAGGGAAAGGATCAAACCAGGCGCCCCACACAGGACAGAAGGGTTTCTGGCTAATCCACTTTCAATGACTCTTGGCCCATTTTTCCACTGCCTCATTTACTAAAAGTTGTTCCTTTAGAGGGTAGAGTCCTGATCAAGTTTTCACCTTCAGTAGAAGACATAATCCCAAGACTGGGCCCCCTCTTGCCCTTGGCCCTATAGCAGTCACATGGTCTGCCGCTATGGTAGTTACGCCTCTGGGCTTAAAGATGGTGAGCACTTCAGTCCTACCTCTGCTGTAGAAAGACACACTGCCCCAACTGCTGGTGTGATAATCTGGGGAGACATCGCAATTGGTCACCCCTAGTAGTGATAGGAGGGACACTAACAGCTCAGAAATATATGCAGGACATCATGCGGCCACATGTTTTCCTCTCATGGTAGGGCTTCCAACTGGCATTTTTAGCAGGATAATGCTCATCCACACTCAGCAAGGATTTCCCTGGGATGTCTCTGCCAGATTACAACACTTCCTTGGCCTACCAGCTCACCATAGGCTGGGGAGCCAGCTTCAGCAACCTACGAGTTTGTAGGATCTACAAGCCCAACTGCAACATATGTTGGCAAATGTGCCACAGGGTATATATTATCTTGTTTCCAGGCTAAAGGTGGTCAACAGGGTCCTAGAGCCTCCTTTCAATTGTCAGATTTTCCATAGTAAACTTATCCTTTCACTCTAATAATGTAATCACTTAAATATTCTTTTAATCATTTCATTACATTTACACATAGAAAACTTCATTCAGTTCCAACAACTCTTTCTTGGTGCAATATTTTTGTCAATGAGTGCAGGGCACTGTGTAGGATTTTTTTGTAGTCTGTAGACTATTCGCAAAGTTTCTTTGTTACTTTATACATATTGGCGCATTTAAAGTAGTTACAACGATGGATACGTTCTTTAGAAGTAAGTGATTTGACAAAAGAATTCTAAGGAATTTTCCAAGAGAATTATAGAGATAATGAAGATATAATTGCAGTCTATGCTTGATGTATAATTTTTTTACATTGAATTTTAGTCCATTTGGATAATCAGGTTTAGTAGCAATAGTAGCTTCTTGCTGTAATGACCAACCTCTGCTTAAACAAAATGAGGGGCTTTTCTGTGGTCTTAATTCAGATCCACATACATGACAATGATTGAACAGGCTAATTTACTTATCACTCTTTTGTAACAGAAGAAATTCAGGCTGAATTCCTTCTCACTCCTTGTTAACAGGTGACCCATGACCACTACTCCTGTGGGTCCTGAGCTGCAGCTTCTTGACCATCTCATGGTGTAGCTCATTATATGATATTGCAGAACATTAAATTGACCATCTTTAAAGCCTCAAATCCTTCATCAGTAGTGTACACGTGACAAGATGTGAACGTGGCTACATGTGAGTTTTACTACATTCACTTCTGTGAAGTCACACCTCTGGACCAGAATAAATTGACCTACTAAAATTAGATTTTAAGGAAGGAAAGCAGGTCAATATCATCAAAATGAATTGTACTGGACTTATGACTTTACATGGTCAAATGTGAGATGACTAAGAATAGCACAACAATAAACCAATGATAAGAAACCATCAGGAAGAACTTTTGTAACACAAAAATGACCATAAAAATGAAGACTATCCCAGTTACCTTTTTCACCTTTTTCAAATATATCTGGCTCTCCTCCGGCATAGTAGCTTGATGTCAAACTGATTGTGTAGTTTTCCATGGGGGCTGTATAGTATCTGGTGGATTAGATTTGCCCCAAGCGAAACACAGATGTTTATATGGACATTGGACAGGGGCCTAAAGTTTACCATCTGCATCCAATTCAGGTTAAAAAGAACAGGATGGATGCAACTACTATATGTGACCCCAACCTTACACAATCGTTCCCAGTAAAAATGATAAAAAAATAATAATTTAAGACAATTATAAAAAAAATAATCAGAGCCCTTGATGTGAGCACACTTGTAAGGTTCAATGTCCTAACTGGTAAATCTAGATGTAAGTTTTTAAGCTCAGGTGCCCTATCCAGTGGTCAAACATATATTGTTATTGCCATAAGGAAGGTGAGATAAGCCATTTTTGACACCTCTTTCTTTCTTCTACTGCAGACAACAGGGGGTAAGGTTGCCGTTTAGGTTGAATTGTTCTTAGGCCCTTGTAATTAATGGAATTGGGATTGACTGATAATTATTTCTTGTTTAAGTCTGGCATAAGTTACATTACTGGAAAAAAGCCTCAACAATTCTTGATCCAGAGTGATCTCAAATAAACCTAAAGTGAAACTTTTTTCATTGACTGACATACCTTACTGTGGAGAACTAATACTCTAGAGAAGCCACTAGGGATCTTAATCTGCTAATGTCTGCCATTTACCGCTGTATTGAGATAAATAAGTAACAGAGAGCACAGGAGATATGCTGTGGTCACAGTAAGGATCCCAGAGACCAACTGAAGTGGCCTCCCTGCGTGGTATCACTGTCTACAGCGATCCACCGCACTGTAAAGCAAAAAAGCCGGCACCGGAGCGCTCTTCTTGATGCTGTAAAATTAACTGTGAGCCTGCAGTCTGTGAATTAACCCCTTCCTTCCTTGACTGTGACATGAAGTGGTTAATTCACTTTTTTAATTAAAAATAAATAAATAAATAAAAAGTAGAAATAAATTAAGAAAAAATGAATAAAATATAAAAAAAAAAAAAAAGTTATAGTTACTAGTTTTGGCAATAATATTGAAGACTACGTACACATATATACACATTACCACTCATGAAAAAATTAAATTAACCAAAATATATATATATTTTTTTTAATTAAATAAAAAAATATATATATACGGTATATATTTATTAGTGATAAAGATGCCCTCAATCAAGGCTGATTACGTTTGCTCTACTGCTCCAAATTAATAGTAACCCAAGGGTTTTACGTGCACGGAAGAAACTAACTGTGACACACACTGGGTTCAAAGCAAATTCTCATTTATCATAGGAAGTACAGCAGTTTATAAAGTCATCAGAGAGGCATTCCCCCTGAGGCATCTGGCATTGTTTTACTAACTGTGATATGTGAACTATGTAAATATCTAGCTGTAAGCGCCATCTTGTAATGGAGTTTTAACTAACAGCAGAAAAAGCATATATTACATAGCAAGGAGGCGTGTTATCTTTGGTAGGATGGAACCTTTGTGCTCTGGAAAAGATAAGGTGTTGTCTGAGAGCTAAAGTATGTGGGAGCTTTCTTGGCTGCATCAAAGAATGTAGTCCATATCTCTATCAGTCCCCGCTTGGACCTCATTCTTTCCCTAATGAAAGCCTAGCACATCTGTCCCCATGCTCCTAATCCTCCTCGCCAGCTTCCATGACAACCTATACTAGTGTATAGCCCCCCATGACACTGGACTTAGCATGGGAAAGTCAGATGTCATTCCCTAAGGTCGATGATCTCCACGTGGTGTTGTAAGCAGGGGGGACCAACAGAGCTAAGTGGACTTTGTCTTCCATCCTCATGGAAGTCTCCCATCCTTATGGAGGTCTCCCATGAGCATTTCGGGGGTAGCCTCAGCTACAACTTTGAACAAAAAACTCCTAATGCAGGGGATGACTCATGAAACAATTAACGCAAATAGCAGAAAGGCATTCATGACCTGGCCATTGATTATTGTGAACATAAGAACTATTCCCCAACCCAGAAACCCATTTTTATTATCTCAATTAGAATCCATATTCTTTTAGTCAGGTTAAGCAGTCACACAAGGGGGAACAAGAAACATCCTTTCAAGTCTCCCGACTCCAGACACAAGTGGGTGGGTTCCTGGTGCTTTTTCAATATCTGGAAGTGAAGCAAAAACTCGAGAATGTATTTTAGTCAAATGCTTGTGCAAACTGATCATATAATCTGTCAGACAACCATGTTGCATCTGGAGCCACTGTGGGAAATACAATCCTGTCCTATGGATTGTATAGACCCACAAAGGACCTTATAATGAGTAAGGCCTGTTACCTTACTGAAAAGACGGCTACCAGCAGGCACTCTGTTCATGGCTTACCAGTCTCTGCCATCGCTTTTTTTTTTTTTTCCAATCTTTACCTCTAGTGTCCTGTTCAGTTCCTTTTTTCCCTACTCTACCGCTGCTTTGTGGATGGTACGAAGCATGTAAGGCCTGTTCTACACCCAAAACCTTAATTATCTTCTGCATCACTTCACCTGTGAAGTGAACACCTGTGTCACTTTTAATGGTCTCAGGTACCCCATACCTGCATACAATTCGGCTACAATCTTCTTTGCTGTGGCCTTAGCTACCGGCTTCTGGCCATCCTGAAAACAAGTCATCACACACCAATACATACTCATACATGCCCACCTTGGGTAGTTGAAGGTAGTCTGCAACAGATACAAAGGGCAAGACGTGTGTTCCTGGGGTACCTTAACCACCTTGTCTCATGTTGTTCTGGGCAAAAATCATACAAACTTGAGTATATCTAACTGCTATAGTGCTAAACCCTGGGGCGTTTCATACACTATGTACTAAATCACACACAGCAGTTTCTGACTGGTGTGTCACTCCATGGGTTGCCCATGCTATCGTAGATTAGAGGGACCTGGGAAGGCAGAGTTTCCCTTGGAACTGTGTTAGGCCTTCCTCATTCGTAGTCCCCCCTTTTCCACCCACCAGTCCCTTTCCTCCTTTCCCATCTGGTTCTGTAAGGTCTTAAGAACTTCCAGTGAGACAGGAGGAGTTATTTCAGGGACCTGAGCTGTGGCCACTTGAGGCAGGGGTCTGCCTAGGCAATTTGGCAGCCATTTTTGCCGCCTGATCTGCCTTGGCTTTTCCCTTTGCCTCCTCTGAGTCTGTTTTACAGTAACCTTTGTTTTCATCACCGCCACTCAAGTTGGCGACATGAGGGCTTCTATAAGAGACCTCACTACTTCCCCATTTTGATGGGTTTACCCGAAGCAGTCAGGAAGTCTCTGGCTTTCCAAATGGGCCCATAGTCCTGGGGTGTACCTGGAATCAGCGTAAATGTTGGCTGCTTTTCCATCTGCATATCTGCACGCATCTCCAGAGCCCTTAGTTCTGCTTCTTGGGCAGACATGTGTGGTGGTAGGGACTCTGCTTTTTAGTGTCATGTTTAATCACCACTGCCCAACCTGTGTAGTACCTGCCATCCTGGCCATACCTCGATCCATCCACAAAGAGCACATGATCTGGATTATCTAATAGCTGATTTACGAAATCCCGCTGTCCCTTGTGACATTTATCTGCAAACAGTCATGAGCCTCTTCCTCTGGATCTGGAAGTGTGGAAGAAAAGTTTAAGTGCCCTAACTCTTCCCTCCCCCTTGCTCCACAGGCAACAGGGTGGCTGGATCCAAAATATTACATCTTTGAACATTTCAGGCGTCATATGAATACCCTTTGTCAACGAAAACACATTACATTAATCAAATAAAGTGGATGATCATACATCAACACAATAATATCCCTGATAGGCACAATATTTTGATGAATAGATTAATGGAAAAAGTTACAATAGCTGGAATTCTGTGATAGAGAAACAATTCTATGAAGATAATATTATCTAGAATGGTCCCATATATTAATAATTAGGAAATCAACATGATGAATCCATGATAGTACTTAAAACACTTGATCTCTAAGCTTCAGGAAATAAGTTTGTGATACGTCATGATCGTCTGTAACAGTGCCAATTGTGAGAAGCCAAGAAAGGTAATACAATCTAGACTGAAAGTCCATGACATGATCCTATGTGTTAGTAGTAGGTTAAAAAATCGACACAATAAACATATGGTCGGGAACAGTTATTAACTGTTAATTTAGTAACTTTTTGGTGTGCTAAAACACATATATACCGTTGAGAAACACACATTTGTGTACTAGTCGTTGTCTATCTTTTGCCTTTTTGAGAAATTTGGACTGAATTCCTAAGCTGAGCTGGATGGACAGATGTCTTTTCTCAGCCCTATAAAACTATGTGAGAACCAATTCGCTCATCCTTGTCAGGATGAATATGAATTTTCAAATCAGCAAACAGAGATATACAGAGGTTCAGTCCTAACCAGACTGTGGCCTTCTTCCGGCACATAAGGATTTAGCAGAGTTAAACCACACACTTTGTAAGTTATCACATCTAACTCTGCGGGCAACAAAAAGGTTGTTGGGTTATACTTTCATGAGGATAGACGTAATATCACTGTCAGTTTGTGGTTCAGGACTATCTCAGAACCTTTATCAAGCAAGGCTTGTACAACTGCTACAGCTCTGATACAGAAAGGGGCACCTCTGGCCACGGGGTCAAGTCTGGCTGAATAATATGCCACAGGGCGTTGTTGCTGCTGGCCATGCAGTTGGGTGAGGACAGCTGAGGCATGGCCATTCACTTCTGTACAATATAATCTAAATGTGGTAATCTGATAGGCCCAGTGCGGGGGAGCACAAACTGGTCATCTTTAAGCATAAAAGGAGTCTAATTCCTCATCTGTAAGGTGGAAGGGACTAATAGACAAACAATCATAAAGAGGCTGCATCAAACTTAACGTAACCAAGGTTTTCGATAAGGAACAGGGGCCCAAAAATGTCCTTGCGGTTCGCGGCGAACTTTGCGCGTTCGCCGAACATGCGAACATATGGCATATTCTTTTACATTGTAAAGAACTTTGACCCATGACACATCCATCAGATGGTACAGGACAGCCAATTGAGACGTTTCAGCACATGGACATACCCCCTAACTTAAAAATAGACCCGATCTGGCCGCCATTTTACATTCAGTCTTTTGTCAGTGTAGGGAGAGGTTGCTGTGTGGAGCAGGGACAGACGGTTAGGGACAAAAACGCTATCAAATAGGTCCACAAAAGTCCTGTTAAGGACTGGTATAGGTGTACTATTGATAGGTGTGCAGTACAGAGGGGTGTAATACACTTATAATATACTTTCTAACATAGAAAGCATATTATAGTGGATTTGTATTGTGCAGCAGTGGTGAGCGATACTGCAGCTACACAGAGGGACAAACGCAATTAGAAAAAATAATTATAACTGGTGTGATATACCAGTCACCCCCCAAAAAAATGATAGAAGCGGGGTGTTATATACCAATAATATCCTTTCCATATAGTGTATTTGGGTACTGCAGCATTTGTTTGCTGTTTTGCTGCGTTCCCTCTGCTACACAGTGACAAACGGTATTGAAAAAAATAATTATAACTGGTGTGATATACCAGTCGCCCCCCAAAACAACTGATTGAAGCGGGGTGTTATATACCAATATACTTTCTTTATAGTGTATTTGGGTACTGCAACATTTGTTTGCTGTTTTGCTGCGTTCCCTCTGCTACACACAGTGACAAACGGTATTGGAAAAAATTATTATAACTGGTGTGATATACCAGTTGCCCCCCAAAACAACTGATTGAAGCGTGGTGTTATATACCTTCTCCCACAAATACTGCTCTTCTATAGAGACTTTTGTCACAGGGTCATTTAAAAAATGACAGGCAGAGGAAGAGGCAGGCCATTCCGCAGGGTGGTAGGGGTCGGGCCGGTGCACCAGGCCAGAGCCTAAGTGGAAAGTTGCAGAAGGTGCGTGCGATTACGTCAAAGGACGCACCAGACTTGGTTGAGTGGCTCACTCAGCCTTCCGCTTATGCACCCTCCTCATCCTCTCTATCTGCACCCTCTTCACTCTCTGCTGTGAGTACCCCCAAAGACACCACCACCAACACCACCATTTCCCCTCCGCTTGAGTCAGAGGAATTATTTTCCGATCCATTCCAAGACATTTCCGATGTGCAGCCATTCTTGGCATCGGATCAGGAAGAGGAGGTAGCAACGGCCGCCACCCAGCAGTCTGATGACAGTACCCAGATCATCCCAAGGAGGTTGGTCCCCGCTGTTGCTGCCTACTCCGAGATCCCTAATGTTAGTGGTGGGGAAGGTGACGATGATGACGTGTCAAAAAGCAGACTGCAAATGTATCAGAAGCGAGCCATCTACCATGCACGGTCACATCTGGCGCTCCCAGGACGCTCGCACATGGCTCCACAGTGTGGGCTTTTTTTAACGTGTCCGCTGCTGACAATAGTGCTGCCATCTGCAGCCTTTGCTGTCAACGCATAAGTCGCAGTAAGCCAATCACTCACCTTGGGACGACCGCCTTAAGAAGGCTCCTGGCCTCCCATCACCGAGCCCAGTGGAAGCAACGCCTTCTGAACCCACAAAGCCACACTCCCTGCGCTCCACATCCTGCCTCTTCTCCTTCTCCTCTCTCCTCCCAATTGTCCTCCACTCCACCTTCCACCGTGCTGTCCTCGCGTTTATCTGGCAAAAGGCAGGCTTCCGTGGCCCAAATGTTCGAGCGTAAAAAGATGATGATGCCAGATAACCCTCTTGCCCAACGGCTGACCACTGGCTTGTCGGAACTGCTAGCCCGCCAACTACTGCCATATAAACTGGTGGACTCAGAGGCCTTTAGAAAATTTGTGGCCATTGGAACACTGCAATGGAAGGTCCCCGGAAGGAAATATTTCTCCCAGAAGGGCATCCCAGAGCTATATGACCACGTTCAGCGGCAAGTGAATGTATCTCTGGCACACAGTGTCAGTGCCAAGATACATCTGACCACAGACATGTGGTCTAGCAAACACGGGCAGGGAAGGTACATAACTTTTACTGCCCACTGGGTGAACCTTCTGACAGCCGTCAAGCATGCAACCCGTGGCACCCGTGTAGATTTGGTGTTACCGCCACGGATTGCATGCAGGCCTGCCTCTTCTTCTCCTCCTCCTACTCCATCCCACCTCTCCTCCTTTGCTAATTCCTCCTTTTCCGCTGCTAACGTCTCTTCCGCTGCACCCCCCAAGATCCCCAGAACCTATTCGACGTGCCAGGTGAGACGTTGCCATGCTGTGCTGCGTCTGTTGTGCCTGGAAGCCTAGAGCCACACCAGTCCTGCACTCCTTTCAGCTTTGCGGTCACAGGCAGATCAGTGGCTAACCCCGCCCAATTTGACAGTTGGTAAAGTGGTGTGCGACAACGGTGCCAATCTGCTGAGCACGGTGAAACAGGGCAAAATGACACACGTGCTGTGCATGGCACACGTCCTGAACTTAGTCATGCAGCGATTCGTTGCCAAATACCCCGGGGTCCAGGACATCTTGCGGCAGGCCAGGAAAATCTCTGGCCATTTTAGAAGATCTTACACGGCCATGGCTCTCCTTGCTGACATTTAGCGGCGACACCACCTGCCCATCAGATATCTGTATTGTGACTTCCCGACGCGATGGAACTCCACCTTGTATATGCTTGATAGGCTGCTCCAGCAGAAATGTGCAGTTAATGATTACCTGTACGAACTCTGCGGCAGGACAGGTTCTGGGGAGCTTGGTTTTTTTTCACCGCGCTGCTCATGCGCGACGCATGCAGACTTCTACGGCCATTTGATGAGATCACCAAACTGGTCAGTCGCAGCCAGGGCGCCATCAGTGACATCGTACCTTACGCCTTCTTTCTGGAGCGTGCATTGCGTTGTGTCATTGATCAAGGAGCAGGAGGATGAGGAAGTCGCAATGCTGGATGAATTCCCAGGGAAGGCTACTCCATCTGAGACAAATCAACAACAGGAGTCTGAAGAGGAGTCAGAGGAGGATGGTGCCAGGGCAGAGGAGGAGCAAGAAGAGCATGCTTTAAACGTTTCTGGGATCCCTGGTGTTGTCCGTGGATGGGGGGAGGAGAACGAGGATGACATTATCCTGGATGATGAGCAGGAGCCAGGCCACTCCACCGCTTCCAGTTTAGTGCAAATGGGGGCCTTCATGCTCCTGTGTTTGAAGAGGGACCCCCGTATAAAAAGCATAAAGGGCAAGGACCAGTACTGGGTGGTAACGTACTTAGACCCCCGGTACAAACACAAAATGGTGGAAATGTTACCACCATGACAGAGGGCTGTCAGAATGCAGCACTTCCAGGCCTTGCTTCAAGAAATGCTCCCTTCTGCTTTTGCGGGCTGGCAGAGGAATTTCCACTCACAGAGAAACAGTTGCGGGTACCAATCCAACAGCGCATGCAAGAAGAAGGCGGTTTTGAAGATGTGTTGGTCACTTCGGATATGAGATCATTCATGCAGCCTGTTGAGGGAAGTGTTGGATTTAAATATATATGTATATATGCCCTTACATATATGCATATATATTGGCCCTTTTGCATGGGGCAGTACAGGTGGTAGGTGTATACATAGAGATGTATGTATGCCCCCTTGTCAGCATACATCTCTATGTATATAATATATGTGTAGGTGGGCTTATTGCTGCCCATTCAGACCCCCTGTTTTATATATATGTGTCCCAAGCATCTATAAGTATATATATATGTACAGTTAAAACTGTGCCTAGAAGCTCCCATGGATGCCCCCCCCTCTGGAATGTGCCTGCAAGGGGAAGGGGGGGGGGGGGGGGAGACCGACAACTGGACAATTATGTCCAGTTTCGGCCTCTTCTAAGGACAGATGATCAATAAAGATCTTCTGCCCTTTGTCACCATCTCCGGTAGCGCCGGAGATGGTATGCCTAACAGGGACATGAGAACAAAGAGCCCCTGTGTGCCGCTCACCTCCGGCGCTGTAATTACAGCGCCAGAGATGTGTGATATCTCCACAGGCGGGAGGATCAAAGGATCCCCCTGCCTGGGAGCGCGGGCTGGTGCGGTGATGTCATATCACCGCGCCAGCCCACGTGGACCCGACTGCTGGCATGCATGCGCACGCCTGCAGGGCGTAAAAACGGGAGCGAGCGCCGCGGGGGTTTAAATACCCCAGCGGCACTGCGCTCTGGAAGCGGGGATCCCTACCTCCCCCTCCATAGAAGAGAGCGCAGGCAGCCATCCGGGCTGCGCTGCGCTAGGAGACAAGATCGGGACCCCCCCCCTGAAGGAGAGCGCATCTGGCGCTCAGACGCAGGACCCCCGGCACCCCCCCTGAAGGAGAGCGCATCCGGCGCTCCAGCAAACCCTACCTTCCGCCATAGGAGAGAGCGCAGGCAGCGATGCACTGCGCTCAGAGTTAAGATCTCCACCAGCCCAGAGGAGAGCAGGAGGGGAAGACCGAGCAGTCGAGCTGCTCCACTAAAGAGCTCAGGAAGAAGGGAGGCAGAGATCGAGCAGCTGCTGAGTCCTGCAATAACCCTGGATGACTAAGTATCGCTTCCCCTTTCCTGCCTCCTCCTTAACCCCTGCTGCCCTGAACCCCTGCTATCCTTCCCTGCATTGCCCTGTGATCCCCTGTATACCTTGCATTCTCACTGCCCCCTGCCATTAACCCCTTCAGTGCCCAGCAGCCCCCCCTGTGGACCCTGTAACCCCAGCAGCATTGCTGCTGCCCTGAACCCCTGCTGAACTCCCAGTAGCAGATTAACTCCTGCATTCTCACTGCCCCTGCCATTAACCCCTTCAGTGCATTCCAACTGCCCCCTGCCATTAACCCCTTCAGTGCCAAGCAGAGCCCTGTACTGCAGAGTCCCTGTACCCCAGTACTCTGCCTATTCTCTGAAATCACCTCAGGTTAACCCGTTCCTGGGTTACCCCTTGCCCTGCCTTTCCCAGAACTCTGTGTTCCTTGGCCTGCATGTATTTACCCCTGCAGTGCCACAATTGTGTGTTTAACCCCTTGTTACCCCGTAGGGACAGTGAGTAGCCAGGCGGGTGGGTTACCAATATTTGTGTGTATGTAAGTGTATTATTGTAATGTATAGTTAGATCCTGGGGTGGACTTGGGACTGTGTTAGCGTAGTTAGGACCGTATTAGTGTGTTGGTATAGTATGTTTACTTATATTGCTGTGTGCTGCTATAAATATATATATATCTATTCCATTGATATAGATATATATATTTATAGGCAAATATTAGACTGTAACGTGTAGTGTGTTAATAAATACCTTTTATTTAAGCACAGTGTGTAGTCTTTTGTAGTAGTAAGGCGCCGCAGCAATAGCCGCAGGTAGTTCAGTGTAGAGTAAGGTAATCAGTAGTATGTTTGTTGTTTATTTTAGGCATAAATAGGCAGAGTCGTCACTAGACGTCTTAGTCCTATTTGTGAATATTAATTATTGAGATTTGCATAAATACCAATAATTAATATCCCACTTAATACAGCCAACCCATCGACAGCCGTCCTCCGGATGCAGCCTGAGGGAACGCCTAGACCTACAGGTGTCCGACTACATCGGGTTAACGGCCGATGTGGACGCTCTGAGAAGCGATGAACCCCTGGACTGACTACTGGCTGTGCAGGCTTGACCTGTGGCCAGAGCTGGCACAATTTGCCATGGAACTGTTGGCTTGCCCCTCATCCAGTGTCCTGTCCGAAAGGACGTTCAGCGCAGTAGGGGGGATCGTGACCGATAAGCGCACTCGCCTAGCTAACAACAGCGTGGACTACTTCACATTTCTAAAAATGAATGAGGCATGGATCTCGGAGGAATTCAACACATGTGACGAGTCGACCATGTTTGATTGAATTTCCTCATGACAGCCCACAAATATCCGCCACCACCCAGAACAAATCATGGACCTTGGTCCATGTCTTAGGTAAATACAGCGGCATAAAAGGCCTTTTATGTCCGTTGAATGCCTTATTTTTGGGGCCGACAGTTACATTTTTATCCTGTGACCGCCTGATGTAACTCCAGCCACAGAATCCAAAGTTCTTTGCTGTCAGGTAATGCCTATTAGCTTATTTTTTGGGGCCTGTACTTGCCGACAGTTACATTTTTATCCTTTGACCGCCTAATGTCCCTCCAGCCACAGAATCCTACAAAGTTGTGTGCTGTCAGGTGAATGCCTATTAGTTAATTTTTGGGGCCTGTACTGGAGTGGCAAGTTCTCACAACAATACTTAGTGCACCAATCACTAATATCTCATGAAAAATAAATCGCATCATTAGGGATTTTCGCAATGGCGTTTTCTTTTAAACACTCGATCTGCATATACAGCGATTGTTATAAAATGCATGTGGAATGTAATCAAATACACTGCTTTAATGTCAAATTACTTACAGTGATCAGAAATTCTTCCTCAACGTCGTGAAAATTGTTGCCAACCATCTTTTCTGATCGCATCCAACTTCGGTCTGGTGGAAACCCAGTTGCTGTAGTAGGCCGCGCCTATATTGCACATGCGCATAGGCGAAAATTACATTGCCGATATTTCGCATTGAAAAAAATAATGAATGGAGATCGCAAATTCGAATAATACATCTGGTATGTCACTGTCCATGTTGTGGGACTATTTGTGCACTTCTAGTAAGTATTTGGTGGCTGAAAATATGACCTGAAGGTATTCCAGGTTCACCTGCCTTTAAAGTGAATGGGGCCCGCTCAGGGGCGTAACTAGAAGTGACTGGGCCCCACAGCAAATATTTGTAAGGGCCCCTCCAGCGCGCTTCGCACCTCCCTCCTCCTGTGTAAACCCCACTCCTTTGGCACAGTGTAGCGGTATACTGTATATTGTGTTGCACAGTGGATGCTATATGTGTATAACATAAACATATTTCATATGAAAACTTACAGTTACTTGACCCTTGGGGATCTCGGACACCACTTCAACAGTTGGCCGGGGGCTTGGCGGAGCTGATGTTGTGCTTTATCCTAATGAGAAAGATTTCATAAAAAGGATTTGGAGAAGGAGCAGAGGGATAGCAGAGCAGGGAGAGGCTGGTGCTGCTACTAGGGGGTCATACCATGGGGGAGTAATAAAGCCCACTATAATGCCCCCCCCAGTAGTAATAATTCTCCTTATAATGTGACAGTGCAAAAATACCCCCTTGAAATGCCCCCAGTTGAGCTAATGTCCCCATAGTGCCCCCATAATGTCCCAGTATAAAATACCCCTATATAGTGCCCCCAGTAAATTCCCCCATAGTGCTCCTCTCCCCCCTTCCTGCTAGTGCCCCCCATAATGTACCAGTATAAAATGCCCCATATATAGTGCCCCAGTAGATGCCCCTCAGTGTCCGGCCTCTGATAGGCTGCCGGCCTAGTGTCCCCCATAATGCCCCCCAATAATGTGCCAGTAAGTGTCCCCATAGATGCCCCCCCATCATGTGCTAGTATCAAGTGCCTCTCTCCCCCCCCCCACATGTCCCAGTATCATAGTGCCATCTCCCCCCAATGTGCCAGTATCAAGTGCCTCTCTCCTTCCCACCCCCCATGTGCCAGTATCATAGTGCCAAACCCCCCCATGTGCCAGTATCAAGTGCCTCTCTCCCCCCCCATGTCCCAGTATCATAGCGCCATCTCCCCCCCACATGCCAGTATCAAGTGCCTCTCTCCTCCCCCCCATGTCCCAGTATCATAGTGCCATCTCCCCCCCCCACAAAAAAAGTGCGAGTATCATAGTGCCATCTCCCCCCAATGTGCCAGTATCAAGTGCCTCTCCCCCCCAGGTGCCAGTATCAGGTGCCAACCCCCCTCCCCCCCAGGTGCCAGTATCAGGTGCCTCCCCCCTCATGTGCCAGTATCAGGTGCCAACCCCCCCCCCAGGTGTCAGTATCAAGTGCCTCTCTCCTCCCCCCATGTCCCAGTAGTCCCAGTATCATAGTGCCATCTCCCCCCCCCCCACAAAAAAAGTGCCAGTATCAAGTGCCTCTCTCCCTCCCCCCCATGTGCCAGTATCAGGTGCCTCTCTCCCCCTCCCATGTGCCATTATCAGGTGCCAACCCCCGCTCCCCCCCCAGGTGCCAGTATCAGGTGCCAGTATCAGGTGCCAACCCCTCTTCCCCCCCCATGTGCCAGTATCAGGTGCCTCTCTCCCCCCCCCTGTGCCAGTATCAGGTGCCAACCCCCCCCATGTGCCAGTATCAAGTGCCTCTCTCCCTCCCCCCCCATGTGCCAGTATCAGGTGCCAACCCCCCCCCCATGTGCCAATATCAGGTGCCTCCCCCCCCCAGGTGCCAGTATCAGGTGCCAACCCCCCTCCCGCCCAGGTGCCAGTATCAGGTGCCTCCCCCCCCATGTGCCAGTATCAGGTGCCAACCCCCCCCCAGGTGTCAGTATCAAGTGCCTCTCTCCTCCCCCCATGTCCCAGTATCATAGTGCCATCCCCCCCCCCACAAAAAAAGTGCCAGTATCAAGTGCCTCTCTCCCTCCCCCCCATGTGCCAGTATCAGGTGCCTCTCTCCCCCTCCCATGTGCCATTATCAGGTGCCAACCCCCCCTCCCCCCCCAGGTGCCAGTATCAGGTGCCAACCCCTCTTCCCCCCCCATGTGCCAGTATCAGGTGCCTCTCTCCCCCCCATGTGCCAGTATCAGGTGCCAACCCCCCCCCCCCCCATGTGCCAGTATCAAGTGCCCCCGCTCCCCCCATGGCAGTAACAGTCGGGTATTAAAAAAAATAATAAACACTTCTACTTACCTCCATGTCAGCGATGCGATGCAGCCTCTTCCTGTGTCCCGCCCTGTACAGTCGTGGCCAAAAGTTTTGAGAATGACACAAATATTAGTTTTCACAAAGTGCTAAACTGCTTTTAGATCTTTGTTTCAGTTGTTTCTGTGATGTAGTGAAATATAATTACACGCACTACATACGTTTCAAAGGCTTTTATCGACAATTACATGACATTTATGCAAAGAGTCAGTATTTGCAGTGTTGGCCCTTCTTTTTCAGGACCTCTGCAATTCGACTGGGCATGCTCTCAATCAACTTCTGGGCCAATTCCTGACTGATAGCAACCCATTCTTTCATAATCACTTCTTGGAGTTTGTCAGAATTAGTGGGTTTTTGTTTGTCCACCCGCCTCTTGAGGATTGACCACAAGTTCTCAATGGGATTAAGATCTGGGGAGTTTCCAGGCCATGGACCCAAAATGTCAACGCTTTGGTCCCCGAGCCACTTAGTTATCACTTTTTGCCTTATGGCACGGTGCTCCATCGTGCTGGAAAATGCATTGTTCTTCACCAAACTGTTGTTGGATTGTTGGAAGAAGCTGCTGTTGGAGGGTGTTTTGGTACCATTCTTTAATCATGGCTGTGTTTTTGGGCAAAATTGTGAGTGAGCCCACTCCCTTGGATGAGAAGCAACCCCACACATGAATGGTCTCAGGATGCTTTACTGTTGGCATGACACAGGACTGATGGTAGCGCTCACCTTTTCTTCTCCGGACAAGCCTTTTTCCAGATGCCCCAAACAATCGGAAAGAGGCTTCAACGGAGAATATGACTTTGCCCCAGTCCTCAGCAGTCCATTCACCACACTTTCTGCAGAAGATCAATCTGTCCCTGATGTTTTTTTTGGAGAGAAGTGGCTTCTTTGCTGCCCTTTTTGATACCAGGCCATCTTCCAAAAGTCTTCGCCTCACTGTGCGTGCAGATGCGCTCACACCTGCCTGCTGCCATTCCTGAGCAAGCTCTGCACTGGTGGCACTCCGATCTCGCAGCTGAATCCTCTTTAGGAGACGATCCTGGCGCTTGCTGGACTTTCTTGGACGCCCTGAAGCCTTCTTAACAAGAAATTAACCTCTTTCCTTAAAGTTCTTGATGATCCTATAAATTGTTGATTGAGGTGCAATCTTAGTAGCCACAATATCCTTGCCTGTGAAGCCATTTTTATGCAACGCAATGATGGCTGCACGCGTTTCTTTGCAGGTCACCATGGTTAACAATGGAAGAACAATGATTTCAAGCATCACCCTCCTTTTAACATGTCAAGTCTGCCATTTTAACCCAATCAGCCTGACATAATGATCTCCAGCCTTGTGCTCGTCAACATTCTCACCTGAGTTAACAAGACGATTACTGAAATGATCTTAGCAGGTCCTTTAATGACAGCAATGAAATGCAGTGGAAAGGTTTTTTTGGATTAAGTTAATTTTCATGGCAAAGAAGGACTATGCAATTCATCTGATCACTCTTCATAACATTCTGGAGTATATGCAAATTGCTATTATAAAAACTTAAGCAGCAACTTTTCCAATTTCCAATATTTACGTAATTCTCAAAACTTTTGGCCACGACTGTACACTGTAGTAGCCAAAATGGGAGAATCATGGATGGTCGGTATGTCTCAATGAGAATGTATGCCTCATTGAGATAATTTCTGGGAATCAGTACGCCAGTAACACTAGGTTACTGTGAGGTTATCATTAAAGTGGATTTGCATCTCGGTTTTATATATGAGCAGAGACAATGGGTGGGACAGGTCACTCCCGTACTACATCCAGGGTTTTCATAAAGGTGTGGTTAAAAAGGCTGGGGAGATAAAGTGTGGACAGGCGATCTGAAAGCTGAACAAGCTGAGAGGGGAACCTGATCTGAAATACTGTGAAGAGTGTTGAGATACTACTGTTTTGTTACCCTGCTTGGACTGATCTCAAAGTGTGTGACTCTATGTTATCCAATATGTGTGGGCTCAAGAAAGATTTAAGTTAAAGCTTGTACATGTTTATTATTGTTTGCTGGAATAAACTGTGCCTGTGGTGAAGACTAAACTGACACCTGTGTGTGTGTTTGTGTGTGACTGAGTTAAAACACCAACAGCACATATTTACCCTCCTGGTGGGGGGTGGTCACCACCTCATCCTCCTCGTCCACGTCCTCCTCCTGAGAGGCTGGGGGTGGTGAAGCAGTGTGGTGTGAGGCTCTGGCCTCCTCAGCCTCCATCAATTGACCCACTTCAGGTGGGGTAGGGGCATTCAGGTGCCCAGAGGGTCCAGGATGCTCCTCCAACGGAGAGACCTCGACCACCGCCTTTTTGGAAGTCCTGCAGTGGACGCAGGGAACAGGAACATCTATAATGACACAATTTTCATAATTTATAAAAGCAAATATTAAAGCATAACTGTACATATATATTAAAGAGTGTTGGTGAAAGATACAAAAGTTATGTAAGCATTGTACCTGGGCAAATTTTGTCGCGAATTTGTATGATCCGATCCGAATTCCACCGCTTCAGGCTGGACCATTTCTTAACGATGCACAACTTATTGTGCTGGCCATCATGTTCCCTCCATAGCTCATACCCAATTCTCCTCACTATTCGTCGATTGTCAGCGTGGGAGCGGGTGTTATCATAGCCCTTCTGCAACATGCTGTAGGACGAAAATGCAAGCATGTATTCACAACTTTTTAAAATAAAATTATTAGAATTTAAAGGGTTTCTCCAGGATAGGTCATCAATATCAGATCAGCGGGGGTCCAACAACCGACACCCCGCCCATCAGCTGTTTGCATAGACGGCGCGCGCTGTGTGCACATCCGTCTCCCGACTCTCTTCTTGCCCGCTGTCCCATAGACATACAGCAGTGAACAGGAAGAGAGAAGGGAGACGGCATGTGCGCACCATCTACTCAAACAGCTGATCGGCGGGGTGCTGGGTGTTGATCCTGAGGCTAGGTCATCAATAGAAAAATAGAAAAAGCCAACACAACCTCTTAAATGTCATCATCTAAAAAAAAAAAAGAAAAAAAAGGGAAATATTAGATTTAAGTTTACCATTATAACATCTAATTGTATTGAAATTGTATGTGTGTGGGGTATGAGCAATCGGATATTGGCCATCTGAGTAGAGGTGTACCTGTCTAGTGAAGTGACGGTACGGTATGGGGTGTACAGCTGGTTCGCCTCCCCATGGTGCACCCTGGGTAACGCTAAATGAACCAGCAAATACTAGAGGTCAAACATTACTTGTCCTGACCAACAAGACAAAAATTAGTATCTATAGACTGTGTGGGTGGTTGTGTGTGTGTGTGTGTGTGGGGGTATATAGTGATGTGTAATGTGCAGATGACAGTTTTTTGTCTGCTATCCATACATACATGCTACAGACATAGTGGTGTGATGTCTGATAAAGTTTTCCTAAATATTCGTGATCTCGAAAAAATTTTTTTATATTTTTCGGAATACATACAAACTGACATTTTATCATGTTTGAGTAGATATTAATGATTTGGGGCAATAAGTATTGTTGTGAGTCACAACAATACTTATTGCCTCAAATTAAGTATATCTACACAAACAAGATAAAATGGCAATTTGTATGTATTCCGAAAAATCTTAGTAAACATTTTAGAGATCACAAAAATTTAGGATAACTTTAGCAGCATATAAATAGTTAAATACATTTAAATAATAAGCATGTTATACTACTTTAAAGTGCTATAAAGTTTAATTACTTACAGTGATGATGACATCTAGCTCGGCACCTGTGAAATTGCTCCCGACCATTTTTTCTAGAATACTTTTACTTCACAAACGAATCTTTGAAAACGCTCGCGAGACTAATACACACCCGCACATGTGTACACGAATATTTCAATGACTAACTAGCGAGTGTAAAAAATATATCCCGAATATAACAAATTCACAAATATAGCAAATATATCACAAATATTTGAAGAAATATTTATGAAATATCGCGAATTCGAATATGGGACCTGCCACTTATCACTATTGATAACTACTTGAGAAATGTCCCATTGTGTTGACCAAAAAGTTACTTACTGTTTAATAAACACACAATTTCTGTTTGAACTTACAGGGTATTCGGTTTTTGTTATTTTATATATTGGACTATTTAATATTGGCCTTTACAATCTTAAACAAATAAATTAGATTAAAAAATGTCATGTGAAAATTATTTTAGTTTTTATGAGAACACTCCTGATGTAACCGAAGAACAAACATGCGGCTGTTGGGGTAGTATAATTTTTTTTAGAGTTATTTACCCCGTCTGCCGAGGGCACATTCCTGCTGCAAACTAATAACATGCTGCTGTCTGTTCCTGCTGAGTTAGGCCGAGCTATGTGTAGGCCTTAAACTACAATGTTAAATAACCTGATGCTTCTTAGTTATGTGTAGGCAGTATACTCCACTGTTACTAATGACTGCTGCTATTATCCTGATCCTTCAGAGTTATGTGTAGGCCTTATACTCCACCGTTACCAATGACTGCTGCTATTATCCTGATCCTTCAGAGTTATGTGTAGGCCTTATACTCCACCGTTGCCAATGACTGCTGCTATTATCCTGATCCTTCAGAGTTATGTGTAGGCCTTATACTCCACCGTTATCAATAACTGCTGATATTATCCTGATCCTTCTGAGTTATGTGTAGGGCTTATACTTCACCGTTAACAATGACTGCTGATATTATCCTGATGATTTAGAATAATGTGTAGGCCTAATACTCCACTGTTACCAATAACTGCTGCTATTATCCTGATCCTTCAGAGTTATGTGTAGGCCTTATACTCCACCGTTACCTATGACTGCTGCTATTATAATGATCCTTCAGAGTTATGTGTAGGCCTTATACTCCACCGCTACCAATGACTGCTGCTATTATAATGATCCTTCAGAGTTATGTTTAGGCCTTATACTCCACTGTTTCCAATGACTTCTGCTATTATCCAGATCCTTCAGGGTTATGTGTAGACCTTATACTTTACTGTTACCAATGACTGCTGCTATTATCCTGATCCTTCAGAGTTATGTGTAGGCCTTATACTCCACCGTTATCAATGACTGGTTCTATTATCCTGATCCTTCAGAGTTATGTGTTGTCCTTATACTCCACTGTTACCAATAACTGCTGCTATTATCCTGATCCTTCAGAGTTATGTGTAGGTCTTATACTCCCCATTTCTATGTACCTGTGGCTGCTGTATATCATGATACTGATGAGTTTGGGATGGACTAAAGGGGCCTTACTGTAACCCTATTGGTTAAAATACATATGTAGCAGGGGTAACACATACACTCTTAACTTAAATTTCTTAACTCATCGCGTTATCTTGAAACAAAAGCCATTGAAAAGCAATTGCTTAACGCATTTAGTTTCATTTAGTTTAGTTAAGACGTGTCATAAAGCATGTGTGTTAACCCTGCTACATCCGTAAAACAGAAACCATACATTTAAAATAAAAAAAAAACCACACAATATAACTTAACTAGAAAATCTTTATAAACATTTCACATTAGTAAACATCTTTATATTGACATTTAAAACTAGGGCAAAGCTTCAAGTTTGTCGTGGAGGTTTAACAGCCTCCACAGCCTATTTATACTTCTCCTCCATCTTCACCATGTTGTGGGAAAACTGTAGCTTCAGCTCCCGCAACTTCCTCAGCTGGTGCTCCCGTAGCTCCTTAAGATCTTGGCGGTGCTCCCGCTGAAGCTCCAAGATTTTTTTTTTTCAGTTCTATTAGTACGGTTCAAAAAAAATATAAAATTTATTGGTCATAAGATTAAAAGCCAATTAGTGATTAGTGTATAAAGCTGCTAACAATTTATTTCTCAATTCGTTATATATCGGTAGTAGTTTAGTTAGGAATAGTTCATTAGAGTCTAGTGTTATTTAGTTGTTAAGTTAATGGTTTTTATGTAGATGAATTAATTAGTGTATAGTATTGCTGTTTTATATTACTGGTGTGCTTGTTATACCTTCATATTTGTTGTTTTTCCCCCTTTTTTAAAATAATTTATACCATTTTATAGATAAAGATTAATATTGCTGTGTGCACTGTAGGAGCTCGAAGGGGAGAATCATGGATGGTTGGTATGTCTCACTAAGAATGTATGCCTCAGTGAGATAATTCCTGGGAATCAGTACGCCAGTAACATTAGGTTACTGGGAGGTTATCATTAAAGTAGATTTTGGGTGTGGGTTTTAGGAGTTAACAGAGACAATGGGTGGGACAGGTCACTCCCGTACTACATCCAGGGTTATCATAAAGGTGTAGTTAAAAAGGCTAGGGAGATAAAGTGTGGATAGGAGATCTGAATGCTGAACAAGCTGAGAGGGGAACCTGATCTCTGAAATACTGTAAAGAGTGTTGAGATACTACTGTTTTGTTACCTTGCTTGGACTGAACTCAAAGTGTGTGACTTTATATTATCCAATATATGTGGGCTGAAGAAAGATTTACGGTAAAGCTTGTACATGTTTATTATTGTTTGCTGGAATAAACTGTGCCTAAGGTGAAGACTAAACTGACACGTGTGTGTGTGAACAGAGTTAAAACACCCACAGCACATATTTACCCTCCTGGCCGGGGGTGGTCACAACATCATCCTCGTCCTCCTCCTGGGGGGGATGAAACGGGGTGGTGTGAGGGTCCGCCCTCTTCAGACGGCATCATTTCACCCACATCAGGTGGGGTAGGGGCATTCTGCTGCCCAGAGGGTCCCGCATGCTCCTCCTCCTCTGATGAAGAGACCTCCACCACAGCCTTTATGGAAGGTCTGCTGCGGACTGAGGGAACAGGAACACCTATAATGACTAATTTTCATAATTTATAAAAACAACTCTTAAAGCACAACTGTACATATACATTACTGAGTGTTGGTGAAAGATACAAAAGTTATGAAAGCATTGTACCTGGACATATTTTGTCGTGGATCTCTCTGATCCGATCGGAATGCCTCCGCTTCAGTTCGGACCATTTCTTCAGGATGGCAATCCTTTTGTGCTGGCCATTGTGCTCTCTCCATAGTTCATACCCGATCCTCCTACCCGATCTTACGCTTGTCAGCGTGGGAACGGGTCTTGTCATACCCCTGCTCCAACATGCGCTGCAGGATAAAAATGCAAGCATATAATCCCAAATATTCAAAATACAAGTATTATGCTACTTTAACATTAGCGGCAGGGGAGTCCGTCAGGCTGTTCTGGCAGGATAGATCCGACAGGCTGTCGGATCTATCCTGCCGCTAGTTCACGTGTGCCCCCGGACTGACGCTTCGTCCCCATTGACTATAATGGTGAGGCAGCTGAACTAAAAGTACTGCATGTCGTCATTTTTGTTCGGGGAACATCTCAAAGGGCGCTGCTTTGCTGCCGCTGGAACTTAGCCATAGCCACCACCATGTCATCATCTCAACCACCCAAATTTTTTTTTTGTGTTTGAAAGTAAAATATTAGATTTAAGGTTACCGTTATAACATCTGATTGTATTGAAATTGTATGTGTGTGGGGTATGAGCAATTGGATATTGGCCATCTGAGGAGAGGTGTACCTGTCTAGTGAAGTGAAGTGATGGTATGGTATGGGGTGTACAGCTGGTTCGCCTCCCCGTGGTGCACCCTGGGTAACGCTAAATGAACCAGCAAATACTGAATGTCAAACATTACATCTCCTGACCAACAGGACACAAATTAGAATCTATAGACTGTGTGTGTGTGGCGGGGGGTCTGGTGGTATATAGTGGGGGGTATATAGTGCGGGGTATATAGTGTTAGGCAGGAGAATGGATGTGCAATGTGCATATGATATATATTTGTCTGCTATCCATACATACAGTACAGACCAAAAGTTTGGACACACCTTCTCATTTAAAGAGTTTTCTTTATTTTCATGACTATGAAAATTGTAGATTCACACTGAAGGCATCAAAACTATGAATTAACACATGTGGAATTATATACATAACAAACAAGTGTGAAACAACTGAAAAAATTTCATATTCTAGGTTCTTCAAAATAGCCACCTTTTGCTTTGATTACTGCTTTGCACACTCTTGGCATTCTCTTGATGAGCTTCAAGAGGTAGTCCCCTGAAATGGTTTTCACTTCACAGGTGTGCCCTGTCAGGTTTAATAAGTGGGATTTCTTGCCTTATAAATGGGGTTGGGACCATCAGTGGCGTTGAGGAGAAGTCAGGTGGATACACACCTGATAGTCCTACTGAATAGACTGTTAGAATTTGTATTATGGCAAGAAAAAAGCAGCTAAGTAAAGAAAAACGAGTGGCCATCATTACTTTAAGAAATGAAGGTCAGTCAGTCAGCCGAAAAATTGGGAAAACTTTGAAAGTAAGGGCTATTTGACCATGAAGGAGAGTGATGGGGTGCTGCGCCAGATGACCTGGCCTCCACAGTCACCGGACCTGAACCCAATCGAGATGGTTTGGGGTGAGCTGGACCGCAGAGTGAAGGCAAAAGGGCCAACAAGTGCTAAGCATCTCTGGGAACTCCTTCAAGACTGTTGGAAGACCATTTCAGGGGACTACCTCTTGAAGCTCATCAAGAGAATGCCAAGAGTGTGCAAAGCAGTAATCAAAGCAAAAGGTGGCTACTTTGAAGAACCTAGAATATGACATATTTTTAGTTGTTTCACACTTGTTTGTTATGTATATAATTCCACATGTGTTAATTCATAGTTTTGATGCCTTCATACTCATGAAAATAAAGAAAACTCTTTGAATGAGAAGGTGTGTCCAAACTTTTGGTCTGTACTGTACATGCTACTGACATAGCGCTGTGATGTCAGATAAATGGTTTCTAAAAGTTTGTGATAGCAAAAAGATTTACTAATATTTTTTTCAATACATAAAAAATTCACATTTTTTGTCTGAGTAGATATTAATGATTTAGAGCAATAAGTATTGTTTGACTCACGACAATACTTATTGCCAAATCATTAATATCTACTCAAACAACATAAAAATTATGTATTGTAAAAAATATTAGTAATATTTAGGAACACTTTATCTGCATAAAAATACATTTAAATAACAAGCATGTGATATGAAATACAGTGCTGTAATATTGAATTACTTACAGTGATCAGGATATCTTCCTCGACTTGTGTGAAATTACTTCCGACCATTTTTTCTAGTCCACTTCCAAACCGAATGTATGAAAACGCTCCCAAGACTAAGCCATGCCCATATTTAAACCAGGCACCCACTGCTCTGTGATGTTCACAGGAAAAGGTCAGAAATTGATGGAAACACCTCTGAAATGGTTCGGGAACAGCATGGGGAGGATACTAAAAGCCAAACAAGTGGAATGTTTATATCAAAAGGTATCATTTATTATAAAATATAAATAATGGAGAACAACAGGATGTAATACAGTACACGGAGAAGCACAGGGTAAGTGAATTCAAAGGAGCCACCGTAGAACTGCGCAAGATAAAGCACAGTTCGTGCGCAATGTAAAGCGCAAATAGGTACGACCAATAAAGCAAAAACGAAGACTCTGGGAAACCAGATAAAGATGACATATATGGTCTCCCCAATAGGGGTATGGTACACAAGTACCACGGGCCAGATATAGTAGCCCCAGAGTCGTAGCTAGCATACACGGTATGATGTAAATATCACAATCAGCCAAAAACAGTAATATGATACAAATGAAATCACATAGGCTGAAATCAAAATAACTAACGTGCGCCTAGATACAAGGGACCCAGAGTGGATACATACAAGGGTAACCCGCACGTAGCATGGAACCGCGCTAAATACAGGACGTACCTGAAGACATGGTGGCAAGGTGAATGACCGACCCTGGGCGCGAGACCTCGACGCGCGTTTCACCTCAACGGCTTCGCCAGGAGGTACTATATAATGCATAGGCAGGGTATATATAGAATGTAATGGGGGTGGGGCGATGGACAAGAATCACCTGAATGCGGCACACCTGCGGACCACTCAATCGGGCGCGGGAAGCATCATGGTACGCGGCGCCATCTCCCGGCGCATCCACGTCTGCGCACCGCGCCTGCGCGACGGCGCTTACAGACCTCACGGAGCGCGTCGAGATGGCGTCGCCCAGCGCATGCGCACCCGCGGCCCCCGTGGAACGCAAGTGAACCGCAATCCGCCGCTCTAAACAGGAACTAGATGATGGGACATAGTCACAGAATTGCCACAATGCTACAGGCACGTATCCGCTGCATCCACACAAGGCTCCACGCTCACGGGAAATATCATATGGGGAGAAATCCCTCAGTAGATGTCTAATATGAATCAAAAGAAATATATAATAATAAAAACTAGCATGATCATAGATATAATGATTAATAACGTAACTTCGTGGTCTACACTAATAGTGACATATCAAAATAAAAAAGTGACATATAAGAGGTCCATATAACCACATGGACCTCTTATATGTCACTTTTTTATTTTGATATGTCACTATTAGTGTAGACCACGAAGTTACGTTATTAATCATTATATCTATGATCATGCTAGTTTTTATTATTATATATTTCTTTTGATTCATATTAGACATCTACTGAGGGATTTCTCCCCATATGATATTTCCCGTGAGCGTGGAGCCTTGTGTGGATGCAGCGGATACGTGCCTGTAGCATTGTGGCAATTCTGTGACTATGTCCCATCATCTAGTTCCTGTTTAGAGCGGCGGATTGCGGTTCACTTGCGTTCCACGGGGGCCGCGGGGTGCGCATGCGCTGGGCGACGCCATCTCGACGCGCTCCGTGAGGTCTGTAAGCGCCGTCGCGCAGGCGCGGTGCGCAGACGTGGATGCGCCGGGAGATGGCGCCGCGTACCATGATGCTTCCCGCGCCCGATTGAGTGGTCCGCAGGTGTGCCGCATTCAGGTGATTCTTGTCCATCGCCCCACCCCCATTACATTCTATATATACCCTGCCTATGCATTATATAGTACCTCCTGACGAAGCCGTTGAGGTGAAACGCGCGTCGAGGTCTCGCGCCCAGGGTCGGTCATTCACCTTGCCACCATGTCTTCAGGTACGTCCTGTATTTAGCGCGGTTCCATGCTACGTGCGGGTTACCCTTGTATGTATCCACTCTGGGTCCCTTGTATCTAGGCGCACGTTTGTTATGTTTTGATTTCAGCCTATGTGATTTCATTTGTATCATATTACTGTTTTTGGCTGATTGTGATATTTACATCATACCGTGTATGCTAGCTACGACTCTGGGGCTACTATATCTGGCCCGTGGTACTTGTGTACCATACCCCTATTGGGGAGACCATATATGTGATCTTCATCTGGTTTCCCAGAGTCTTCGTTTTTGCTTTATTGGTCGTACCTATTTGCGCTTTACATTGCGCACGAACTGTGCTTTATCTTGCGCAGTTCTACGGTGGCTCCTTTGAATTCACTTACCCTGTGCTTCTCCGTGTACTGTATTACATCCTGTTGTTCTCCATTATTTATATTTTATAATAAATGATACCTTTTGATATAAACATTCCACTTGTTTGGCTTTTAGTTTACTCTGGATGTGGTACAAGTGGTCATTATAGCTGTCTAAGTTGACAGAGCTGCCTTTTTGTAGGTTACTAGCATGGGGAGGATGTCTGGATGCATCTTTAACTCCCAGGTCGCTGCTGGGAACAATGTTGTCCGAGTAGTACGTAAAGTACTAACAAAAATTACAAGGAAGAGGCACTCTGATACAACCTGTATATCACATAAAGGAGGGCCTCATTCACATTGTGGTACAATTGTTCAGGTAGTGGGACTCCTACACTCATAAAGCCTATGCACTAAGTGAAAGGGCTGCCAAAAATTACAAGGAACCGGCACTACAATACACCCTTTATTTCACATAAAAGAGGGCATCATACACAGCCCTGAAAAATTATAATTGACGGCCTGCTGGTGACCCTCGAAAACTATTGGAGCAAGGGCCTGCTGATGTGACCATCTAAAACATTAGGGGCGGGGGCCTGCTGCTGATCTGACCATCTAAAACATTAGGGGTGAGGGTCTGCTGCTGAGCTGACCATCTAAAACATTAGGGGTGAGGGTCTGCTGCTGAGCTGACCATCTAAAACATTAGGGGTGAGGGTCTGCTGTTGAGCTGACCCTCTAAAACATTAGGGGCGAGTGCCTGCTGCTGATCTGACCATCTAAAACATTAGGGGCGAAGGCCTGTTGGTGACCCTCAAAAACATTAGGAGCAAGGGCCTGCTGGTGACCCTCTAAAACATTAAGAACAAGGGCCTGCTGGTGACCCTTTAAAACATTATGGGTGAGGGCCTGCTGGTGACCCTCAAAAACATTAAGAACAAGGGCCTGCTGGTGACCCTCTAAAACATTATGGGTGAGGGCCTGCTGCTCAGCTGACCCTCTAAAACATTAGGAGCGAGGGCAGCCTAATAAGCATGTTGATATGATGGAGGAGGAGGACGAGAAAAGGGAGATTGAAGCATATACCCTTTTAAGTGGTGGAAGGGGTGCATGCGAATACAGTGTATTCAATACACCATAAAAGCCACATTTAGAGTGCCTTTACGTTCAGCTGCTTTCTTCTGGTGGAGTAGAGAAGTCAGGGGCAATCTAGGCCTTGTTCATTTTTATAAAAGTCAACCGGTCAGCATTTTCAGTTCACAGGCGGATGTGCTTATCAGTTATTATGCCACCAGCAGCACTAAATACACGCTCTGACAAAACGCTGGCGGCGGGGCAGGCCAGCACCTCCAAGGTGTAGAGCGCCAGTCCATGCCACGTGTCCAGCTTGGACACTAAATACTTGTAAGGCACAGAGGGATCACTGAGGACGCTGACATGGTCTGCTACGTACTCCTTCACCATAGTCAAACATTTTCTCCTCCTTGTGACACTAGGCCGCGCATCAGGTTGAGGGTGCTGGCGGCGTGTCATAAAACTGTCCCGGGCCTTGGAGAGTGTTGTCCTGCCTCTGTTGGAACTGCTCTGTGTTCCCCTCGTCTCCCCTCCTCAGTTGCCCAAGGAATTACGTACTCTGCAGTCAGCGTTGTCAGCTGGAAATTTTTGGAGCAATTTTTACACAGGGACCTTCTGGTATTGCACCATTTTGCTCGTCCTCTCCACCACAGTAATGAGAGATGAGAAGTTCTCTTTGAAGCGGGGTTGGAAAAGGGTGAACTACCAGGAATTTGGCCAACATCAGTAATCGGTGTTGGCCAAAATGCGTACAACGCGAGGGTCACGGGAAAGGCAGTCTAACATAAAGTCAACCATGTGTGCCAGATTCCCAACAGACAAGACTTTGCTGTCCTCATCAGGAGGATGACTCTCAATCTCCTCATCCTCTTCCTCCTCTTCTACCCATCCACGCTGAACAGATAGAATAAAACTTCCATGGGTACTACCCTCTGTAGCGGAGGCAACCGTTTCCTGCTCCTCCTCATCATCATCCAATTTGCGCTGAGAAGACGAACTGAGGGTGGTCTGGCTATTACCCTGTGTAATGTCTTCCCCCATTTCCACCTCTTCCACATGCAAAGTGTCCGCCTCAATTGTGAGCAGAGAGCGTTTGAGTAGACACAGAAGTGGGATGGGTACGCTGATAATAGCGTTATCAACGCTCACCATCTATGTTGATTCCTCAAAGTTGCGTAAAACCTCACAGAGGTCAGACATCAATGCCCACTCGTCGCTTGTGAAGAGCGGAAGCTGACTGCAAAGATGACGACCATGTTGAAGCTGGTATTCCACTGCTGCCCTCTGCTGCTCACAAAGCCTGGCCAACATGTGGAACGTGGAGTTCCAGCGCGTGCTGACGTCGCACAACAGTCGGCAAGCTGGCAATTGCAAGTGCTGCTGCAGCGTTGCCAGACCGGCGGAAGCTGTCGATGACTTGCGAAAATGGGCACACACGCGTCGCACCTTCACCTGTAGCTCAGGCAAATTAGGGTAGGTTTTGAGAAACCGCTGAACCACTAGGTTGAACATGTGGGCTAGGCATGGTATGTGTGTGAGCTTGCCGAGCTCCAAAGCCGCCACCAAGCTATGGACATTATCAGATACAACCATGCCTGGTTGTAGGTTAAGTGGCGAGAGCCACAGCTCAGTCTGGTCCCTTATCCCCTGTGCTGTTTGTCACCTAAGTAGATCAGTTTAAGCACGGCCTGTTGCTGCTTCCCCACTGCAGTGCTACACTGCTTCCAGCTACTGACTGATGTCTTACTGGTGCTGTGCTGCAAGATGATAATTCAGAGGTGGAAGTAGAGGAGGATATGGAGAAGGAGAAGGAGGGGGGGGGTTGCAGCCACTAACGTAGGTGGTGGCGGAAACCCTTATGGAAGTAGGGCCCGCATTCCTTGCACCTGTGCCATCCCAGGCTACGACTCGCTCCCGGCCTCCACAACATTCACCCAGTGTGCCGTCAGGGAAATATAGAGTCCCTGGCCAAAAGCACTTGTCCATGTGTCAGTTGTTAAGTGGACCTTCCCAATAACTGCGTTGGTCAGGGCACAGGTGATGTTACGGGACACATGCTGGTGTAAGGCTGGGACTGCACACCGTGAAAAATATTGGCAGTTGGGGACAAAGTTTCCGCATCAGACTGCGGAAAGCCTCAGTGTCCACAAGCCTAAATGGCAACATTTACAGGGCCAGCAATTTTGAAAGGTGCACATTTAGTGCTATGGCCTGTGGGTGGGTGGCTGGGTATTTGTGCTTTCGTTCAAAGGCCTGGGGTATAGACATATATACGCTGCGCTGGGACACAGAAGTGGATGTGCTAGCTGATGGTGATTGCGAAGGTCCAGGTGCATGGCGGGAGGCATCCGGGTCTGCGTCTTGGACAGGGGATTGGCCAGCACGTAACACAGGGGAAGAGGAGGCAGTGGTGTGACCCGCAGACACTGATTGTGGACCCAGGCGTTCGGCCCAGCTATTAGGGTGCTTTTATGCCATGTGGTGGAACATGCTGGTGGTGGTGAGGTTGCTAGTGTTCATGCCCCTGCTCATTTTGGTACGGCACAGGTTGAAAATGACAATGACAATTATCGTCCGCACTTTTCTCAAAAAAGCGCCAGCCTGCGGAACACCTACCCCTTGGCAAGGGAGATTGCCGCAAGAGGGTGCTCCGGGGAACAGTTGCGGGCCTGTTTGGTGTGGCCCACCTTCTCCCTTTTGCCACCCCACTGCCTCTTCCAACACTATGCACACAAAGAATATATACAGTGGTCTGAGGTTACAAATACAGATGGCGTGGTACAGACAGGGTTAAGCAGAACAAAAGTCAGTTTACCAGGTATAGGAATTCTTTGGGTTGTGATGAGTTCTTAGCTGTGGTCACATGGGAAGATGTAATGTCAGCTGGTTGCAGGTCCCTCTAAACACATAGCACGATGTGACCTCCCTTCAGAAAAAGACACGCCCACTTGCTGGCACAAGCCTTTTAACCTGTAGCCGGCCCCTCCCCTCCCGGCCTCTGGGAGGGGTCCAATCCCTTTTTTCTGGACTGGCAGCAAATGACTCACAAAACTCTTTAGGATTCATAGCTCCAGACCAGAAGGGAGATGGTTCTGGGACCAACGGACCCGCCTGGGTTCCGGCTACGAGTAGAGTCCAAACCTGGTACAGTTATGTGGTTTCTGTGGGGAGATATGTATATCTCCTCTCCCTGGCAACCCACCGCCAGACTATGACCATGGGCCTGTTCATCGTGGCCACAGGGACACAAATATGTAACCGTCTGTCTGCTAAATTTGATTGAACAAGAAGGTATAGTGCAAATAATGTCGCTGGCACCAGTGGCTAATAAAAAATTACACTGAATTAAGGTCACTGATAGTTAGGACGCGAAAACTTTATACAGGAGGTATAGCGCAAGTAAGGTCGCTGTCACCAGCAGCTAATAAAAAATTACACTGTATTTATGTCACTGATATTTAGGATGCGCAAACGTTATACAGGAGATATAGCACAAGTAATGTCGCTGTCACCAGCGGCTAATAAAACATTACACTGAATGAATGTCACTGATATTTAAGACGCGCAAACATTAAAAGGAGTGTGACGAATACCGTACCCCGACTGACGTCAGACGTCAACTACGTAGAGCCAGCATGAGACGTTATGGTCACTGGTTACCAAGGTGTGACGTTACGCCGACCCTGAGGAGCAGGTAAAGTCAGCTTGGTACAGTGTTCACAGACTCCTCCTGTCCACACGGGCACAGAGAGGCAACAAGCTGAGAGAGCCTTATCACTGCCCCAGTGAAACAGCGCATTTTCATCCCGGGTATACTGCCACCAGTTTCTTGTTTGATATAAGCCCTGTCCGCTAATGGGATTATATAGGGTAAGAAACCAACCCGCGGTAGTGTATTACTAGGCCGAAACACGGACGTGGGGATTCGTGATCGAGATACAAGACAGCACAAGATTAAATTATATATTTAATCGCCTTAAGGGCTCACTAGAAATAACACTATGCACACAAAGAATATATACAGTGGTCTGAGGTTACAAATACAGATGGCGTGGTACAGACAGGGTTAAGCAGAACAAAAGTCAGTTTACCAGGTATAGGAGTCCTTTGGGTTGTGATGAGTTATTAGCTGTGGTCACATGGGAAGCAGTAATGTCAGCTGGTTGCAGGTCCCTCTAAACACATAGCACGATGTGACCTCCCTTCAGAAAAAGACACGCCCACTTGCTGGCACAAGCCTTTTAACCTGTAGCCGGCCCCCCCTGATATTTCAGATGCGCTAACATTATACTGGAGATTTAGCACAGGTAATGTCGCTGCCATCAGCAGCATAAAAATTTGACTAAATGTCACTGATATTTCAGATACGCAAACGTTATACAGGAGATGTAGCGCAGGTAATGCAACTATCCGCAGCGGACAATGTCTACGGAAAAAGTACACTGGATGTCACAGATATTTTTAGGCTGCGCACACGTTACACAGGAGATGTAGCGCAGATAATGTCGCTGTCTGCAGCGGCCAAACAATTGCAAGCTATTTAGAGCTGGTTGCGCTACAAATATATATTGCTGCCAGATACAACAATAGTCCTTAAAATGACTTTTGGGACCCTATCAAGTTTTTTCATTAAAATATTACTATTTCTCTCCCTAACACTATCTGTCCCTTCTTCAGCACAGCTCTCCCTGACTAAGACTGAGCCGAACATGTGTCATCGGGTGCTATATTGCACCCGATGATGCGTTCCGGACAGCCAATCACTGTTATGCCAGAAGCCAATATGGCTACAGCATTACAGTGAATGGCAGTACTAACCTGCACGTTTATTGGCCAAACACCGCGATGTGCCGAGCATAGCGATGCTCGAGCATGCTCGCCCAGGACTAATATATATATATATATATATATATATATATATATATGTTAGTTTTATCAATAGTGTACAGGACTTTGTATATGTAAAATATAACTTTTTTCCTTTTGGCATTCTTTAAAAAAAATTGAAATGCTTGTCTTGAATTATTTTGTAACGAAAAAAATTTGAAATGCAAAAATAAAAATCTTTTTCTCAATTATTATATTTTTCATCTAATGGCACAAAAGAAAGGTGTCCCGTGAAAAATTATATCAAATACATAAATGTTGGCTCAGAAATTAGTTATTTGCAGTTAGATTGGCCCATTACTAAAACTAAAAAAACGTCTTGGTAAGGAAAGGAGGCTGGTAGTAGTATTGAAGATGGGAGCTGTCCCCTCTTCTGACATGTCTGTTTTAGTAACTACTAGGAAAGGAGATAGAATTTCTTTAAGGAGAAACTATCACTTTTAAAATTTTACATGAAAGAATAAACATATGAATAGATGAGACATCAGGTGGAAAATTCTTCTATACTTGTCATACAAAAATTTATCATATAATTCATGAATTAACACAGTTTGACCTACAGCTACATCTTTTGTGTTCAGCATGTAGTTGTGCCAAATCTATCACGGTGGCTCAGGCAGTGCGATAAATTTGGCGCACCTTTTTACGAGATCACAGGGTGCCTGCTGGATGTCAGTATAGCACTGACATTAAAAAATATTGCACTACAAGAATAGGATCAAAAGATCAGCTATTATAGTCCCCTTGTGAGACTATTAAATTGTTTAGAAAAAAATATGAAATAAAAAAATAAAAAAACTACTTTTCAATGGAAAAAAAATTGCAAAAATACAATCTCTTCCACACCGTGTCTATAATGATAGATAGATGATTGTCTATAATGATAGATAGATGATTGTCGTAAAAAAGAAAAAAATGCCAGAATTGCCGCTTTTTGCTTATTCGCCACAAAAAAAGTAGCATGCACTCAGAAATGGTACCAATGCAAACTACAATTTGTCCTGCAAAATTCAAGACACCACACAGCTCCATAGAAAGAAACTAAAAAAATTATAGGTCTTAGGATGTTAAACTACAAAAAGATTTTCTTTAAGATTTTTTTTTTATGGGTTTTTATTGTGGGAAAGTAATAAAACATGAAATAAAAAACTACAGTATATGCTAAAAAACTATAAACTAAGTGTAGTATCCGTCATACCCCATTCTTGTATTGTAATCACTACAAATAGACATCACCATAGTTAACATGAATCATATAAATTTTATTTTCCTATATAGAGATTGCAGAATTCTTCTGAAGTTACACTTTTACTAGTTTGATGAGAGCCACAGTCATGTGACGTATACAACCGGAATGCCTGCTGGCCCCATTAACTATAATGGGCTCCGGTGGAGATCCAGGCAAAAATGTTGAGAATTGGCCAGAACGAAACCGCTGCATGCTGCCGATTCCCGACATTATCAGCCAGAACTGGGGGCCAGATCATACTGCCGCAGATGTGAAAGCAGCCTAATGGAGCATTTTAGTCTATACAAGTCATATTGATTATGACTGGACAAAAAATACACTACTCAAGCAACACAACTGGTTGTGACATAATGTACAAGCAATCAGTTTGAAGGTTAGACGGACAAAATGGGACCATGCAGGACCAAATGCCTGCAGCTTATACCCTTTTGACAGCCTCTTTTTTTCTCTACATTTCGCCAAGAAAACATACATGCTCATACACTCCCGCTGACTAGTCCTATTATCACTCTGTACTACAAAAGTTAACATAACTACAATGCATGTTTTTGTAAAATAAAAATAAACTACCCTAAAAAAAAGGTAGAAAAACAGGGTTAGAAAAAGACCATAGCCTACATCTCCCCCTTTTTGCAACTTCTCCTTCCTTTGGCTGTAACGTTTTGGTTGAGGTTAAATTTGGTGTGAAAATTGCATTATTATATATATTTTGTTTTACCTCCCATTAAAATTAATAACAAAATAAGGAATATAGTGGATTCAGTAAAAAAAAAACGTGATGCAACTTCACATAATGTTTTAGTCCCAGAAATAAAGTGATATGTCCAATTTTAAATCAGTTTAGATCAACTGAAAAAAAGGGACATGCACAGATACCATAGGACCTCATAGCAAAACGTAGTATGGGCCGTCCTGGGAGATTTATGACAATTTTTTGTGACTATTTTTTTTTATTTGTGGAGGATGAAAAAAAGCTCCCTTTCTCAAACTTTCCATTAGGGTGCGACCACATGGTCAGGTTTCTGCATGCAGTTTTTGAAGCCAAAACCAGGAGTAAATTCAAAAAAAGAAAGGAAGTCTTATCTGTCCTTTATGCGTTCTCTCTTTTTATGATTCACTCCTGATTTTGGCTTCTAAAACTGCATGCAAAAACCTGCCCGGGTGGTTGTACCCGTATAAGTATGGCGCTCATAGTGAACACCACCACACAATTAGCATACAGTAGATACCTTAATAAATCACCCCTATGCAACTCTAACTCTCCTGCACAATACAGTTTAAAACTGGCTGCCTGCAGCCACCAATAGGGGGAGCTGCTGCACAAATATATATATATATAAAGCTTCCATTGATCTCAATGAAAGCTTTAACAATCTCTTTGCATTGAGCTCCCCCTAGTCATGGCTGCAAGGAGACGGTTTTGCACTATAAGGGTGCATTCACACGACCGTATGTAATTTGCTGTCCGCAAAACATGGATCCGGCAAAAATACGGATGACGTCCGTGTAACATCTTGTATTGCACTTTTCTTTATTTTTTTGCGGATCCATTGTAACAATGCCTAATAGGACATGTAGGACATGTTCTATCCCTTTTACGGAGCGGACATACGGAAACGGAATGCACACTGAGTAATGTCCAGTTTTTTGTGGACCCATTAAAGTGAACGGTTCTGCATACGGGCTGCAAAAAAGATGGAACGGACACGGAAAAAGAATAAATTTGTGTGCATGAGCCCTAACTATGTAAGGGGAAGCAGAAGATTTATAGTTGCATGGTGGGAGATTTATCAATGTATTTATGCCAGTTGTCCCTTTGGTTCAGAATATATATACTGTATATATATATATATATATATATATATATATTTTTTTTTTTTTTTGGAGTATATACTGATATGATAACGTTATTCCCAAGGCAATGATTCAATAGAGAACGAAGTCTGGAGAGCAATTGTAAAGATGGTTCTATATTTAACAAAAAGGGTGTGTTGTTTGTCTTGAAGATATTGGAATTTTTAGTATATGCTTTTTGCCGATATAAATATAAATCTTTATGTTAATTGTGTATTTTGGCCTTCATGAATTTATTAGGTCTACCACCCACAGTATACTGTAGAAGGCAGGTTAACAGGGTAGTAAAGTAACATGCAGTATATATAGTAGTCCATGTACTACTCTACATTGCAGAAATCACAGCCACCTTGAACTTTTAAGACCTTGTAAGTAAGACCTTCTTGGTATTACTTTAGTGTTAGTAGAACTAAAAACTTCAGTGCAGAATCAGATCACTGTATTTATCACTTGTGTTATCTACTTATTTATGCGTATTGTGTAGATCTTCAAGCTCTATGATGAAAATGGAACGTTCTCTTCTGCGAGTTACCTTTTTGCTATCCTCCCTGTGTCATTTGGATCTTGCTTTCCCAAGTATTAACAACGGTAAGTAAAATAATATTTTTTTAATTTAATATTGTTGATTAAATGTAATACAAAAATATAATTATGAAATTAAAGTGCAGCAGTATATCATATAGGGGCATTTAAATAGCTGTATCTTCAATTATTATTTTGGATTTTTTATCCTTGTGGCAAAAAAGTTAATAAATAAAAAAAGAAAATGTTTTAAATATACTGTGCAGCACTATAGTAATGCAGGAAGATTTATATAGTTTTATCTAAAAAGTTCATATTTTTTTTACATTTTTCTATTTCTGTCAAAAAGTTAATAACTAAAAAATCTAAATATACCAACAATCTCATAAAAAGCTGAGATTATAATTAGTAACATAGTACATAAGGCCGAAAAAAGACATTTGTCCATCCAGTTCGGCCTGTCATCCTGCAAGTTGATCCAGAGGAAGGATCCCTCTCTAGTAGCTATAGCCTATAATATTATTACACTCCAGAAATACATCCAGGGCCCTCTTGAATTCCTTTATTGTACTCACCATCACCACCTCCTCAGGCAGAGAGTTCCATAGTCTCACTGCTCTTACCGTAAAGAATCCTCTTCTATGTTTGTGTACAAACCTTCTTTCCTCCAGACGCAGAGGATGTCCCCTCGTCATAGTCACAGTCCTGGGGATAAATAGATGATGGGATAGTTCTCTGTACTGACCCCTGATATATTTATATATATTAATTAGATCTCCCCTCAGTCGTCTTTTTTCTAAAGTGAATAACCCTAATTTTGATAATCTTTCAGGGTACTGTAGTTGCCCCATTCGAGTTATTACTTTAGTTGCCCTCCTCTGGACTCTCTCCAGCTCTGCTATGTCTGCCTTGTTCACAGGAGCCCAGAACTGTACACAGTACTCCATGTGTGGTCTGACTAGTGATTTGTAAAGTGGTAGGACTATGTTCTCATCACGGGCATCTATGCCCCTTTTGATGCAACCCATTATCTTATTGGCCTTGGCAGCAGCTGCCTGACACTGGTTTTTGCAGCTTAGTTTGCTGTTTATTAAAATTCCTACATCCTTTTCCATATCAGTGTAAGGCTTCTTTCACACTTGCGTTGTCCGGATCCGTCGTGCACTCCATTTGCCGGAGGTGCCCGCCGGATCCGGAAAAACGCAAGTGAACTGAAAGCATTTGAAGATGGATCCGTCTTCAAAATGCGTTCAGTGTTACTATGGCAGCCAGGACGCTATTAAAGTCCTGGTTGCCGTAGTAGTAGTGGGGAGCGGGGGAGCAGTATACTTACAGTCCGTGCGGCTCCCGGGGCGCTCCAGAATGACGTCAGAGCGCCCCATGCGCATGGATGACGTGATCCATGTGATCACTCCACCCATGCGCGTGGGGCGCCCTGACGTCACTCTGGAGCGCCCCGGGAGCCGCACGGACGGTAAGTATACTGCTCCCCCGCTCCCCACTACACTTTACCATGGCTGCCAGGACTTTAGCGTCTTGGCAGCCATGGTAACCATTCAGAAAAAGCTAAACGTCGGATCCGGTAATGCGCCGAAACAACGTTTAGCTTAAGGCCGGATCCGGATTAATGCCTTTCAACGGGCATTAATTCCGGATCCGGCCTTGCGGCAAGTGTTCAGGATTTTTGGCCGGAGCAAAAGGCGCAGCATGCTGCGGTATTTTCTCCGGCCAAAAAACGTTCCGGTCCGGAACTGAAGACATCCTGATGCATCCTGAACGGATTTCTCTCCATTCAGAATGCATTAGGATAAAACTGATCAGGATTCTTCCGGCATAGAGCCCCGACGACGGAACTCTATGCCGGAAGAAAAGAACGCAAGTGTGAAAGAGCCCTTACCGAGTGTTTTACCATTTAGTATGTTCCATATAATTGTTCAATTCAAATAAAAATGGTGCTATTTTCATACTGTTAAAGAGATTTTTTTGTATGTGTTAAGTAACAACTTAAAAAATTCAGCTATACCAATAATTTCATAAAAGTTGAGATTATACTTTTTTAGAATTAAATGTTGTTGTTTTTTTGCTACAGGTACATTATTTATCGTTTGATTCCCCCACCCCCCTTGTGCCATTTACAAAAAGTGTCCCTTCAGTTGCTGTATTGTACAGTAAACGACAGGCAAGATGCAAAATTCTCATATTGAGTTAGCACATTACCATATGTTTTATTCAAAGCCAAAATAGATTTGACAGAATTGAACCAATTTAATGTTGATATTTTTACCTTTACAGTTGGACATAGACATTGGACATAGACATTAGATTTAGAGTACAGCTACATGGCGACATGGCATACAACATTTTATGTAATGCATGTCAATGGTGTCACAATGTGACATGCAGCAAATTGCGATGCGACATGCTGGATTTTGTGTAAAAACTCGCATGTCACGCACGACTTTTACTCCATTGACTTTAATGTAAGACTACTTTCACATCTGCGTTTTTGCCTGATCTGTCATGGATCAGCAAAAATGCTTCCGCTAGGACAATACAACCGTCTGCATCCGTTATGAAAGGATCTGGTTGTATCATCTCTAAAATAGCCATGACTGATCCTGCACTAAAACTATAAGTCAATGGGCGCCAGACCCGTTTTATTTTGTGTCCGAGAAAACAGATCCGGCACCATTGACTTACACTGTGTTTCATGCCGGATCCATTTTGCTCCGCATCCCATGCTGGACAGAAAAAAGCTGCTTTCAGGATTTTTCTGTCCGGCATGGGAACGCAACCAAACAGAACAAATGCATTCAGGTGCCCTCCGTTTAGTTCAGTTTTGTCCCTATTGACAATGAATGAGGACAAAACTGAAGCGTTTTCCTCCCGTATTGAGATACTATGACGGATCTCAACACTGGGAAGGAAAAATGCAGATGTGAAATTAGCCGTGTGGGACATTCTACTCACCTGCGAGTCCTGGAAAAATTTGCAGTTCTAAAAAAAAGTCACGGGATAGCAAGTTGCAGACATTTGCCACATATTTTTCTGCTAGCTGTCGCGTGACACGTTGCCGTGTAGCCATACTCTTAAAGAGGTTTCACACATAATTGATAATGTATCCTGGATATGTTATCAATATGGAATCAGTGAAGATCTGAGCTCAGACACCCCAACAATCAGTAGAACAAAGAGGGAGGCTCCTTCATTACTAATCCAAGAACATCAATCACTGATCATCATACATTATACATTTTTTGTGAAAAACGTTAATAGTTAAAAATTAAAAATTTACCAATAACTTCATAAAAAATAATTTGTAAAATTTTAAAAAAGCTTATTTTTGATTTTGCTATAGCGACAATTCTTAATTTTTTTTCTGGTTTTACCATAAAAAATGTATTATACCAAAAATTTCCAAAAAGGTAAGAATATAGTTTTTGGAATTTATGAAATTACATATTTTTATTTTGCTAATGGTAAATGTATTTTTTTTAAATTTTTCTCTTATCAGTCAAAAATGTAAATGAACTAAGAATTTCAAATAAGTTTGAACCGATAGGGGCACATTTATTAAGGCCTGCGTTTTAGACCTGGTGTGAGCGGGGAAAAGTTGCAGATTTAGGCGTATTTTAGCTTGATAAATGACGCCCGTAGTCTTTCAGGTCATTTTTAATTAAAAATATATATAAATTTGTCAAATATAAATAAAAGATTGAATGGGTCCATAAACCGTCCGCACAGCAAAAAAAATGTTCTATTTTCTTGCAGTGTGGAGGCACGGAGAGAAACCCCTCAGAAGCACTACGGGCCACAATATGGGCACGGCTGGGCAACAACCGTGTGCATGAGCCTTAAGGCTGCGTTCACACGGGCGAGATTTCCGCGCGGGTGCAATGCGGTAGGTGAACGTATTGCACCCGCACTGAATCCGGACCCATTCATTTCAATGGGGCTGTTCAGATGAGCGGTGATTTTCACGCATCACTTGTGCATTGCGTGAAAATCGCAGCATGCTCTATATTCTGCGTTTTTCACGCAACGCAGGCCCCATAGAAGTGAATGGGGTTGATTCAAAATCGCAAGCAAGTGTGGATTCGGTGCTATTTTCACGCACTGTTGCTAGGAGACGATCGGGATGGAGACCCGATCATTATTATTTTCCCTTATAACATGGTTATAAGGGAAAATAATAGCATTCTGAATACAGAATGCATAGTAAAACAGCGCTGGAGGGGTTAAAAAATGAATAAAAATAATTTAACTCACCTTAGTCCACTTGATCGCGCAGACTGGCATCTCCTTCTGTCTCCTTTGCTGAACAGGACCTGTGGTGAGCATTCATTACATGAACAGGACCTTTGGTGACGTCACTCTGGTCATCACATGATCCATCACATGATCTTTTACCATGGTGATAGATCATGTGATGACCAGAGTGACGTCACCAAAGGTCCTGTTCATGTAATGAATGCTCACCACAGGTCCTGTTCAGCAAAGGAGACAGAAGGAGATGCCGGTCTGCGCGATCAAGTGGACTAAGGTGAGTTAAAAAAAAATAATTAACCCCTCCAGCGCTGTTTTACTATGCATTCTGTATTCAGAATGCTATTATTTTCCCTTATAATCATGTTATAAGGGAAAATAATACAATCTACAGAACACTGATCCCAAACCCGAACTTCTGTGAAGAAGTTCGGGTTTGGGTAGCAAACATGCGCGATTTTTCTCACGCGAGTGCAAAACGCAATACAATGTTTTGCACTCGCGCGGAAAAATCGCGGGTGTTCCCGTAACGCACCCGCACATTTTCCCGCAACGCCCATGTGAACCCAGCCTAAGTCTTATCCCTCTTCACATGCCCTTAAGACAGAAAGACAACTAGATAGAACAAAACAAGGGAATCTCTTGCGGTGCTGCAAAAAAGGAGCATCCGGTGTCCACATACATAAAATGACCAGCTTTTTTTATGACACATCAATGCGTTTCTGGATCGCACTGATCCCTTTTGTCATTGGTGAATACACATCATTGGTGTACTTATCTGACCAAGGGATCAGTTTGATCTCTAAACACGTTGATTTGTCATCAATAAAGCCGGTTGTTCTACTTATTGTGACACCACATGCTCTTGTTAGCGCCGCCAGAGATTCCCATGTTTTCTACTATCTAGTTGTCTTTCTATTTTAAAAGCATGTGAAAAGGTAGAAGATTTAGTATTCAGTGGAATTCTTTTTTAATACATATAGTAATTAAAGGGGTTTTCCCTGATTTTATGTACATCCTCTTGATAGGTCATCAGGATCTGATCGGTGGGGGTCTCACCCCTGGCACCCTCACTGATCAGCTGTTTGAAGAGGAGTCGGTGCTCCATGCGAGCGCTCAGGGGCGTAACTACCATAGCGGCAGACCATGCAGCTGCTATGCTGCCCAGGGCAAGAGGGGGCCCATTTGGGATCATCTCCTCTTCTACTGTCTGGAGAAAACTTGGTCAGGACTCTACCCTCTAAAGAAACAACTTTTAGCATTGGAAAAAATGGCCCAAGGGTCATTGAAAGGGGTTTAAGTGGAAACCCTTCTGTCCTGTGTGTGGGGGCCTGGTTTGATCCTTGTTATGGGGCCCTTACTTCTCTATGTACGCCAATGAGAGTGCTGTTTCCTTTTCATTCCACTATGCTTCGTCTCCCCTGTAGCTGTGGCATAGTGTAATCAGTGATCAGCTGTTTTGAGAAGGCACTGGCGGAGGCTCCTGTGAGCCTCACTGATTTCTCACAGCCTACGAAGCACAGCACCGTACATTGTATAGTGGCTGTGCTTGGTATTGCAGCTCAGCCTCATTGTATTTGAACGAGTCTGAGCTGCTTCTAGGCCACATGACACATGAACGTGCAATTACTCGGCCTAGGAAAAGCAGAGAGAAAGCCGTGGCGCTCAAAGAAGAGTCGGTGCCTTCTCAAAAAAATGATAATACTCACGGAAAACCCCTTTAATGCTATTTTTGTTTATGTTTTGCTCATATTCATTGGTAAATTATTAGGATATGGGGTCACACAGTCAAGTTCCTTATGCAGCTTTGAAAGCTAAAACCAGAAGTGAATTAAAAAAAAAGGAGACGTCATATCTGTCCTGTATATTTTCTCTCCTTTTATGATTGACTCCTGATTTTGGTTTGTAAAGCAGCATCAGGAAGCCTGACTGTGTGGTTGTACCCTTATGTATCTGTGTAGTAAATGGACTTTGTTGTACATTTTATACTTTTAAGAAGAATTTTTATTATCACAGTTGTAGTACAATAACGAATGATTGACATTTTTCTGCACTACCAGACATAGTCACCATTCTGCCGTATTCAGGCAGTATTCACTTGATGAGCCCATTTTCTATTGGGGTCTCAGCAGCCAAAATATTGTAACTCCTATATCTCACCAATGTGAAACCTGAAAGGATTGGACAACACTTCTTTCATTCATCTCCTTATTTAAGTTACAGTATATGTTAAAAAAAAAAGCAGAAAATGAGTCAACTTGGTTGGCAAATCGGAGATTGCTGCAGCCAGAGGAAGGCTGTCTTCCAGTAAAATCTGTCCCTATGGCAAGGGTCATCAAAAACTTGGTGGCGCCTCACCAGTGAGAGCTTCCTCCCTGTCTGAGAAGAAACGGTCTAAAGTATACTTATTCTCTGTTATAATTCACAATGTAATATGTTTTTCTTCTTTTTTTTATTAAGGTAATCAAGCCAGTAAACTGGCTTTGCTTCCCAATAACATTTGCCCTGAGCTCATATGTGACGCTAGCAACATGACTGTCACTTTTCTAAAGAATGATCTAAGTAAACTCAAAGTGGACCTCAACAATATCCATCTCATTGACCCTACATGTAAGGGGTTTGCAGACAGTGAAAATACTATGTCTATACAAAGTCCAACTCGAGTCACAGCGTGTGGTACCTACGTCACTGTAAGTAATACTACACCATCACTTGGTATGATAATGTATGGTATATGATATATAGTAGACTGGTGACTTTTAATGGTTAAAGGGATTATCCTGGAAATAATATTGATGACCCATCCTCAGGATAGATTATCGTTATCAGATCATCGGAGGTCCGAAACCAAGGACCCGCACGATCAGCTGTTAGAAGAGACCAGTAAGTTCCGTGGCCTCTTCCTTGGCCAGGTGATGTTACCGTACATCAGTCACGTGGCCTAGTTGCAGCTTAGAACCATTGAAGTGAATGGGGTTGAGCTGCAATACCAAGCACAGCCGCTATACTATGTACGGCCAGCTGCAACCCCAGAGCTCCAGTGAGCACAATGGCTCCCTGGAACAGCTGCTTGCCGTGGGTGCCAGGACTTGGACCACCACAGATGTCATAATTATGACTTATCCTGATTATAGGTCATCACTATAATTTCCTGGATAACCCTTTTAAACCTTTAAACTGCCTGGCCCCCCAATCTTTCCATGCAATTGCTGTATCAAAATGCTATAATTAAGTTAGCACAATGACCATATGTTTTATATCTATTCAATTATTATTATTATTTTTTAAGTTTCACAGAAACAAACCATATCACTGTAGATGTTTGCATCTTTAAATTTGGCCATAGGCTTTAGGGCTCATTCAGATGAAGTTTATTAGATAAATGGTCCCTATCCCTGTTATAGGACTTCTGAAAATAGCTAAACATGCTCATCTGCCTATTTCTAGAACTACCATAGCGGTCAATAGAGAGCACGCAGTGCATGTGCAGCTTGCTTTCCTTTACTTTGGGGGTCCTGTTCTGGAGATAAAATGAGGTCCCAAAGGTGGGACCTGCACCTATCTGACATTAATGGCTTATCCTAGCGATATGTCATCCATGTCTGAGATGGGCCAACCCCTTTGAAGTTACTTTCCAAATGTTCAATTGATGATCAATCTAGGATAGGCCATCAATATACAGGGATATCAGGCTTTATTTTATCCTTGTATTAGAGTGGGCACTGTACGCAAATAGCATACAAATGTACATAGCACACGGCAGGGGCGTAACAACCATAGCGGCAGACCATGCGACTGCTCTGGGGCCCAGTTGAGATTATCCCCTCTTCTACTGGAGGTGAAAACTTGGTCAGGAATCTACTCTCTAAAGAAACAACTTTTAGCAAATGAGGCAGTGGAAAAAATGTCCCAAGGATCATTCAAAGGGGTTTAGGTGGAAACCCTTCTGTCCTGTGTGGGAGGGGGGCCTGGTTTGATCCTTGCTATGGGGCCTTTACTTCTCTATGTACACCACTGGCACACAGAGCATTAGTTTGGTGTTTGGGGGTATCAGGTTCTGAAACCTGATACCCCCAATAATCAGTAGAATAATGTAGCTAGAACACAGAGGTCCCCTTAGTACGTATCCAGGAACTACATTGTGGCTGTGTCTGGTACTGGAGCTCAATATAATTCATAGATCATTGTACAGTTGAGATATTGGGGTAACCTGGGCTCATAACTGATGATTGATGATATGGTCTGTTCGCATTTGAGCTATAGCTTGTGGAAGCCATAATGCTGTGCTGGATTTGTCATACAGAAGATCCAAATGGACCTGGTTGTCTTAGTGGGGTCTATTTAAGTTCCATTAAATTTTGACGGAAGGACCAAACATGGATGTTAAGAGAGGCTGAGAAATCTATTCACACTGAAATCCTCTAGAACATGCCAGTGAAAGTTATAATATTCCCAATAGACATAATAAGAATCATTATAATAAATGCTCTGAACCTCTTTTACTATGAATAAATGTAATGCTTTGATATGTTTCATTGATGCATTGTTTTTACAGGTAAATGCCACGCATGCAGTATACAAGAACATAATTTACTTGAAGCCAGATCCTTCTTTAATAATTTATAGAGAAGAATACGTGATCAATGTCTCTTGTATATACCCTCTGGATATGGATATTTCTCTGGGGACTGTCTTAAATCCAATTATGAGGTTTTACTTTACTTCTATTGATATGAAATGCTGTTGTAGGACCTCATGCTCACAATCATATTTTTTCCTCCATGTGCTCTCAGGTTATTTTTGTAAATATCACATTTCTATGCAGTCATGCTGACAGCAGTTTTTTTGGGGGGGATCTGTGCAGACGTTTTGCAAATTATAGAACATATCTTATTCTGGTCTGTATTGGGAATAAGAGTAGCCATTTTGTATATCCCATAATATGCTCCAATCCTCCATGCTATTATAATTTATGATACCAGTAATACTGTAACTATTATAGAAAATTATTATAGGTACAGTGAATAGGAGTTAAAGTTCAGAAAAGTCTTAAATGACTAATGCAGTCTTTAGAAGTAGATGGAGTATAGCACCCTTTACTTACCAGTGCCAGACAGCTTGCTGCCAAGGCAAACCAAACCACGGGATATATCAAAAGTAGAATAGGTGCTCATAACAAGAACATGTTTTCATAGCTACGTAAATCAGTAGTCAGACCACTAGAGACAGGAACGACATAAAGGGCCTAGGCTGTATAGAACTGCCTTTTCTAGATCTCCAACTCACTTCTTTCATAAAATCCCTCTCCCTTTGATGATAACAGATTGACTCTGATAATGCTGTCACAGTCTACACAGTGAAGCCAAAAAAGTGAACCGCAGAAAACAGGAAATTTCAGCTTCTTTTTGACTTTTGACAAGGCACATAATAAATAACCAAAAGCACTATTTTAAAAACATGTCTGTAAATGCAGCCTGTATTTGCAGTCTTTTTACTGTAGTTATTACATTTGAAGAAATTTGTATATTTTATTTCTTACTCTTACAGCATAATAACCATCACTGTTGAAGGTATTGGTCAATTTGATGTTAAAATGGCACTTTACAAGGATCCTGCTTATACGATTCCCCGTCAGCAAGACGATACACTGTCAACTAAAGACATCTTGTATGTCGGTGTTAACATCACTAAAGGAGACACATCTCATTTTCACTTAGTGATGAAAGACTGCTTTTCTACCCCTACACAAAATTTCTATGACAAGCTTAAATATTATATAATCCAAAATAGGTAAGTCACTGGATGTATAGTAATATGTTATTACATTGTATAATATGCTATATTCAAAATATCATACAAATACCAGTCTAACGAAGTAAGGAGCAACCTGAAGCTGGCCATAGATATGACATAATTATTCATATGAATGATCACATCATCAACATGCCCAACTAAAATGGCAGATCAGAGAGGTAATAAAAAACATAAAACTACTGAGTGGGATTGCACAAAATGCAAACTGATTGGCCACATCGTACAATTATTCTATACAATGGAATTTTCAGCAGACAAAAAAATCCTGCTGAATCATATCTGCGTTTGTCTCTCTCACTCTGCTGTACACATATTCTCCCTCTTCTCTCCATTGAATTTTATGGGATAATGTAATCTGACCTTGTCAGCAGGCCACACATCTTGGTTTTACAAGATTTAGCAGAAAATTCTAAGAGAATGTTTTAGAAGGGGGGAAGAAAAGCTGATAAAAAGAGAGCAAGGCATTTTATCTGATAAAAATAAGATATACTCCACTTTTCTTTCATGTACTATTGGTGTATGCAAATTTGTGTGGAAGTACAATGACCGTTTAAGGTCCAAAAAGAGCATTATTTATTGTTGCAATTTTGCCATTGAGGTTTTAAATCTACAATTTGCTTATTGCTAATTCCCTTAAAGCATGCCCCTGCCCCCTTCAGGCACAATGAGACTTCTCTTACCTTAATTTTCTGGTGCTTCTGGGTTTACCGAATTACAGAGGTTTCCCCATCTTATAAAGCAATGGTTTATCACTAGGATATACTTTATGATAGAAGTCCAACCTCAGGAACCCCTGCCGATCATAAAATAATGACATCACTGTATATAACAGCCATTCATTCTCCTTTACCACCTCTGTTGCCTTGTCACATTAAAACGTTTTCTTCCTTCCGTCTTCCCAATACCATGCTTGAAGAATGCATGCTTGTGTGATATCTTTATCAGACTTTTGTATCCTATAACCGAGGTCTCCAACTTGTGACTGTTCAAAAACTACCACTCCCAGGACGCCGAGCGTTACTATTATTTATTTGCCATAAAATATATATTTCTAGATACTATTATTTGAATTCATGTGGGAAATATATCAAGCTCTGCACTGCAGTATTCTGGGTTCAAAAGTTTCAAAATAGGGCTCTGAAATTTTTGGGGATTATTTGCACACAACGTTTTGCAACATTTTGCATTTTTACACCATTCACTCTGGTTTTGAAAAGTGGGTGGTAAAGTGGACATGGTTAGCCTGCCTAGCTGATTTAAGACTGTGACTTAAAAAAAAAAGTTTCAAAAATCTCACTCCAGTAAAGGGGTGGTGTAGGAAGTGGAGTAACATCTCAAGATAGAAGTGCTAGACTTGAAGGAGTTTTCCCATCTGGGACATTGATGGCATCTCACTAGAATATTCTATCCATGTCTAATAGGTGGTCCCACATCTGGGACATGATAATATCTCCAGAATGGGGCCCCCCAAAGTAAAGGAGAGCATGCTGTGTATGCATAGCACTCTCTCCATTCACTGCTATGCGAGTTGCGAAAGAGGCTGAGCAAGGATGCTCAACTATTTTTGAAAGTCCCATAGTGGTGAATGATGAGTGCACAGCCACCTCTCCATTGGTCGCTATGGGACGGTGGGAAACGAGCCAACGCTCAGCTATTTTTTGAAGTCTTATAGCAGTGACCGAAGGGGGACCGCACATGGTCAGCTTCACTTCAGTGGGGCCCATTTAATTGATAGGAGTGGCTTCTAGGGGACACACACCTGGCCCTGACACACACCTGGCCCTGATAGTATATCTTAGTGATGTGCTCTCAGTGTCCAAGATGGGAATACCCCTTTAAAGATGCACCAAATTCTTCAAACATCCTGCGACATTTTGTAAAATTGGCAGAAAATATGTCAGTGCAAAACTGACCTTAGAAATTCCCCTCGTGATAAATCTTCCCCCATATGTTTACTGACTACCAAGTCTGACTTTTTACCTATTCTATTTTTTTTTCGACAATTCATGAGCGTTACAACATAATACTTCATACAGCAACACATTCCAGAAATCATGGTGTGAATGTGATCTTTTTGTATTGCAGTTGCAAAAACAATAATGACGCAACCATACATGTTGCGGCCAATGGTATTGCCAGTTATGGTCAATTCTCAGTCCAAGCCTTTAAGTTCATCGGGGGATACGATCTAATCTTCCTGCATTGTCAAGTCCACCTGTGTGATCATACATCGGGCTCCTGTATACCTGTAAGTCCCAGTTACATATTCTCTGAATGGAAATGCAAGAAATGAATATAATCCATAAACCATGGGACCAGCAGCTAAAGGATGTCATAAAACCTATTACTTGTTTCTAGAAAGATAAAGAAGATAAAGGCTGATGAGCTGGGGATTTGTCAAAGAATCATTTAATTTCTTCTACTTTACCCTTTGGACATTTTAGCAATACAGTGCAAAACGAGGTCTGAACAGAACCTTATGCTAGGGTTACATGATGATCTTGAATGTCACACCAATTGCTCCACTTAAGATAACACTTTCACCATCCTACATCGAAGCTTAGTGAAAGTTAATGGAGTTGCGTTTTGAGTTGCAAAAATTTCCAATAGGGCTGCATTTCTTGTGACTTTAGTGTTGCGTGAACCTGCAAGTTAGGACATTCACTTTTGATATGCTACAATATAGAATAGTAAAGGTGCGATCTTTGGTTGCGCAATGGGTGCATGGCCAATATTGCTTTTTTGCCCTAGTCTTAGCCCCTTAACCACCATACACTGTCTTCACGGGCCTAAGTCTTCACTGCCTACCAACAGATATAATTGCAATATTTACATTCCTCATTTGATATGTTTAACGGATCTATGTTTTTTTGACCGATCAGAAGAATGGGAAGCTCAATACAGATGTAAACTAGCCTTAGCATCAAATACATAAATGAATAAATTAGGTCCTCCAAAGATCTTTTGTGGCACCCTGGGGGAAATGCCAGAAAATAAAGCAAATAATAATAATAATAATAATAATAATAATAGCAGCAGTTATATATAATAAATAATAATAAAAATAGTAATGAACATGAAACAAATCCCAAATACCGGTACTATGTGTACAAATATGGTAAAATAACACTACCTTGTCATTAAAAAAAGATAAAAAAAAGTACCTTAATAGCACACTTAATAAAGTTATACCTGTTCAACCAATGTAAGCAGAAAATAGTGGAAAAATGGGCCGGTGATTAAGGACCAAAACATTTTGTTAAAATTCTTTAATAGGCTTAAAGACTGTGAACACCTTTGGGCAATCTTTTTTTTATGATTGCATTTTACTTTTTTCAGGTGAAAAACAAAACATTTTTTTCATTTGGTCTTTATTAAAAATGTTCAGCCATTTTTGACAGACAAGAGGTAAAATCAGTCTGTTTGCAGACTATCACTTCTCAGTCCCTTCAGCTGAGGGCTCATATGACATCTTATGTCTGTTCTCCTGGCCTCATAAACACTAATTTAAGACATATTCATATCAGTTTGATAAGTGTTTAGCTATAATGAGTGTTTATGAGGTCAGGAGATCAGAGATATAAGCTACACATGAGCCATCAAGCTGAAGAGACAGAGAAGTGATACTGTGTAAACAGACTGATTTTTTAACCCTTGTACCTCAAAAACAGCTAAACATTTTTAATAAAGACTCATTGAAAAAATGTTTTTTTTAGCCTGATGAGCTACACATGAGCCTGTCAGCTGATGGGAATGAGAAGTGATACTTTGCAAACAAATTGATTTTTTTACATTTGTATCTAAAAAAAAGCTGAAAACTTTATTGAAGAAACATATTTTTAGCCCGAAATGAGTAAAATGCAATCATAAAATCAATTGCCCCTAAGGAAAGTTGTCCATAGCCTTTAACTTATAAAAAAACAAATGATAATGTAAGTAACAATATATTAAAGGGGCAGGTCACTTTTAGAAAAACTGACTGCTTTATGCCAAAAATTGCACAGCACTTGTCCACTCATTGTATGAAGTATTGCAGTTCAGCCCCATTCACTTAGATTCAGCCCACCTGCATAACTAAACGCAACTTATAGACAGGTATGGTTCAGTTATTAGAAGAGAGCAGCCATGTTTTTTTTCCAATTTTGGACAAGCCCTTTAACAATAGATGAAATGATAGTAAATAATATGATATACACATTTTTGATACCCTCATAACCGTAGCAATCGAATTGAAACAGAATGGTGATTTCTGAAGGTGGAGGTTGACTTTTAATCCCCTGCCTCCCTCTGTACCCATATCCATGACACATCTCTGTTTTGATATAGATCTGCAATGGAAAAAAACTTGCAGATGGATCTTCTAATGTTGAAGCAGAATACCTTACCCTTGGAGCAATGACTGTTAAAGGTAAATACTTCTCATAATAATACCCACTGTACATATTAGTTAGAGAGATGCTGCATTATTGCACAGGCTTTCTTAGAAAGGAAAGAGTTAAAGGACTTATACTGTATACTGATTACCAGGGGTGCACCACCAATGAGGCCAGGTGAGGTGATTGCCTCAGGAAGCACCAGGTAGGGGCAAGAAGGGGGCAGCTGAAGGACCATGGGCAATGAGCGCTTTCATTGTGGCAAAGGGGTTAGGTTAAAAAATTGGCATGGGGGGGGGGGGGGCAATGTTTCTTTTTTTTCGCCTCAGGCAGCAGAAAGGCTAGGTGCACCCCTGCTTCTTCCCTACTTATCAACTACTTATTTCCCTGCCTCCTGCCTCCAACACTGATCAGTAACTTACAATATGCTGCTAAAAGTGATCTTGAGAGCTAGGATAGACTATCAGCTCACTTAGGGATAAAGTCACATTCTCTCCCTAGAAGTCTATGGAGATGGGAGGGGAAGAAGGAAGCAGCTACAGAGTCTATCACACACCATTGCTGGTTTCACAGCTACACTGCTCAGTACTGCTGTATAATGCCTCCAAAATGCTACAGCTGCTTCCAAGAGTGTGCTATATAGAGACAGGGGCGCAGAATCTCCTCTTCTAATGTATGGGAGATCTCATAGCAGCTAGTTTCCATCCACTAGCTCTGGGACAACTGAGAGTTTGAGATGTATCCTGTAAAGAGGGATCAAAAATGCTTTATATGTGTATATAATGGCCAGATTTAGTGTTATTACTCATGAACACAAGCTACAGCTTATTCAAAGTCATTAGAAAGAACAGGCAATTATTATTATTTTTATTATTATTTGAACATATAACAATCCTAAAAACAGATCAAAAGATGCTAATAATATACATACAGTAATAATGTAACTATGGCCTCTAAAATGGTAGCAACAAAATGTGTTTGAGTATCTCAGCATTTTCAAGATCTCTACTTGCTGTCAGTGAATGAAAACAATTAGTGTTGAGCAAATCGGATCTAAATTTCAGGGAAAATTTGATTCGCCGTGAAGCTGAATTTCCTTGTGCTTCTTGGTAATGAATCGATTTCCCTGAAGTAGCGGTAAAAAATTTAAAAAAATCATACTTACCTCATTCGTTTGAACGCAAGGAGCAGCCATTGCCATCTTGATTGAAGATCCCATGCGAAATCCCATGCGTGGTCAGAGCCAGTACATTCTAATACTGTATGGAGACGAATCTCCGTACAATATTATTCCAAAGCTATGAATGAAGCGACTTCGGATGAAGCATCTGAAGCTTGCTTCGCTCAACACTGTTGATGACCTATCCTGAGAAAGGGGTGCACCTAGCCTTTCTGCTGCCTGAGGCGAAAACTAAAACGGCGCCACCCCCTCCCATGACAATTTCTTAACCTGACCCCTATGCCACAATGGAAGCGCTCATTGCCCATGGTCCTTCAGCTGCCCCCCCTTGCCCCTACCTGGTGCTGTCTGAGGCGATAGCCTCACCTGGTCTCATTATTGGTGCACCCCTGGGAGAGAGGCATTTTCTATATGTAGTATTGGTTTGTGCAGCATTTGTTGAAACAACAGCGTTGATTTAAGTATTTGATTTTAGATCCCGAACAGCTGTGTCCAGATCTTCAATGTGGTACATCCTATATCAATGTCACACTTCAGAAAAATGACCTTATCAGTGCCAATGTGGATATTTCTAAGCTTCATATTAATACACTGAACTGCCATGATTTCTATGATGATGGAAATACTGTGACAATAGGATGGCCTCTTGGAGTTGGGAATTGTGGAACCACACTGACTGTAAGTATCATATGATTTATTTCAGATTTTCTTATAAATTAATAATTTATAATAATTGAAGAAGAGAAAATAATTCAAAGCCAAAGAATCCAATACAAAAAGCATAAGGCACAATAAACGAATTCTCCAGTGCCATAGGGTAATAAGGGTCTGTTCACATCTACCTTCACGTTTGATGGCACTTATAGCCTAGTATGCCATGCCAATCTCGGTTTCCAAACTATGGAAATCTTAACAGAACTCAACAGAGCCCCAGTCTCACAAGGGAATTGGCTCAATACAGATCTGTCGAAAGGAAGCCATTGTGTAGATGTGAAGACAGCCTAAGTGAAATAGAAGCACTGCATGAGTAATGAAGGAGGCCAAAGGAAATCTTAACCACCTCCTGTCTGCCCGTTGACTATAAACATCCGGGAGGTGGATCTCTATCTCTGAATGGACGTTTCTGAACGTCCATTCAGAGATCGCAGCTGCACGCTAATCGTGCAGCTGCAGATCGGGTTGCCTGCTGTCAGTGACAGCAGGGCAACCCAGAGAGAAGTTAGGGACAGTTCCCAGGTGTCCCTGCCTTCTAGATCACTGTATACACAGCGCTCAACAAGCGCTTCCTGTCCCGGCCCGGTAGTCATGTGACCACCGGGGCTGGGAGAGTGCAGGAGCTGTGAGGTCTTTCAGAGACCTCGATCAGCCCTGCACTGAGGCTGTACAGCGCTGTATTGTGCTGTACAGCCTCTCTGGGGGGTGTATTTCCCCTGTAACTGGGGCTACTATGTCAGCCCCAGTTACAGGAGAAATCAATAGTGGGAGAAAAAAAATGTGAAGTTAAATGTCCCCCAGAGGTCTTGTATGAGTGTAAAGTGTAAAATAAAAAAAAATAAAAAAAAGTGTTAAAATAAAAAAATAAAAAAAGGTTTCACATGTAAAAAAAAAAAATTCCGCAAGTAAAGAATAAAAAAAAAATGTTAAAAATAGAAATAAATAAATAAAGTAGACATATTTGGTATTGCCGCGTCCGTGATGGTCGGCTCTTTAAATATATCACATGATCCACCTAGTCCGATAAGCACCATAAAAAAAAAACTGTGTAAAAAAAAAGCCATTTTTGTCACCTTACATCACAAAAAGTGCAACACCAAGTGATCAAAAAGGCATATGTCCCACAAAATAGTACCAATAAAACTGTCACCTCATCCCGCAAAATATGAGCCCCTACATAAGAAAACATGGACACATTAAAACATCATTTTTTTTGTTTAAAAAATGCTATTATTGTGTTAAACTGAAATAAATATATAGGAAAACAGTTGGCACTGCCCAGTGTGCTCTTAGTATACAACAGGATTCACATTCATTGGGCTCGTCATGCGATAAAATCGATGGTGCTCTGCCCGATAAATGTCCGTAGCAATACCACAGTTGAAGAAAAGAAAAATAGCGTCACTCAGCGAAATATTATGCAGGATTTGTGGGCAGAAGGTGAGGCGCGGCCAGCGTGCTAATGTAGGCACAACAGCCCTGCATCAACACATGGAGCCTCACCATAAAGTAGCGTTGTTAAACTGTGCCACTCATTTAGTCTTACCGCCTGATGCAGCAACCACAGCATCTCCCAACGGCCTGCAACCCCTCTCCAGCAGTCAGGCTCGTCAACATCAGCAGAAGGAAGTTGTTGTTCCTTCCCATCTACTTCAATGTCGTCTATTGATCCTGATTCTCCTCCTCTTACTCCTCGTCACTTGTTTCAACAGCAATCGATCACCAAGGCGATTGCAAAAAGACAACAGTATGCGTGCATTCATCCAGTGGTGCAGAAGCTCAATGTGCACCTGGCCAAGTTGCTGGTACTATAGTCCCTCCCTTTCCGTGTAGTTGACTCTGCACATGTCAGAGAACTGATGGCTTGTGCCCACCCAAGGTGGAGAGTCCCAAGTTGACATTACTTTTCTAAAAAAGCTGTACCAGCCCAGTACACGTATGTTTTGCAGAAATTGGGCCAGTCCTTGGGCCTCTCGGTGTCAGGTAGAGTTAACGCCAGTGCTGATGTATGGGGTTGTAAGTATGATAAAGAACAATATATGCCATTTACAGCTCATTGGGCAAATGTGATTCCGGCCCAGACACACCAGCAACTTGGCCAGCTGATGGCATTGTAATTGTGGGATTTCTACGCCAATGTCCTTCTCTGGCTCCTCATCCTCCACCTTGTTCTCACCCTTCCCTCTAGGCACAGTTCATAGTGGTCCTCCATAATATTACCTATGCAAATCTATGCGTTGTTATGTGGTTCTGCACCTCCTTCACATCCTGGAGGGGATGCTGAAAAATATGATTGGCGAGGGAACAGAAGATGTGGAACCTACATCTCACGGCAACCTGAGCCCTGAGGTGAAAGGACACATTGGGCACATTGGGAGGATAAGGAGGAGGAGGAGGACATAAACGCCCAGGAATTGTATACACACTTAGGTGGTTTATCTGCCCAAGGGACTGGAGAGCAGGAGGAGCAGGAGGAGCTGGAGGATGAAAACAAAGACGACGCAGATGACCCCGAAAGATCATGGCAGTATGCAGTGGAGGCAGGGAGGTCCTCTAAGTCCCTTGCGCAAAAGGCCACATGCATGCTGTCATGTTTATGTAGTGACAGCCGCATTGTCAGGATTTGGCAGGGAGATGACTACTGGCTATCCACATTGTTAGACCATCGCTACAGGTCAACAATGGGTGCATTTTTTAGGCCTTCTGAGAGGGATGCAAAAATGGACTACTATAGAGACATACTGCAAAGTCGGTTGGTCACTGCCTATGAGCGCCATTGGTTGCTGCTAGAGCAGCACCAGCTCCATAAGCAGCAAGTTAAGTCTGGAGTCTGTGATTGACAGTTTTCTTTAGCCACTTCTGAAGAAACCACCCAGCAGCAGCAGTGGGATATTCAGCAGACCCTCAACAAGCAGGTGGTGGCATATTTGGACTGCACCCTGTCACCCATGATCCAAGATTCCCTGGACTACTGGGCATGCAAACTTGAAGTGTGGTGTTTGCCATGGGCATGATTTCCTGCCAGGCCTGTAGTATGGCATCCGAGCGGGTGTGCAGTTTGGCGGGGGTCATAGTTACCCATAAGAGAGCTTGCTTTTCCACCCAAAATGTTGAGAAGCTAACCTTCATAAAGATGAATCAGGTATGGATCAACCAGGATTTTCAGACAGTGATGCCTGATGCAACAGAATAGATCATTCTACTAATGATCATACTGTAGTGTGTGAGCACCCTGGAATATTGTGCAAAGTGGACTGTTACTTCTGGCTATGTGCTGCTGACACCATTCTGATGCTGCCACCCGCCTGATGCCTCTACTACTTGGCCTTGCTATCACACTGCTGTTGTTGGGTTCTGCTGCTACTGTGATCTGCAATCATATTGTGCTGTTTGAGACTGCTGCCACCCTCCCCTCTCTGTCATGGGGCCACTGTTGTCACTGTTACTGCCACTGCTGCCACCCATCCCACTCTGTCATGGCTCCACTATTGTCACTCTTACTGCCACTGCTGCCACCTCGCCACTCTGTCATGGCGCCACTGTTTTCACTGTTACTGCCACTGCTGCTGCTGCCACCCTCCCCACTCTGTCATGGCTCCACTATGGTCACTCTTACTGCCACTCCTGCTACCCTCCCCACTTTGTCATGGGGCCACTACTTTATACTACTTTTTATTAAAGTTATTAGACACTTGGCCAGCACACTGTGATTGGGCCCCCAAGTAGGTTAAAAATATTGCATTATGCAGCTGTAACTTACAGTCACACCGAGAGCGGGACACCAAGTAGGAAGAATATTCCCTAACCAAAGTTTCGCTGGTTTTCAGCCTTACATCCAACAGATCTGCCTGCTTGTTCTTTAAAACGGAAACAAACGTTTTCGTTTTTATTTAGCCCACACTTCAATGGAAGATGGATTTCATTGTATTGACATCCATTTGCTCCAATTCCGTCTAAAATCCATTTTTATGCCAAATTAAAAACACTGCTTTTAGGCAGATTGGCCTGGGTATACCTGATTTATAGCAATTTGTGATTAATTAATTTGTAACAAATCGGATTTCTTGTTGAACTTCGGCGAAGCTGCCAAATCAAAGTTTCATCTCTATTTAGCATCCTTCAGGCTTCTGTCTAGGGCAACTACTGTAAGTTGTGCAATCACTTAAGTGAAGCCACAAGACCAAAAATAAATGCAAATCACAAAACAAAGACCTTGCCCATCTGGGTAGTTACTAAACATTTTATCTAGCTCAGCTATGTACAAGTCACAATGAGATGAGGCTTTCAGAGGAGACAGGTCTACCAGCTTTAAGGCTCTGACCCAGAGTTACAGTCGGAAGCTTCTATTTATTCCCCACTAATGATCCCAGTGACTACACTTGAGAACACCTCAGGCTAGGGGAAATAGCTGTACTGGAGTGAGGTGGAATGATAGGTCCCTCTTCCAATCCTACATACCATTACAAATAAATTCCAGCCCAAAAATGAAGGGGCATAGTTATTAGGACCATCGTTTTAAACGACTGTCTAGATAAGCTATATAGCTGGAGGAGGATAGCTGAAGTTATGTAGGGGCACTGGCCTTTTCATAACTTTGGCGCATCAAGCGCTGATTCTAAATGTAAGACAGCTTCCTGGCTAAACCTAAGCCAGGCGTAGAAAATGATGAATGAGACGGACCTTCCAGTCTGCCCCCTTCCCCGCCCCATGCCATATTTTTTAGACCTGGCGTGCAACAGAATCTGCTCTAGTGGCGTATATTTGGTCATAAATGACCTCCAAAGTTTGAATAAACCAGTTCCACCAAACTATACTTTGCTGAAACCATACAGCCTGTATCTGGATAGCTTTTATCTTAGCCATCTAAGCAATCCGGGCGAGATATAAACCTCTCCAGTAGTTTACCAAGACATTGTTACAAAATATAAAAAAACTAATAATAATATAAATTAAAACACACAAAAGGAAAAACACAAATAATGCACCTATGTCTGTTAAAGTGGACCTACACAACTTAAAGTGGTCCCTGCCACAAGTATTAACTTGAACTTTTCAATTATTAACCAGCTACAAATTGGTGCAAAATTCAGCAAATCTATTAAGGGGCACAGGCTACTTAATGAATGTGGTGCATAAGGTGGCAGACCCTGAAATTTAAATGTAGAGGCTGGCGTAGATTTCAACTATAATTTAGGCCAGTTTTAGGTGCAAATGATAGTAAATTTGTTGAGCCACGGAGGCACTGCCCCCTGATAAGCTCTGCTCTTTTCTCAACACTCTTAAAAAGTGCTGAGAGAAGTGAAAATTTGGGTGCAAAATGGCAAAATGGCACGCCAACTTCAATAAGACGTCTTAGAGTTTCTTTGCTATCTGATGACAATAATTTTTTCCTCAGACAAACACAACACATGCCATCTATCAGAATTCTATTTATTTGGCCCCGAACCCATCACAAATTATCTACAGAAAAGAATATTACATCAACGTGTCCTGTGCTTATCCCCTGGACATGAATATTTCTCTGCAAAATGTCCTGAATCCTATGATAAGGTTTGTACGACATTTCTTTTATTAATATTAGCCTGAATATCCTATGCAAGATACATAAGAACATCTTGCCCAAAACGTCTAAGCATATTATATTTATACATTATTACTTCTTCATTAAAAAGTATTACAAAAGACTCGTTTTAACTTGAGAATTCCATTTTACATGCATAGATATAAAACAGGAGATTTATATTAAGCTATGGTTGAGGAGGATCAAAATAAGCCATGGTTTTAGGGTGTTAAAAGGAACAAGAGTACCAGAGGAGCGCCAACCACTGAGCAAGTGATCAACCACTAACCGATACATTTTTATGTTCCCAAAAATAAGCCGAGGGAACCTACTGTATAAACAAGTGTTATATTCTGTGACTTTGCCACCATAGTGGAAATAAAACCATACATGCCTCTCTTTTTTTTTTTAAGTGGACTTTCCATGTAATGCATGGACTTGCTGGGTCCTCCAAAAAGACACTCTTTGTTCCCACTCTTTACTTCAGTCAATTTATGCCAGTTATAGGTATTGAATTCTTACTGGTGATATTTTGATCTTAGGTGGAGATGCTCTTGAAAAGACAATGATAGAAATGTACTCTTCATTCAGAGCCTTAGGCCTCTTTCACACGGGCGTTGCGGAAAAATGTGCGGGTGCGTTGCGGGAACACCCGCGATTTTTCCGCACGAGTGCAAAACATTGTAATGCGTTTTGCACTCGCGTGAGAAAAATCGTGCGTGTTTGGTACCCAAACCCGAACTTCTTCACAGAAGTTCGGGCTTGGGATCGGTGTTCTGTGGATTGTATTATTTTCCCCTATAACATGGTTATAAGGGAAAATAATAGCATTCTGAATACAGAATGCAAAGTAAAATAGCGCTGGAGGGGTTAAAAAAAAATAAAAAACAATTTAACTCACCTTAATCCACTTGCTCGCGTAGCCCGGCATCTCCTTGTGTCTCCTTTGTTGAAAGACCTGTGGTGAGCATTAATTATAGTTCAAGGACATGTGATGACGTCACTCCGGTCATAACATGGTACGTCACATGATCTTTTACCATGGTGATTCACCATGGTAAAAGATCATGTGACGTACCATGTGATGACCGGAGTGACGTCATCCCAGGTCCTTGAACTATAGTTAATGCTCACCACAGGTCCTATACAGTAAAAGAGACAGAAGAGATGCCGGCTACGCGAGCAAGTGGATTAAGGTGAGTTAAATGATTTATTTATTTTTTTAACCCCTCCAGCGCTGTTTTACTATGCATTCTGTATTCAGAATGCTATTATTTTCCCTTATAACCATGTTATAAGGGAAAATAATAATGATCGGGTCTCCATCCCGATCGTCTCCTAGAGACCATGCGTGAAAATCGCACCGCATCGGCACTTGCTTGCGGATGCTTGCGATTTTCACGCAACCCCATTCATTTCTATGGGGCCTGCGTTACGTGAAAAACGCACAAAGAGGAGCATGCTGCGATTTTCACGCAACGCAAAAGTGATGCGTGAAAATCACCGCTCGTGTGCACAGCCCCATAGAAATGAATGGGTCGGTATTCAGTGCGGGTGCAATGCGTTCACCTCCCGCATCACATCCGCGCGGAATACTCGCTCGTGTGAAAGGGGCCTTAGTCTCCAACTTGAGCCTTCTGACGCTCAGGGCATTCTAGGAGTTGTAGTTTTGCAACACCTAGAAAGCCCCAGACTATATAGAAAGCTGCAGCACCTTCAAAATGCAAATCCTGGTGGTAGGAACCTACCTGCCCCCCACCCCTCACACACTGATCAGAATGTGATGGCTTATAGTAAAGATAGACCATCATTGCAAATCCTTGGAAAACTCTTTTATGGTAAAGCTGGCCATGCATTTTAGATAGCTGTTGGCAAAAAACTATTAACTATTCAGAGTTTTCTTTGGGAGGAAAGGAATAAGCCACTGTCAGGCTTCTTGACAACATACCATTTTCTTCTTTCCTCTGACATTCCTCAGTGGGGAAGAGTCAGAACACCCCTGTACACAGTTGCCACAAACTTTAACTTGACTCTTTCAATGGCGCTTGTTGTGTTAAGTGGTAATTTAAATGGATTTTCCAATGACTAATTACATAACAGATCAAATGAGTTAAAAAATACATAAGATATCCTTATGCAAGGAATGGCCTATAAGTCAATCACCTATGGAAGCGGGTCCCTGCAAAGACCAGGGATTTTCTGTGCTTTGCTTTCTTAACCGCCTTGTTGAGCTAGGATAGGAAGTGGACAGCAGTGGGGACCAGACCAGCTTCAGAACATCAGAAGGGGGTTTGGAGGAGGTGAGTAATCCTTTTTTATTTTTACACCATTCTGACCAGTTTTTTTTAGGGGGGAGACCTAGGACTCGCTTGTACACAATAGATCAGACTGCCTTGCCAAAACTGATGTGTTCGTCCAAAAGATATCTATTATATCTAATATATTAGATATATTTAGGAAAGGGATATGTTCAATTTAATGATCAAGTATGGAACCTCAGTGTTTGTAGGTATCATATGTAGTACATTTATTGACACAATTACCATGATATCTCTCCAAAAGACCACATCAGTAAGAGACTACCCTTGCCATCGAGACCATAATTTTACTGTGACATATTTTCAATTCTTCAGTGTCTATTGGCATTGTTTTTTGAGAAGACCACCTCCCTAGAAGAACATTTCATAAAAGTTTTGAGTTTTTGTCCCAAAGAGGTTTCACTGTATCTTGCCCTCAAAGGGGGAATTGGTTTTTCACCATGGCACCCAACATCTCTTCTCATGAATTAGGGGCTGACGATGACTTTTCACCTGTAATAGATTTTCACTAATGACATTAGAACAGGTTGCATGGTCCACCAGATTAGAATGTAGATGTTCATGACATCCATATTTTTGTTTCTTTTACAGCACAATAAATATTATACTGGAAGGCATTGGAAGCTTTGATGTAGTAATGGCTGCTTTTAAGGACCAGGCTTACCTACAACCTTACCAAATAGATGAAATTTCCTTATCTACCCAACAGAGGTTGTTTATAGGTGTTTTTATATCTAAGGGAGATACAGATGCATTTTACCTGGTTATGGAACAGTGTTATGCAACTCCCACATATAATTCTCAAGATGCATTACAGTATGGAATTATTGTGAACAGGTAAGTGATGCTAAAGAAACTGACCTGTGACAAGTCCACAAATAAAATTGATATGTAATGGATTTTGCTGCAGGTTTCATCCAATGCATTGTGTAAATTGACATATTGTGTATTTAAAATCTGAACTGCAAATAATTTAGTAAAATTTTACTCACTTTGCAGGTACTGTAATACACTGTAAATTATGTTATCTGCCATGTGTGAACATACCCAAAAAAGGGCTTTCGACAACCCCATTATGATGTTTATTCAAGTAATACCGTATGCCAAAAACGCCACTTTATAGAAAAAGGACCAATGCACACTGGCAAAATGCTTCTAATGGCCTTAAAGGGGTTGTCTCACTTTAGTAAGTGGTATTTATCATGTAGAGAAAGTTAATACAAGGCACTTACTAATATATTGTGATTGTCCATATTGCTTCCTTTGCTGGCTGGATTCATTTTTCCATCACAATATACACTGCTCATTTCCATGGATACAGACCACCCTGCAATCCATCAGTGGTGGTCGTGCTTGCACAATATAGGAAAAAGCACCGGCCTATGTGCGCTCCCATGGTCCTGGCCACCAGAGAAGCTGACGCTTTCTCCTATAGTGTGCAAGCACGACCACCACTGATGGATTGCAGGGTGGTCTGTAACCATGGAAACGAGCAGTGTATAATGTGATGGGGAAAAATGAATCCAGCCAGCAAAGGAAGCAATATGGACAATAACAATATATTAGTAAGTGGCTTGTATTAACTTTCTCTACATGATAAATGCCACTTGCTGAAGTGAGAAAACCCTTTTAACCTTATTCGACAGGAGTCTGGTTTGATTTTAAACCAATTAAAGCTACTCTCGGCAATACACATTATCTTTTGGGAGCATCTAGAAAACAACAACATCTTGTTCTACAGAAAGGGGCCCCAAACTTAAAAGCTGGGCTTGTACATAAACGTTATACAAGAATCCGATGGCTGAAATTAGGGGGAAAGATACATAGATAAGATAGATGTTTTATTTTAGATATATTCATTATTTATTCCATTTTTTACAGCTGCCCCAATAAAGAAGATGGAACTATAGAAGTTTACGCTAATGGAATTTCAAGCCAAGGGCAATTCTCTTTCCAAATGTTTAAGTTCGTAAATTCTAACTCTAACAGAATTTTCCTTCATTGCAAAATTCATCTTTGCAGGAAGTCTACTAATACATGTAGTCCTGTAAGTAGAAATCTGTATTATCTATCTATCTATCTATCTATCTATCTATCTATCTATCTATCAATCTATCTAATCTTTCTATCTATACTATCTGTCTAAACTAGCTTTCTATCTAATCTACCAATCTGTTTGTTTCTCTATCAATGTCTATCTATCTATCTATCTATCTATCTATCTATCTATCTATCTATCTATCTATCACCTACCTTGTGTATTACAGAAGTTGCAACATGTTAAATATTTTTGTGTAATAGGTTTGTCCTAAAGCAAATCTCCGCAGTGCTGAACCGCAGGGATGGAATTTATCTTTTGGCCCCATTTACCGTACAGGTAAAATTTTAAATGCACAACTGCTAAATCTTCACTAACAAAGTGGGTCAAATTTTGATCCCTCAGATAGGAAAACAAGATTCTGGTCTATGAGTAGACATAGATTTCCACTACAAGTTTGCGCTTTTTTTCTTGCTCCAGTTAATACAGTAAAAGTGACTTAATGAGGACCTGTCAGCGAAAAACACAAAAGTAAACGATATATCAATCTGCTCAGCTTCTCCTGCTCTAAAAACATACTGTCTGCGGATTACAATTCATTTTGTGGTGACAGATCCTCTGTGCGCGACTTCTGTCTTTATGCCATACCCAGATATGGAAATTCCATCCATAAAGGGGTTATCCCATGAAAAATGTAAAAGATACAAATCCGACATCATATAGTACATGAGAACCTCTTTCTAAGAAAGCTAGAACCAGCCCTGCACCTCACATGGATCCAGAGATCTCACCTTTCATTGCTCTTCTAGATTTATATCAAGCTGGCAGCTCAAGGGGAGTGTCTTCTCTGCTGCAGCTCAGGGGGCGTGTCCATGCTCTCCCTATCACAGCTCAGGAGGAGTGTCCATGCTCTCCCTATCACAGCTCAGGAGGAGTGTCCATGCTCTCCCTATCACAGCTCAGGAGGAGTGTCCATGCTCTCCCTATCACAGCTCAGGAGGCAGTTGAAGGATGAAACTGAGCATGTGCGGCCATCTTAATGAGCCGGTCAAAGAAATAAGAAATAAAGTGGCGCTATACAGATAAATTTTATTGAATAACTCAGTGACTATACCAAATTTTTAATTACATGCAATTACCAAAGTATTCAAATTCAGGTGCTGGGTTGTAAACTGTAGAATAATTTTCGTGGGACAACCCCTTCAAATGCAATCTTTTCTGTCTACATAGATCTAGAATTCTGTGTTAAAGGGAACTTGTCACCGGGATTTTGTGTATAGAGCTGACGACATTGGCTGCTAGATCGCTGCTAGCTCATCCGCAATATCCAGTCCCCATAGCTCTGTGTGCTTTTATTGTGTAAAAAAAAACGATTTGATACATATGCAAATTAACCTGAGATGAGTCCTGTACGTGACTCATCTCAGGGACAGGACTCATCTCAGGTTCATTTGCATATATATTTGCAAAGTTTTTTTTTTACACAATAAAAGCACACAGAGCTATGGGGACTGGATATTGCGGATGAGCAAGCGGCCATCTAGCAACCCATGTCGTCAGCTCTATACACAAAATCCCGGTGACAGGTTCCCTTTAATTAATTTATTAGTACTGTATATCTTTTTATGGGTCTGTCATCAATTTTTTTTAGATCTCAGTATCCGCAGCATAGAACATAAAGGGTATTCCAGACCAATATCAGATCAGTGGGGGGTGACACTCAGCACCCCACAATCAGCTGCTTTTGGCAGCCACCAGCACTTGAAACTAAAAACTAAATGGAGCTGGAAGCAGAAGGCTTCATCAACTGTCTAGTAGCCATGCTGGCGTACTGCAGGTCATCTCAGCTTATTTAAGAGAATGTCAAAAATCTTGAACACCCCTTAAGTTAAAAGGACTCTGTCACATCAAACCAACCCTATTAACTATACTAATACGTGAATAGTACTGCTGTTACTGACCTTCAATAATTATTGTCTATATATTCACTGCGATTCCCCTGCTGTGCACCCATAAACTGGGCTTGTAATGCATAGAGAGGACTCCTGAGCATGCACTTAGTAGACTCTAGGACAAATCTTCTCTGTGCATCACACAGACAGTTTGCATCACACAGCTGGGGAAGCAGAGGGAATACTGAGATAAGAATTACTGTCAGTAGCATGTGAAAGATTAATGTATTAGCATAGTCAAAAGGTCTTGTCCAAGGTAACAGAGTCCCTTTAACCTGTTACGGACACAGGCGTACCTGTACGCCCTGATGTCCTGGTACTTAAAGGGAACCTGTCATGTGGATATTTGATTATAATCTAACTAATTATATACAATCATCAACTACTAAAAAGTACCTTAGATGTATTCACTTACTGGTGTGACAGATGGTTACCTCATAATATACACACAAAGATGCCGCATGCTAATGAGCTGATTTGAGTCCAGCATGATGTCATTGAGTCCAGCTTATATTTAATTCAGAGCTATAGCCACTCCCCTGCCCACCTGCTGCTGATTCATATGGAAAAAAACTGTCATTCAGCAGCAGGTGGATGGGGAGAGTCAGGAGCTCATGAATATTCAGGACTCATCATTATCAGCTGGAGCTTTTCAATACAAGATGTTGGCAGATTGACTGGGTCAATTAAAGAAAGTGACCCAGCATTTTGCTAAGAGAATCAGTCACTTATTTATGTTGCCCTTAGTTAGGACACCATAAAACTGGTGACAGGTTCCCTTTAAGGACACAGGGCGTACAGGTATGTCCTGTTTAGTTCTGATCACCGCTGCACAGGCACCCTGGGTCAATGCCGAGAAGGGTCCTGTGACCCCACCGTATCGGCGATCGCTGCAAACTGCAGGTCAATTCAGACCTGCGGTTTGCAGCGCTTTCGGAAGTTTTCTGATCACCGCATCCATAACGACCTGATCTATAAAATGGTCATGTTACTTTCCCCGCACGGTGAACGCCATAAAAAAATTAAAATAAAGACTATGATGAAATTGAAATTTTGCCCACCTTACTTCCCAAAAAAGGTAATAAAAGTGATCAAAAAAGTCGTATGTATGCCAAAATAGTACCAGTCAAACCATTACTTCATCCCGCAAAAAATTTGCCCCTACATGAGACAATGGCCCAAAAAATAAAAAAACTATGGCTCTCAGACTAAAACATGATTTTTTTGTTTCAAAAATGCTTTTTTATGTTAAACGTAAAAAAAAATTCAAAGAGTAGACATATTAGGTATCGCCGCGTCCGTAAGAACCTGCTCTATAAAAATACCACATGACCTAAACCCTGAGGTGAACACTGTAAAAAAAAAATAAGTGTCAAAAAAGCAATTTTTTGTCACATTACATCACAAAAAGTGTAATAGCAAACGATCAAAAAGTCGTATGCCCCCAACATAGTGCCAATCCAACCGTCATCTCATCCCACAAAAATTATACCCTACCTAAGACAATCGCCCAAAAACTGAAAAAACTATGACTCTCAGACTATGGAGACACTAAAACATGATTTTTTTTTTTGTTTCAAAAATGATATTATTGTGTAAAATTTAAAAAAATGAAAGAAAATATACATATTAGGTTTTGCCACGTCCGTAACGACCGGCTCTATAAAAATATCATATGACATAACCCCTCAGATGAACACTGTCAAAAAAAAAAAAAAAAACTGTGCTAAAAAAACATTTGTTTTGTCACCTTACGTCACTTAAAGTGCAACACCAAGCGATCAAAATGGCATATGCCCCCCATCATGGTGCCAATCTAACCGTCACCTCATCCCGCAAAAAATGATACCCTAAATAAGAAAATCACTCAAAAAATAAAAAAAACTATGGCTCTCAGACTATGGAGAAACTAAAACTTTTTTTTTTTTTTCAAAAATGATATTATTGTGTAAAACCTAAATAAATAAAAAAAAGGTACACATATTAGGTATTTCCACGTCCGTAAGAACCTGCTCTATAAAAATACCACATGACCTAACCCCTCAGGTGAACACTGTAAAAAAAATTACATAAAAACAGTGTCAAAAAAGCTATTTTTTTGTTACCTTACATCACAAAAAGTGTAATAGCAAGTGATCAAAAAGTCATATGCACCCCAAAATAGTGCCAATCTAACCATCATCTCATCCCGCAAAAATGATACCAAACCTGAGACAATCACCTTAAAACTGAAAAAACTATGGCTCTCAGACTATGGAAACACTAAAACATGATTTTTTTGGGTTTCAAAAATGATATAATTGTGTAAAACCTAAATAAATAGTAAAAATGTATACATATTAGGTATCGCCGCGTCCGTAAGAACCTGCCCTATAAAAATAGCACATGATCTAACCTGTCACATGAACTTTGTAAATAATAAAAAATAAAAACGGTGCCAAATTTTCCATAATTCCATTTTAAAACTGCTGTATGGCCACACGGCAGGGCGCAGAAGGAAAGGAACACCATATGGTTTTTGGAAGGCAGTTTTTGCTGGACTGTTTTTTTGACACCATGTCCCATTTGAAGCCCCCCCCCCCCCCCGATGCACCCCTAGAGTAGAAACTCCAAAAAGTTACCCCATTTAAGAAACTACACCCCTCAAGGTATTCAAAACTGATTACACAAACTTTGTTAACCCTTTAAGTGTTCCACAAGAGTTAATGGCAAATGGAGATGAAATTTCAGAATTTCTATTTTTTGTTACTTTGCCTCACAAAAAGTGTAATATAGAGCAACCAAAAAATCATATGTACCCTAAAATAGTACCAACAAAACTGCAACCTTATCCCGTAGTTTCCAAAATGGGGTAACATTTTGGGAGTTTCTACTCTAGGGGTGCATCAGGGGGCTTCAAATGGGACATGGTGTCTAAAAACCAATCCAGCAAAATCTGCCTTCCAGAAACCATATGGTGTTCCTTTCCTTCTGCGCCCTGCCGTGTGCCCGTACAGTAGTTTATGACCACATATGGGGTGTTTCTATAAACTACTGAATCAGGGCAATAAATATTAAGAAAAAATAGCAAATTTAAATTCTGAAATTTCATCTCCATTTGCCAAAACTCTTGTGGAACACCTAAAGGGTTAACAGAGTTTGTAAAATCAGTTTTGAATACCTTGAGGGGTGTAGTTTCCAAAATTGGGTCATTTCTGGGTGGTTTCTATTATGTAAGCCTCACGAAGTGACTTCAGACCTGAACTGGTCCTTAAAAGTGGGTTTTCTGAAAAATTTCAAGATTTGCTTCTAAACTTCTAAGCCTTGTAACGTCCCCAAAAAATAAAATGGCATTCCCAAAATGATACAAACATGAAGTAGACATATGGGGAATGTAAATTAATAACTATTTTTGGAAGTATTACTATGTATTATAGAAGTAGAGAAATTGAAACTTGGACATTTGCAAATTATTCCAAATTTGGTATTTTTTTATAAATAAAAATGTTTTTTTTTTACTCCATTTTACCAGTGTCATGAAGTACAACATGTGATGAAAAAACTGTCTCAGAATGGCCTGGATAAGAAAAAGCGTTTTAAAGTTATTCACACATAAAGTGACACTGGTCAGATTTGCAAAAAATGGCCTGGTCCTTAAGGTGAAAATGAGCCCGGTCCTTAAGGGGTTAAATGATAAAATGATGTCTGCCTTCATCCACCACTAGAGGGAGATTAGAATCATACTGCATACACTTTAGCTTTCCCTAGTGGTGGCTGCAAGAATATAAAAACCCTTTCTTAATGCAAGATACCTAAAGATTAAACCTAAACAAGTGCTGCATGAAGCTTCACATACAGCTGCATAGCAGCTGATTTTACCTGCAATTTTCAGGCACCAGTAAGGCCCATGGAGAAAGGTTGCATGGCTGCAGTTAAGGACTAGTGTTGTAGTCTGGGTGATGAGTGTCTTATCCTTAGTCCCACACCTCACAGCAGTGTTTTTAATGCTGGTTGTAGCTGTTCACTCTGCTGTCTGTCTTCTCAAGGATTTACTTGAGACTGTATATATTTTCTCTCAGGAGAACCTATTTTAGGAGTAGCAGCTCTGGCATGTGCTTCCTCTCTCTAACTACTAGTGATGAGCGGCAGGGGTCATATTCGAATTCGTGATATTTCGCTAATATTTTGTAGAATATTCATCATATATTCGCGAATTCATATATATGTGTTATACTCTACATTCTTTTTTTTTACGCGAAAATTGGCAAGGTAATGTTTGCTTAATATGAGAATATTGCGCGCTCAATACAGGCGTGGGTCAAAAACGAATATATAGCACTATAGAATATAGTGCTATATATTCGTTTTTTGGGATATTCGTCATTTTTTCCATCTGAACACATGAATCCTCCCTGCTTCTTGCTTGTGGGCCAATGAGTCATTGGCCCACAAGCAACTTAAGCAGGGAGGAATCATGACATTCGATGGAAAAAAATGATGAATATTCTAAAAAACGAATATATAGCACTATATACAATATAGAGCTGTATATTTGTTTTTTAGAATATTCATCATTTTTTTCCATCTGAAGTAAACGCATGATTCCTCCCTGCTTCTTGCTTGCGGGCCAATAAATAGCACTATATTCTAAATATTCGCGAATTCTCAAAGTGCCGATATTCGAGATTAAAATTCGCTATTCGAATATTTGCGCTCAACACTACTAACTACACAGGAACTCCTCCTCCTGGAAGCAGGACTAGCCCACTCCTACCAAGAGGGGAGAAGCAGGGTAGTTAGTCCTGTTCCTGCTATTATGAGCGCTGCCTTCTCTGCTCTGATTACCCGCTCCCCGCAATTGCAGTGGTGAGCAGTGTAATCACAAGTATGGCGTTGCCATTCACTTCTATGGGTCTGTTCAAGTGAATAAGACTGTTCCATCCCACAGAAGTAAAAGGGGACATCATACTTGTAATTACATCTGCTCACCACTGCAATTGCGAGAAGGTAAACAGAGCAGAGAAGGCAGCTCTCGTATGAGCACTGCCTTCTCTTCAAACAGCTGATTGGTGGGGGTGTTGGTTGTCGTTCCCCCACCACCCACCGATCTGATTATGATGAGCTATCCTGAGGCTAGGTCATCAATAGTAAAAAGCGGACATGAGCATATCTTTTAAAAACCATAGTAATCCCAGAAAACTCCTTTAGCATGATTGTTTTTTACAATCGTATTTGGTGAAATCAATACACTATTGGTCAACAATTTGTGTGCAAGACAGAAGACTTTTGGATTTACCACGGTCATCACCATTAACCCCTTCCTGCACATAAACATATGGTGACGTCTGTTACACATAGCTGCCGCTTGTTTCAACTGCCGGGATCAAAGATGACCGTGATCCTCACTGTTTAACCATTTTGAAGCCAGAGGTAGGATCTAATGGGATGTCTGATAGCATGGTACTGACTGGCATAATAAACCTATTATACCAGTGATCAAACCCCCTACTTGCCAAGTCTGATACTGGGTTTAAAAAAAATAAAAATTCTAAATATTTTTCCAATAATTAAAAAATAATTAAAAACAATAAAAACTGAACAGATTTAGGGGGTTATTTACTATGCTGAAATATGCCTAAATAAGGTGTATTTCAGACAGTTGTGCCGCTATCTGCGACTTTGCCAGGTATAAAATTATGGGCATGGCATGGGCGGGGAAGGGGGCGGACCGGCAGGCCCAGCTCATTTACCATTTTCTACACCTGTTTTAGGCGTAGAAAATGGTCTAAATGTAAGACAGCTAGGAAGCGGTCTTACATTTAGAACTGGCACTGGATCCACAGCCAGTTAAGGCTTTATTAAGACCGGCATCTAAAACGCCGGTCTTAATAAATGTGCCCGTTAATCTTCAACATTTATAAAAGTATAGCATTATTTATCCCGCATGGTGAATGTTATAAAAAAAAAACTATGCCAGATCTTTAGTATTTTGGTCACCTTGATTAAAAAGAATAAAAATAAGTAAAAAAAATTCATGCATAAACTACAGCTCACCCTGCAAAAACAAGTCTTCACCCAGCTTAGTAGATACAGTATATGGTGAATACTATTATTTACTAAAACAGCCACAAACATATGTCCAGGGGTTTTGCCATTATTTTGCTGATTGTTGGGGGCCCTGGAGGTCCTATTCTTTTTCCTAAGACTATTAGAATCTTTGCTACGACTGCTGCTATCATCACTAGTACTACTGCTATATTATCAAGATAGTCACTTATAGTAATACTAATCTGGTTTGTTACCACAGATCTTATCACCAATACAAGTACCATTGCACCGACCACACTGAACAACACTGATGGTATGAACAATGGATTTTGTGATATAAAATATTTCTTTCTTTATGCTCAGATTGCTTGGATGTTACTGTACATGTGAATTATTGCTCATTACTATAGTAAGGTTACTAATAGTGACTAATGTTACTGTACTATACTAAGGTTACTAAAAACTTTATAAGGTTACCATATGCCTATGGTTTTCTTGAAAGGTGCAGACTTTTTCCTGTACCACTGCTTGTATTCTAAAAACTGGAAGTAGGTTTGGGTGATGATTTTGAGTCCTTATTCAACACAAAAAGGTCCAACTTGCTTATCTTTAACCCTTTCCCGATTTTCCATTTCTTGCGTTTTCATTTTTTGCTTCCTGCCTTCTCAAAGTCTCAAATTTTTTATTTTTCCATTCACATACAGTACAGACCAAAAGTTTTGACACACCTTCTCATTCAAAGAGTTTTCTTTATTTACATGACTATGAAAATTGTAGCTTCACACTGAAGGCATCAAAACTATGAATTAACACATGTGGAATTATATACATAACAAACAAGTGTGAAACAACTGAAAATATGTCATATTCTAGGTTCTTCAAAGTAGCCACCTTTTGCTTTGATTACTGCTTTGCACACTCTTGGTATTATCTTGATGAGCTTCAAGAGGTAGTCCCCTGAAATGGTTTTCACTTCACAGGTGTGCCCTGTCAGGTTTAATAAGTGGGATTTCTTGCCTTATAAATGGGGTTGGGACCATCAGTTGCGTTGAGGAGAAGTCAGGTGGATACACAGCTGATAGTCCTACTGAATAGATGTTAGAATTTGTATTATGGCAAGAAAAAAGCAGCTAAGTAAAGAAAAACGAGTGGCCATCATTACTTTAAGAAATGAAGGTCAGTCAGTCAGCCGAAAAATTGGGAAAACTTTGAAAGTAAGGGCTATTTGACCATGAAGGAGAGTGATGGGGTGCTGCGTCAGATGACCTGGCCTCCACAGTCACCGGACCTGAACCCAATCGAGATGGTTTGGGGTGAGCTGGACCACAGAGTGAAGGCAAAAGGGCCAACAAGTGCTAAGCATCTCTGGGAACTCCTTTAAGACTGTTGGAAGACCATTTCAGGTGACTACCTCTTGAAGCTCATCAAGAGAATGCCAAGAGTGTGCAAAGCAGTAATCAAAGCAAAAGGTGGCTACTTTGAAGAACCTAGAATATTACATATTTTCAGTTGTTTCACACTTGTTTGTTATGTATATAATTCCACATGTGTTAATTCATAGTTTTGATGCCTTCATAGTCATGAAAATAAAGAAAACTCTTTGAATGAGAAGGTGTGTCCAAACTTTTGGTCTGTACTGTAGCTGCATTAGTAAATCCGAAGTCGATTTGCTCATCCCTAGTCATCACTATATGATTGGTTGAGGTCCAACACCTGGGACCACTGCTGATCAGCTGTTTTGAGAAGGCAGTGGCGCTCCTGTGAGAACTGCTGCCTTCTTGCAGCTTACCAAGCACAGCACCGTACATTGTATAGCTTCTGTACTTGGTATTGCAGCTCAGCTTCATTCACTTCAATGTGGTGATGTGACCGATGAACGTGTTGTCGCTGGCCTAGGAAAAGCAGAGACAAGGCTGTGGAGCTACTGCGAGCGCCGCTACCTTCTCAAACAGCTGATCAGCGGGGGTCCATTGGATAGGTCAAACTCATCAGTAAAAAAATCTCGGAAAACCCCTTTTAACTATTAGACCCCTTAGGAACCTACTACATGGAATCTTTTGATCCTCTCTCCTATTCACCCTAATAGATCTCTGTTAGGGTGAATAGGATTTTTTTTACTGTCTCCATTCTGAGCTATGCCTCGTGCATAGCTCAGTACAGAGAAAGCCAAAAGCCCCCGCTTCCCTCTGCCTTCATTCACAGGTGCCTCGATTAGCGCTGATCGCGGAACCTGAGGGGTTAAATGATGGGGGCGGCACAATCACCGCTCCCTGTTAGTGTGGGCAGGTGCCAGCTGTATGATACAGCCGACACCCGCCACGTATGGAGCGGGCCCGCTCCACACATCCCCTCACACATCATCACGTACAGGTAAATTATAATGCGTGAAGGGGTTAAGGTTACTAAATACTATAACTATTAAAGGGTTTCTATCACTTTGTTTCACCTATTTAGCTTTCAGACACTAGCGATCCGCTAGTGTCTGCTTTATCTAACCATCCTAATATAAGAGCTTATTGTCCTGCCGTTTAGCTAAAAAAATAACTTATATAGATATGCAAATGAGCCTCTAGGTGCTATGGGGGCGTGATTAGCACCTAGAGGCTCGGTCTACCTTAACAAACTGCCGCCGCCCAGCGCGTCCCTCCAGCCCGCCCATCTCCTCCGGAATGCGATGCTCCTCGTATTCGGCGCATGCGCAGTGAATGTCTGATCGCTTCCCTGCTCAGACATCTCCACTGCGCCTGCGCCGATGACGTCATAGTGCTCCGAGGAACAGGCGCAGTGGAGATGTCTGAGCAGGGAAGCGATCAGACATTCACTGCGCATGCGCAGAACAGAGACGCGCACGGAGAGGATCGCTTCAGCTGGAGATGGGCGGGCTGGAGGGACGCGCTGGGCGGCGGCAGTTTGTTAAGGTAGACCGAGCCTCTAGGTGCTAATCACGCCCCCATAGCACCTAGAGGCTCATTTGCATATCTATATAAGTTATTTTTTTAGCTAAACGGCAGGACAATAAGCTCTTATATTAGGATGGTTAGATAAAGCAGACACTAGTGGATCGCTAGTGTCTGAAAGCTAAATAGGTGAAACGAAGTGATAGAAACCCTTTAATACTTTTTTTTACTACTACTACTACCATTAATCCTACTATGACTATAACCAGTAATTCTTCTATGACTACTACTGCTATTTAACCAATATTGTTGCTGCTACTACTAACTACTATTAACAACACTAAATTATTAAGATAATTGTAATATTGAGATGTTTTGTTACCACAGCTCCTACCACCAGTACTAGCACCACTACAACGACCACATCGAAGATCACTGCTGGTATGTACAATGGATTTGCTGATATAAAATTATACTTATTTCTTTAAGCATAGATAGCAAGGGCACAGTGTGTGCAGTACCATTGGCCACAGCACATTTATCATAATTTACTTCAGTTTTCTGGTGTAAATCTAATATATGAAGCTGAGTGTATGTATGTGTGTATGTCCGCTAAAGTAATCCGCACCGTCGCATTTACAATCACGAAATTTGGCACACAGGTACATCAGGTGTCTGGGAAGGTTTTAGACCGGGTCTCAGCTCTCTAGCACGTACCGTTCCTGAGATATTCCCAAAAAAGGCAAATATGGCACCAGCACATGACCTACATTAGCCAATATAAGCCTGCAAGTCTTTCTCCTCATATCCCAACTACCATACACATGGTCACATGACCCTTATCAGCCAATAGAAGCTCGCAGGCTCTTAGTCTCCACATACACACAGTTTTACACCAGGTTTCCATAACACCCCAGCCATTTTTTTTTACTGCTGTAGGTCAGCTACTACGACTATAACCAGTAATTCTTCTAATACTACTACTGCTATATAACCAATATTGTTGCTGCTACTACTAACTACTATTAACAACACTAAATTATTAAGATAATTGTAATATTGAGATGTTTTGTTACCACAGCTCCTACCACCAGTACTAGCACCACTACAACGACCACATCGAAGATCACTGCTGGTATGTACAATGGATTTGGTGATATAAAATGATACTTATTTCTTTAAGCATAGATAGCAAGGGCACAGTGTGTGCAGTACCATTGGCCACCGCACATTTATCATAATTTACTTCAGTTTTCTGGTGTAAGTGTCCATTCACACGTCCGCAATTTCGTTCCGCAATTGCGGACCCATTCATTTCTATGGGGCAGCACTATGTGCTGCCAGGATCCGGAATTGCGGATCCGCACTTCCGGGTCCGCAATTCCGATCCCGAAAATTATAGAACATGTCCTATTCTTGTCCGCAATTGCGGACAAGAAAAGGCATTTTCTATTAAGTGCCGGCGATGTGCGGACCGCAAAATGCGTAATGCACATCGCCGATGTTCGTGTTTTGCGGATCCGTGGATCCGCAAAACACACACGGATGTGTGAATGCAGCATTAATCTAATATATGAAGCAGAGTATATGTATGTATGTGTGTATGTCCACTAAAGTATTTAGCCATTTTTTTCACTGCTGTAGGTCAGCTTTAAAGGGGCAGGGTGCTGTGGATGACACTGTTAAGGGAGCAAAATACTGTGGAGGTCACAGTTAAGGGGATGGTCCGTTATTGAGGTGTTAAGGGGCAGATTGCTGTAGAGGCCACTTTTAAGGGTGGCAGGGTGTTTTAGAAATCACTGTTAAGGAGATGGGGTACTGTGGAGGTTACTAATAAAGGGGCGACCACTGTGGAGGTCACTGTTCAAGGGATGGGCTGTTGTGGAGGTCTCTGTTAAAGGGGCAGGGAACGGTGGAGGTCACAGTTAAGGGGACGGTCTGCTATGGAGGTCAGTGTTAAGGGGCAGGGTGCTGTGGAGGTCACTGTTAACGGGACGGGGTGTTCTGGAGGTCACATTTTAAGGGAATGGAGCTCCGTGGAGGTCACTGTTAAGGGGGCGGGTTATTGTGGAAATCACTGTTATCGAGACGGGGTACTGTGGAGGTCACTAATAAAGGGCTGGACGCTGTTAAGGTTACTGTTAAAAGAGCAAAGGACTGTGGAGGTCACTATTAAAGGATCAGATGCAGTGGAGGTCACTGTTAAGGGGGCGGGTTATTGTGGAAATCACTGTTAAGGAGACGGGGTATTGGGGAGGTCACTAATAAAGGGGCGGCCACTGTGGAGGTCACTGTTAAAGGGGAGGGTGCTGTGGATGTTACTGTTAAGGGGCAGACCATTGTGGAGGTCACTGTTAAAGGGGCGGGTACTGTGGAGGTCACTGTTAAGAGAGGAGAGGACTGTGAAGGCCACTATTAAAGGGGTAGTGGGGTACTGTGAGGTCACTGTTAAGGCAGCGGGGTGCTGTGAGTTCACTGATAAGGAAGTGGGGTACTGTGGCAGTCACTGTTAAAGGGGCAGTCACTGTGGAGATCTCTTAAGGGGTCGGAAATGGTGGAGTTCACAGTTAAGGGTACTGTAATCTATGGTCAGTGTTAGGCTAAATGCACACGATCAATATTGCGTGCGGATTTTCCGCGCGGATTTGCGTGCGGATAATCCGCACCGTAGGTCATGTACATTGTATTCTATGAGAATTTGAAATTCTCAATGCACGCGATGCAGATTTTTTTCTGCGCGGATTTCGACCTGCGGTGCGGATTTTAAAATACGCAGCATGTCAATTTATTTTATTTTTTCCTGGCCGGATTTTCTTCATTCACTTAGTAAAATCCGCATGCGGAATATCCGCGCCAAATCTGCACGCAAATCCGCACCAATTGATGCGGATTGACCGCACAGATTTGCCTGCGAACACCTGAGGATTTCAGTGCGGATTCTCCGCACATGAATCCTGAACGTGTGCATGTACCCTTAACGGGCAGGTGCTGTAGTGGTCACTGTTAAGGGGGCGGGCCCCTGCGGAACTCCCTGTTAAGGGGGTGGGCTGCTGTGAAGGTTCCATTTTAAGGAGGCGGGGCACTGTTGGGGGGGTCAGTGTTAAGGGATGGGGGATGTGGAGGTCACTGTTAAGGGGGCGGTGTACTGTAGATGTCACTGTTATAGGGGATCCCATCGATATCTTTTAACGACACACACAAACATTAAATGAAATAGATTAAATATAACCATGCAAAGCCGGGTCCTTCTGCTAGTAATGATATAAATCTACAGTATGTTAAATAAAAGCTGCCGTAGATTTTAATCAGGTGCTCGGACTTCCAGGGGAGGCAATTCATTTGACACGAGGCAAGCATCTCATCATAAATTGAATGTATCTTCCACTACTGTAGGTCAGGTGTGTTACCCTGGTCTTGATAAATCTCCCCTTACTACTACTATTTCTACTACTTCTACTACTATTACTATGACTTGACTACTGCTACTACTTCTATTACAAAAATCATTAATGTCACTTTTAGTACTAAAACAAGCATGCTACTAATATAACTATAATTATTAATACTTCTACTATTGCTAACCATTAATGCGACAACTACTACTATAACTATTAATTTGACTACTAGAAGTATAAACATTAAAGGGTTTCTGTCACCCCGCAAAACTCATTTTTTTTTTTTTTGGATAGTTAGATTCCTCATAGTGCGATATAGGAGAATATAATGCTCTTACTTACTTTCATGCGGCCGATTCTCTATAAAACGAACTTTTATAATATGTAAATGAGGGCTCTACCAGCAAGTAGGGCGTCTACTTGCTGGTAGCTGCTGCAGAAATCCGCCCCCTCGCCGTGTTGATTGACAGGGCCAGCCGTGATCTCCTCCTCCGGCTGGCCCTGTCAGTAATTCAAAAATCGCGCGCCTCGCGTCATTCGGCGCAGGCGCTCTGAGATGAGGAGGCTCGTCTCCTCAGCACTCCCTCAGTGCGCCTGCGCCGATGACATCTTCTCTTTCGGTGATGTCATCGGCGCAGGCGCACTGAGGGAGTGCTGAGGATACGAGCCTCCTCATCTCAGAGCGCCTGCGCCGAATGACGCGAGGCGCGCGATTTTTGAATTACTGACAGGGCCAGCCGGAGGAGGAGATCACGGCTGGCCCTGTCAATCAACACGGCGAGGGGGCGGATTTCTGCAGCAGCTACCAGCAAGTAGACGCCCTACTTGCTGGTAGAGCCCTCATTTACATATTATAAAAGTTCGTTTTATAAAGAATCGGCCGCATGAAAGTAAGTAAGAGCATTATATTCTCCTATATCGCACTATGAAGAATCTAACTATCCAAAAAAAAAAAAATGAGTTTTGCGGGGTGACAGAAACCCTTTAAAGGGGGTCTCTGTGCTTTTCAAGAAACTAATGCTTTCTTCAGCCCAGTGGAAGAAAGACGGCTAGGTTAATACTTATCCGTCCCTCGCATTTCCTCAGTCTCCACTGCATTTGCATAGGTTGTGGGTTGTTGCACACAGGTACATAATAGTAAGTGCAGCTGAACAGGAAGACCAGGGAATACTTCTTCGTAGGACCAGAGCCAGAAGTGTCACAGGCCTGGTGAGTGCAGCATCTGCAGTGTGAGGGATTGGTAAGTATTAACCACAAGTCTGAAGAAGGCATAGGACTCCTGAAAAGCCTGGAGAACCCCTTTACTACTACTGCAACTACTACTATAACTATAACCTTTAATACTACTTCTACTACCACCACTAAAACCGTTACAACTATTACTATAACCATTAATATGACTTCTACTACCACCACTAAAACCATTACTACTTCTACTATAACCATTAATACTACTTCTACTACCACCACTAAAATCAATACTACTACTAATATAACCATTAATACTACTTTTACTACAACCACTAAAACCATTACTACTACTACTACTACTACTACTATAACCATTAATACTACTTCTACTACCACCACTAAAACCAATACTGCTACTACTATAACCATTAATACTACTTCTACTACCACCACTAAAATCAATACTACTACTAATATAACCATTAATACTACTTTTACTACAACCACTAAAACCATTACTACTACTACTACTACTACTACTACTATAACCATTAATACTACTTCTACTACCACCACTAAAACCAATACTGCTACTACTATAACCATTAATACTACTTTTACTACCACCACTAAAATCATTACATCTACTACTATAACCATTAATATGACTTCTACTACCCCCACTAAAACCCTTACTACTACTACTACTGGATAACCATTTATACTACTACTACTACCACCACTAAAACTATTACTATTACTACTACTATAACCATTAATACTACTTCTACTACCACCACTAAAGTCATTACTACTACTACCACCACTAAAACTACTACTACAACTATAACCATTTTAGCTACTTCTACAATGATTAATTGTATTTCTACTACAACTACAAACATTAGTGTTCCCATCTGATATAGTATATCATATCATATTCTTTACAAATAGTGATAGGCGCAGGTCCCACTTCTGAGGACAACTACTATTTTAAGAACTGGGCCCGGTCACATGCTTAAGTAGGCACTCTTTACTATTTTTGAAAGTCCCATAGCAGTGAATAGGGAGAGGTGCGGATGCTTGTTGCAATATTTTATATTTTGTAATATTGTAATATTTTACTGTTTTCTTACCACAGCTTCTACCACCATTCAGCCGACCACTATGACGACCAATACTGGTATGCACAATGTATTTAGTAATAATGAATACCTTGCTACATAGTCCTACTGTATATTACAGGGAACATGAGCTATTAAAGGAATCAAGTAAATGTCTGTATTATGGTTCTGCACTGAACTGTAATATCAAAGTCTACAGGCCCATGCTACAGAATCCTACAGAAAAAATGTGGCATGCTGCACCTGATGCTGTGATCAGATTATTGAAATGCTTTGCCTAGACGCATCTTTGTAATCCTGCCATTTTCAGTAGGATCAGATTATAATTTCTTTTTAAAGCCCAAGGTAAGTGCATTCTACACAAAAACGTGCCCTATGTCACAGTCCATCGCAGGACCTCTCTGTAATACAAGGGCCCCCAAGGGGTTTTGCAGGGAGGTGAGGAACCAATATGGCCACACACCCCCACCTAGACCACAGTAGGAGTAACCCATAAGGATGCCACACTCTGAAGGTTCTGGTGACAAAAAAAAACGTGTAAAGTGAACACACAGTGAAATAAAAATCTAAATAGTGAATGTGTGCTGATTACAGGCCAGACATTTGGCCGTAATTATGAGAATTCCTCTTCCTTATGTCAGGCCGGAAGGCTGGGCAAAGAATAGAGGTGTGTGCACTCAAATCAGATATCCATCTAATGTGTGTATTTGCAGCCAAAGATTTCCCCAAAAGCATGTACTAGGAAATAGAGGTATAGTTACATTTCAATTTTCATCATTATGGTCTCAATGACCTTGAAATGCTCCTCTGGGAAAAAGCTATACAAATTACCTCTCTTTCCAAAAAGAAAATAAAGCTGTTCCTCTGGTGCTACCAGTTGGAAGGTAGCTTTCCTATACTGCCAAAGGCCTCTCACCCAGTTAAGCCAGTTCTCTCTGCTCTCCACTGATAAGGAGCACTAATCCTGAAACATATATCTGCAGATGAGGCACTGGCTTGGCTACAATCACAAGTTATGTCTCAAGGCCTGTTTAAAAGGTCAAACATTGATTGGATAGCCACCTTTCCTTTCAACTGGAGACACCAGAGGCTCAGATTTCTTTTCTTTTTGGAAAAACAGCTAATTTCCCAATAGGTTACCAATTGAAATACATGTCCAGATTGCCAGATTGGCCTAGTGTTAATGTCTATGGAGAGGGGTGGGAGTGATAGTTGTACTCTGTATTAGGGATGGACAAATTAATTCTGTGGAGGTGGAAGGAGGTGATGAACCCATGCTGATAAGCAAATTGATTACTTAGAAACAATTCACTCATCCCTATTAGATATACTTGATGAACCAACACCTATATCAGGCTTATGGCTGGCTTTAGGCTAGTTGGCTGTATATTTGAAATGTTTCACATGCCTGTTTGTGTTACCAAGGTTTTTTGTTCAACATTCTAATTTATATTACATTCATTCCTCCATGGAAATTGATTTCCTTTCCTTAATTTTTATTATTTATTATTATTATTATTATTATTATTATTATTATTATTTTATTCTTGGTTTAACAAAGGGCTTGAACACTAAAGACACAAATGTTAAATCATAACAGTACAAAGAACATGGGTACTGTATGTCCAGACAACAAAGTACAAAAAGATGTGAGCCCAAAGAAGGGATCAATAAGACAAGGGAACACTCAGGCCAAGTAATATTGGGGTAACATAAAGGGATGATCCACATTGTTGAATGTAGGTAAGGCTTAGGACTAACTGTATGAAGTTCTATTGGTAGGTCATTTGGAAGAGTCATAAACCAAGCAGATCCAACATTTTTAAAATGTTCTTACTGTCCCACAAGACAGTGTCTCATAGTCATGGTCCATGCAGACGTTAATCCCCAGGGTCCACTGCCCCAGGCACACCCTATTTTGCCCCAGTCACGCACTATAAGGGGTTGTCCAGGCTAAGAAAACATCATTCCAAAAACAGCACCACACCAGTTGTTTGTGGTATTGCAGATCAGCCCATTCACTTCACTGAAGCTAAGTTTCAATATCAGACAGACTCAACCCACTATGACACAGGGAGAAAGCAAGCATGCTTTTCTGGCCCTGTACAACCTTTTAGGAAACTTATTCTGTCTTTTGGCACTTTTATCTAGAAATTTCATAGTTATAGCTTATTTTTTTCTAATAATGGCATTTATATATTTTTAGGCACTGTAAAAAGGACTTGCTTGGACCTTCTGATGCTCATCGCAGTTCTGTACATTACTATTATGTTATAACTGCTTGGAAGTTGAAATTGTATTTATTTGGAGACTTTAATCTATGGAATGACAGATCATTTTACTATGACCTAATATGAATTCTCTAGAAAAGCAAATGATCTCTCAAGAGTAGACCTGGTAAAAATAATGATAGCATTGACATCTTGCATTTGGATCTACGCCTCAGCTTGCAGAATGGGGTAAGAGGACCATCATTCTCCTCATTGGTGAGGATATTCAGAGATGATATGTGCTCTCCTAATGCACATTGTAAATGTTTCTACATGGTAGCAGGTAGTGGGTGTCGACATGACACATACAGTATATTTACACTTTTTTTGTTTGTAAAAATGTCACTACTGTATGTCTTTTTAACATTGTCATGCTTTAAGTAATGACCATACAGGGTATGAGAACTGAAGCATGTTCCCCCGATGTGTTGTACCTTATGCTGGATGAAGTCGCTTCACTTGTGCATATATTGATGGATATTCTACAAGAATAAAACTAGATCTTTTGGACTGGCTTGTTTGAATGTTGTCTTTTGTTATACATATTTGCTTACCACACCAGGAAATGTGTCCCCAGATGTAAATTATGGTCCCTAATCTGGCTGTTAGTATGTACACAGTCATGTGACACTTAAAGGCGTTTGTCCCATCTCGCCACTTCTAAACTTAGTGCTGGTGTAACGTTACATTACCCTACTTCATGAGATTTCCCTACTTCCTAACTTCCTGTCGCACCGGAAATGAAGTGTGGAGGCGTTCCTTAGTTTTAACGATCTGCGCATGAGCAAAAGGACAGTTTAGGGAAAATCTCACTGCGGAGTTCATCAGCACACTGGGACACTGTGCATGCGCCGGAGAGCCGACGTAGGGAAATATTATGGCCTATTGCGCAAGCGCGGTTAACACCTGAAAATCCATCCGATCTCCGCGCCTGCGCAGTGTGGGGGTAGGGAAAAATTAAGTCCCAGTGCGCAAGTGCTGAGGGTAGTATAAATATCCATTTCACAAGCTCTGCTAACCCTTTGCTGGAGCTATATGAGAATAGCTCCAGCAAAGGGTTAGCAGCACTTGCGAACTGTCCTTTTGCGCATGCGCAGATCGTCAAAACTAAGGAACGCCTTCACACGTCATTTCCGGTGCGACAGGAAGTTGGGAGGTAGGGAAATCTCACAAAGTAGGGTAATGTAACTTTACACTGGATCTAGATGGCCAGGCTTACGGAAACAGCTGAGAGCTTTGGTGCATCTGCTGTTTCTGTAGCCCACATTGCAGTGAAGGAAAGCACAGTCAGCTAAGCTGCTTCTGTAACTCCAGGAGTTCTTCCATGCTATGGAAACAGTGGCACTCTGGCCCGCTTGGGTGTTTCTGTAAGCCCAGCCACCTATGGCTGGCGCTTAATCCCATCTCACTGTAGAAATAGTGAGATGGGACAACCCCTTAAAATATGTTTTCCAAAATGAAACTCAATTTTAAATAGATCCCAGGCACTGGGGCATAGCTAAAGGCTCATGTGCCCTGCTACAGTAGTTCAGCTTGTGCTCCCTTTCCCTCATTGCTTTGTGGCAAGGGACAGGGTGCACCTAGCGTTTCTGCTGCCTGAGGCAAAAATTGAAATGGCACACCCCCATGCCAAATCCTCAACCTAACCCCTTCCTTTCAGCCCGACTGTTAAAGACATATTTGGAAAACATTATATACAGCGCTACAGGTCATACAGGTTAATATAGCACCACATTCCTCTTACATCCAGTGACATCTCCTCTGATGTAGAAATTCTCTTTCCTCATCTTCTCCATTCAGACCAGACCACCATGATGATTTCTTTCAGCTATCTCTTTTTTCTGCAGAGTTTGACAAACAGACATCTTAGTTTCCTACTTTTCCATCATCCTCCCTACCTTCTGAACACCCAATCCTGCCACCTCAAATACTGTGCCCGCTGTGCTCCCCAATATTATACTGTTCCTCGGCATGTGACTTCTGAATGGGATCACGTGTGCTGGTGCAGCCATTCACTGGCCTCAGCGGTAACATGTCCCCAAGTAGAACATTATATGTGCGTCATGTGCCTCTTGGGAACATGCCGCTACTAACGCCAGTGAATGGTTGCAGCAGTGCATGTGACCTTGTCTGGAAGTCAGATACTAATGACAGAAAGGAGTGGGGTCCGGACCCTCGATACTAGAACAGAGCAGTAGGAAATAGGTAGAGTAAGGGCTGTTTCACACGAACGGATCCCGTGCTTGTCATCCGCACCGTGAAAGACAGCCAAGCCGCGCTCTGGACAGGAGAGACACGGAGCATTAACATGATTGATAATGCTCCGTGCCTCTCTGTGATATTTTTACTACAAAACCACAGTGACAACTTTATCTCACTTGTATTAGAAGAAGAGACCGGCACTCACTTTGCTTCTGCGAATTCAAGCTTTTAATCGTCACATATGGAATACAGTTTCTGTGACGCGCGTCTCGGCTCACAATACGAGCCTTTCTCAAACAGATAATGGCATACACACAGTATAGCATACACGATTTAAATAGACCGCCAAGGCGGAAGTGACATCAGGAAACCTTGGTGATGAACTAAACAAAAATAAAGACAACAGAAACACGTGAAAGAACAGCCTAACTGCCGCAGCATCAATCAAGACAACATTACTATGACATATGAGGATTTCTCCAAAGGTAGAAACAATTTCATGGTGAGATGATGCGGTTGGGGGTTCATCATGTTTTCTGAAAAAAATAATAGAAAAACAAATAATTACATAAACATATATAAATAAATAATGGAGCTTAAAAATTACAGGAAGCTATTGAGATCATACTCCCGGTTCAATCCCCTGGGTTCAAGTGTCTGCAGTGTGTGAATCCACTGGCTCAATCTTGTTCTCATGCATCATGGGAAGGGAAGTCTTTACACTTGACACAGTACACAGTAAACAGTTTTGCATGAGCTCAGATATGCCATCACGCTTGTCTATGCTGCCACTTGATTGCAAAAACAGCCAGCAGAATTGAGAATGCAGCTCTAGGCTAACAGGCTGTGAATTGGGATCAATAGAAAATCTATATATATAAAGAAGGACGTATATATGTGTGTGTGTATGTATGTATGAATGTTCCGCAAACATTTAAAAAAGCAACCATAGATTTCAACGAAACTTTGTATACACATCCCTTGCTACTTGGAAAGAAATCTTGTAGGGGTCATACACCCTTACACAGCAGCCGCATGGAGTTTGTATGCTTCAACTGTTTTTGCTACACACATATTGCTCTGTAACTCAAAAACTCATCGAACAATTTCTACTAAACTTGGTACACATATCACTTACTATCTGGGAAAGAATACTGTGGAGGTAATATTCCGGTACACAATTAGTTTCTGTCTGTCCCGACATCTGTCTGTCTGTTCTTTATGTGCGACCAAACGACTGGACCAATCTTCACCAAATTTGGAACACAGGTAAATCAAATGTCCGAGAAGGTTTTAGACCGGGTCTCAGCTATCTAGGACGTACAGTTCCTGAGATATTCCCAAAAAATGACCTGCATTAGCAAATACAAGTGTAAGATCCTCACCTGTCACTCCGGTGTGACCAAAAAGGGTCCTCGTGGAGGTGTGGGACAGGTTACTTGTGTCTCCACTGATACACCAGCTCTGACCCCTTTGCGAACCGACGTGTGACGCGTTCGCATGTCCGCCGGAGGGGAAGACCGCAAGGGTTTCGGGGACAGCTTGGCTGGGCTAGCGGCACTACTCTGCGGGCGAGCTTGTCTCCGGTGCCTATTGCGGATTCCATTCCGGTGTCCATGTCGACGCGCTCGCGCACTCTCGCAGAGCCTGTCGTGCATCCACGTGTAAGCTCGAAGACGGGTTCGAAAGGGGATACGCGGTCTTATGCGCTTTGCAATGAGAATAGCACCTGGCCACAAGTTCAAAGTAGATTAGGGGGCTGGCATTGGTCTAATTGACTAATGACCGACCAAAGCCTTGTACACAGGTGTAGGGCAGAATAATGACCTATGGGGAGTGGACACTCAACGCCCTGGGATTTGTTAGCAGGCACATAAAAGGTGGCCTCCCAGGTCGGTCAGTGCCCACTGCTATCTTTCCTCATCCAGGTGCAGGTCAGTACTGCTTGCTGCTGACTGAAGTTTGCTTGGACTTCGTCCGTTCCAGTGGGAACCAGGACCCGGGATTTTCTGTGTCGCATCCGTTCACTTGGCAAGTTACACAAGGACTTATGCACGGATCGGGACTTCTCCTGGCTTCCCTTTGTTTTGTTTGCCTGATATTAGCTCCAGTGAAGTTTTGCCTGAACTTTGTTTATTTTGTTAATAAACCCCTTGACTTCATCTTCACTGGTCTGTTTTGTTGGTGCCTTGCATTACAACAAGCCTGCAAGTCTTTCTCTTCATATCCCCAACTGCCATACACACGGTCACATGTCCCTTATCAGCCTTTAGAAGCTCGCAGGCCCTCAGTCTCCACATACACACAGTTTTACACCAGGTTTCCATAACAACCCAAACATTTTTCTTCACTGCTGAAGGTCAGCTTTAGGCTAAGGCTACATGACGACGTGTATCACGCGACAATAGGTCGCACGACATATAGGGCACAACTACACTGCTACAAGTGTCGCGTGACAGTTTTTATAATGATAGTCTATGGTGTTGCACTGCGACATGTGACATGCTGCGATGCAACAGTTGCAGAAAAATCCATCTTGGATGGATTTTTTGCGACTGTCGTGTCACAGTCGCAGCATGTGCGACACCATAGCCTATCATTATAAAAATTGTTGAGACAAAATGTTGCGCGACATATGTTGTCATGTAGCCCTAGCATTAAAGGGGCAGGGTGCTGTGGAGGCTACTGTTAAAGGGGTGGGCACTGTGAAGGTCACTTTTAAGGAGGCATTCACTGTGGATGTTACTGTTAAGGGGGCAGGCCGCTGTGGAGGTCACTGTTAAAGGGGAGGACACTGTGGAGGTCACTGTTAAGGGGGCAGGGGCAACTCATAAAGGGGCAACTGCTGTGGAGGTCACTGTTAAAGCAGCAGAGTACTGTGAGGTCACTGTTAAGGGAGCGGGGTACTGTGGAGGTCCTTGTTAAGGGGGCGGGCCCCTGAGGAGATCACTGTCAAGGGAGTGCGGTACTGTGAAACTCACTGTTAAAGGGGCGGGCTGCTATGAATGTCAAAGTTAAGGGGATGGGCTGCTGTGGAGGTCCCATGTTAAAATGGCGGGGCACTGTGGGGGGGGCAGTGTTAAGGGGTGGGGGACTGTGAAGTTCACTGTTAAATGGGCGAGGTGCTCTAGAGATCACTGCTATGGGGGATATTGTCTGTATCTTTTAACGACACACACAAACATTAAATGAAATAGATGAAATATACTCGTGCGAAGCCGGGTCTTTCTGCTACTAAATTTAAAAAAATATATGCTTACTATTTGGCAGAGTATGGCTAGTTTCCCATTAGCGCTTAGGATCCGGTAGGCTGTACCGGCATAAAGCAGCCTGGCGGATCTCTCTGCAATCCATTACCAGAAGCTTGAACGTTGTTGTCCAGCCCCATTAACTATAATGGGGACTGGATGAGACCCAGCAACAACCTGCCAACTATGCCAGCAGAAAACTGCTGCGTGCATGTGGCCAGATGGCGATGTTCAAGCTTCTAGCAATGCTGGAATGCAGATCAGGCAGGCTGATTGCAAAGACCTCCGCATATCCCATACATATTACGGTAGTACTGAGGCTATATTGTTAATGACGTTTTCAAACAAATCGGTTTCGGATGCAGCAGAACCCGATGAACCCGATTCGTTCAGCACTAATATCATTACATTCAGTTGAACTAGTCCTACAAGGCATTGTGCCTGGTTTAAAGGAGTATTCTGGGATTTTTAAGCTGATGACCTATCGTCTGGAAAGGTCATCAGTATATGATCAGTGAGGGTCCGATACCAGGGTCCCCCACCAATAAGCTGTTTAAGAAGGCACCGGTGCTTGCAGTAGTGCCACGGCCTTCTCTCAACTCACCAGTCGAACATTGTATAATGGCTGTGCTTGGTATCGCAGCTCAGCCCCATTCACTTCAGTATTGGCTGAGCTATGCCTTGGTCATGTGACCGATGGATGAGAGGTCACACGGCCTAGCCAAAGCTGCGAGAAGGCCGCTACTGTGAGCGCCTATTCCTTCTCAAACAGCTTGCCATTGGGGGTTTTGAGTGTCGGACCCCAACAATCAGATACTGAAAAACCACTTTAACTGTGAATTTCAGGTGAAAGCAGGAAGTGCTCAGTGTGGCACCACAGGTGTTGGCTATGCAGATGTGTGGGGTGGCCCCTTGCCACAGTGCATTAAGAGAAACAGGGCCCAAGCTGAACTCCTGCAGCAGGGCCCATGAGCATTAGCTACGCCCCTGGTAACCTCCCTAAATAGCATCCCTAAATTTAATTAGCATTCATTCCTGATTAGGGTACGGCCATGTGGTCAGGTTTCTTGGAGCAGTTTTGAAAGCCAAAACCAGGACTGAATTTTTTTTTTTTAAAAGTTGTATCTGTCCTTTATACTTTCTCTCCTTTTATGATCCACTCCTGATTTTGGCTTCCAAAACTGCATGCAAAAACCTGACCACGTGGCCGTGCCCTAATATTTCTAAAAGTGATTAATGAAACACAACATTTCTATATGTAACAAGTGTAGACATACATATAAATGTGGCCTTCGCAACAATCAACGAGCACATTCAGTTCAGAGGCAACACATTTTTTTTTACAGATCATTAAAATCTAAATCTGGATTATATGGTATAGTTATAGTTTTTCCATTAACACAGAGTCAGTTATACAAGTCAATTTAAAGAAATGAAATTTTACACCTTACTGTGTTACAATGCATGAAAAACATTTCTTGGAATCAATAAAACTTACTTTAGGATATGCCCATAACAGTGCAAAACAGAGAAATGAGAATTATATTTATGTTTTAGAAACATCCTAATTGCACAGATTCAATTTTTTTTTATCATTAAAGGGGTTTTCTGGTACTTAGATACATTGGCGTACACAGAGAAGTAAGGGCCCCATAGCAAGGATCAAATCAGGCCCCCACACAGGACAGAAGGGTTTCTGCCTAATTCATTTTCAATGACCTCTGGGCCATTTTTCCACTGCCTCATTTGCTAAAAGTTGTTCCTTTAAAGCGTAGAGTCCTGACCAAGTTTTCACCTCCAGTAGGGGAGTAGATAATCCCAACTAAGACTGGGCTCCCTCTTGCCCTGGGCCCAATAGCAGTCGCATGGTCTGCCGCTATGGTAGTTACGCCCCTGCGTAGACACTTATGACCTATCTTCAGTAGAGACTCAGATGAGCGAATTGAAGTTGATGAAGTGGAATTCGATCCGAATTCATCCCGAAATTTAATTTCTTTGCACTTTGCGGTAACTAATCAATTTTTTTCTAAAATTGCTGCACGTTAGAAAGAGAAAGTAAGAAGCCCATGGACGTGGGATCACCCACAATGCCATGCCTGCAGCCACCCAGCCAATCAGCAGCTAGCCAGCCCCTGTGATGTCACAGCCCTATAAAAAGTGTCCTCCTGGTTCCTGGTCTCCGCCATTTTCATCTTCATGGATGACAATGCGCCAGCTAATCAAGGTCACATTATTAGGGAACGGCTGCTGGAGACTTAGGGGAACCTCAAATGGAGTGGCCTGCACTTTCTTCAGACCTGAATCCCATTGAAACACTATGGGATCAGCTGAGTAGCTGTGTAGAGGCTCATAACTCTGTACCCCAGAACCTCAATGACCTGAGGGCCGCTCTTCAAGAAGAGTGGCATGCCATGCCTCAGCAGACAATAAGATGACTTGTGAACAGCATGAGACGTCATTATTAAGCTGTAATTGATGGTCAAGGCTACACGACAAGTTATTGAAACATTGACATTTTTTCTGATGGTATACCCACCACTGGTGTTGGCATTTGTTTCAATAAATTGTTTGAGATGAGGAAATCACCATTTAATGCTTCTACTTACATGGCCTACTTTCATGATATAATATCCCTGTAGCGTGAACTTTTTAACATTTTTCATAAATTTCACAAGCTTCCGGAAATGCTGGGATGCAGAGAGATCAAGCAGGTTGTTCCTTGCCTGAACAGGCTGCTGGATCTCTATCACTAGTGGAAAACTAGTCTTAGAGGTCAATGAGGTCTCCTCCAGTCATTTGTGACTATGGACCATGGTAGCTGCTGTAAAGCATATCTCCAAATGTTATTAACAACAGCTCAGGGAAGATGGCTGCCCCCCTAATTATGTTCATGAAAGAGAATAAAAAAATCTACAAACAGAAAATAAGATTTGAAAAAAGGACTATTGCTATCTGGCAGAAAAAAATTATGTGTGACATAATCCCTTTAAATACCTGCATGCTGCACAGTCTTAGTTGGAGACAAGCTCAAATTATTTATACATTATCAAAATTCTGGACGTTTTGCTACATTAATTATTTTTAGAATATTTTACAGGTTTACATGATCCTAATATGTAGAAATATAACTTCTACCTGTGACCACATTATTTTCTACATAGTGCACTCTTGCGTCTGGTTCACATGAAAAGGTCAGAAATTGATCGAAACATCACTGAAATGGTTCGGGAACAGCATGGGAGGATGTCTGAATGCATCTTGGACTCCCAGGTCGCTGCTGGGAACAATGTTGTCCAAGTAGTATGCCAATTTTACAGACTGACAATAATAAGCACAAAACCGAAGATAAAATCGATTTTAGAGGAAAAGCTATTAGGAAACATTCTTTCCTGTATATATACTTGTATATAAAGTGCAATTGCTGCCAAAGATTACAAGGAAGAGGCACTCCGATACAACCTGTATATCACATAAAGGAGGGCCTCATTCACATTGTGGTACAATTCTTCAGGTAGTGGGACTCCTACACTCATAAAGCCTATGCACTAAGTGAAAGGGCTGCCAAAAATTACAAGGAACCGGCACTCCAATACACCCTTTATTACACATAAAGGAGAGCATCATATACACCCTTGAAAAATTATGATTGATGGACTGCTGGTGACCTTAAAAAACATTAGGAGCAAGGGCCTGCTGGTGACCCTCTAAAACATTAGGGGCGAGAGCCTGCTGCAGATCTGACCATCTAAAAAAATTAGGGGTGAGGGTCTGTTGCTGAAATGACCATCGAAAAAATTATGGTTGATGGTCTGCTGGTGAGCTGACTCTTTAAAACATTACGGGCGAGGGCCTGCTGCTGATCTGACCATGGAAAAAATTATGGGGCGAGGTCCTGCTGCTGAGCTGACCATCGAAAAAATTATGGTTGAGGGTCTGCTGCTGAGCGGACTCTCTAAAACTTTAGGGGCGAGTGCCTGCTTCTGATCTGACCATGGAAAACATTATGGGTGAGGGCCTGCTGCTGAGCTGACCATCGAAATAAATTATGGTTGAGGGCCTGCTGCTGAGCTGACCATCGGAAAAATTATGGTTGAGGGCAGGGGCGTTGCTAGGTTAAAACATTCGAGGCCTTGTCCCCTGATGTTTTGTCCCAGGCCCCGAATGTACTGCCTGCTAGATACAACTGTATTGACATTCTCAGGATGGCAATACAATTGAATCTAATGCCCTGCAAGATCACAGGTCATGTGATCAGTGCTAAATGCAGTAGCTGAAAAGGACCTGCGATGATGTCCCCATTATGTGACAACAGTGCAGGAGAGGACGGCTCAGCAGTGAAGAGAAGTCCTGGGAAGAAGCTGTGGTGACATCTGCTACATGAGGAGAGGTAAGTGAAGGGGTAGATTACTCAGTGTGAGAGGCAGAGCAATGTTGGGAGTTGTAGTTATTTAACTGGGACTGTATGTTAGGGCTGAAGGGAGGGAATTTATTTACATGGGACAGTGGGGTGGAGTGATGTTATTTACATGGGACTGAAAGTTGAGGTAGTGATGTTATTTACATGGGAATGCATGTTGGAGGTGGCTGGGGCAGGGTGATGTTATTTACCTGGGACTATAGGTTGAAGGCGGCTGTGGGAGGGAGTGATATTATTTACATGAGACTGAATGTTGAGGGGTAATGTGATTTACATGGACTGCATGTTGGAGGTGGGTGGGAAGGGGGTGATTTTGTAACACCCCAGAGTTGTGTTACTACACGCCTCTACCCCGCTACTATCTTCCTGTATATTGTCATCTGATATGATTTTGCTCATGTCTTCACAAATGTGCATGTAAAACCATGTTAAATACAATTGTTTCCTTGTAATTTTCCTGTTTACCAGCAGGTGGCAGCAAGGCATTGGCCAGGTACAAGTCCTAGTTTAGTTTATCTAGGCTGGAATGGATTATTCCAGCTTAGCTCCCCCTCTGTGGAGGTGTGGACTGTTCCCACATCCTACAGCATGGGAGGAGAAGGAAGTTAGAGTCTGTGTGCCAGCCACCCCTTTCTACTAAGAGCACTGTGGGGGTCTTATTACTACTGAGGGGTCAGTAGATCACTTCATTACCACTGGGGGGGGGGGCTTATTTCTACTAGGGGCTCTGTAAGGGCATTATTAATACTGGAGGGCTATTCAACTAATGAGTGCACTCTTGGGGAGCATTATCACAGTTGGGGGCACTGTAGGGGGCAGTATTACTAATGAGGGCATTCTAGAAGGGAATTATTATTGGTGGGACTATGATATGAGGAGCACTATTTCTATGGGGGGCACTAATTTTTCTTCAGGATAGTATTTGGGGGTACAGAAAAATGAGGAAGCTAAGATGTCTGTGTGTCACACTTTGTAGAGACGGGCGCGGCTGAGAGAAGTTGTCCGGACGGAATGGAGAAGATGATGACAGAGAACAGATCTACATCAGAGGAGACGTCACCTGGGAGGAACTGGATGTGAGAGGTACGTGCTGCTGTATAGCTGTATAGCTATAGCGGGTAGTGATGGACGAACATTGGCCGGGACGGTTCGCAAATCAAATGTTCGCGAACCGCAAGTACGCGGTGGGCCCCATTCACTTTTTAGGCAGGCGAACTTGGAAAACCTTCAGGTCATATTCACAGCCACCAAATACTAGAAGTGCACAAATAGTCCCACAACATGGACAGTGACATACAAGATGTATTTTTCGAATTTGCGATCTCCATTCATTATTTCTTTCAATGCAAAATATCGGCAATGTAATCCCATGCGCAAAATAGGCGCGGCCTACTACAGCAACTGGTTTCCACCAGACCGAAGTTGGATGCGATCAGAAAAGATTGTTGGCAACAATTTTTGCAATGTTGAGGAAGAACTTCTCACTGTAAGTAATTTGACATTAAAGCAGTGAATTTGATTACATTTCACATGCATGTCAGAACAAGTGCTGTATATGCAGATCGAGTGTTTAAAAAAAAAGCGCCATTGCGAAAATCCCTAATGATGCAATTTTTCTTTTTTTGCGCTACACACAACTTAACATTTTATAAGGTCTCATGAGATATTAGTGATTGGTGCACTAAGTATTGTTGTGAGAACTTGCGACATCACAGCAATTTTTTGGGGGGGCAACTGGTAAATCACACCAGTAGAAATTATAGTTTCCAATTGCGTGTGTCACTCTGTGTAGCTGCGTTAACTCAGCAAAACCGCAAACAAATGCTGCACTACCTAAATGCACTATATAGAAGGTATATTATTGGTATATAACACCCCTGCTTCAATCAGTTTTTTTGGGGGGCAACTGGTATATCACACCATAGGAAATTATTTGTTCCAATAGCGTTTGTCACTCTGTGTGGCTGCAGTATCGCCGCAGAACCGCACACAACTGCTACACAATATAATTGCACTATAATATACTATCTATGTTAGAAAGTATATTATAAGTACAGTCAGGTCCATAAATATTGGGACATCGACACAATTCTAACATTTTTGCCTCTATACACCACCACAATGGATTTGAAATGAAACGAACAAGATGTGCTATTGTCACGACCGCTATCCCAGCAGCAGTCGTGTCGCACCAGACGGAGGGGAAGGGGGACCCTTATCTACGGATGGGAAATAGAATGGCCACCCCTGACTAACCCTAAGCTGGCACCTGTCTGCCCTGATACCCTAGACGGGGTGTGAACCCGTGCGGCGAGCAGGATGCCTAAACCCTCAGTCGCCCTAACACTGGACTGGGGAAAGGCCGATGGGAGCGCTAGTCACCATCACTCACGTCTAGGAAAACAACAGGGGAAGACAGCAACAAACAAACAACAGCAGAGATAGACTTATCCAGTCACGAGCAGAGAAGGCGATCCCAAACACGACAGTCCACGCCGGACAAGAGCTCCACAGCAATACCATCAAACGATCTCCTTCCAAGGTCAGAGTAGCACTGGAAGTAAGGACTATATCTGGCAATGACTGCAAGTGAAACTGAAACTAATATACTGTAGTAGCTGGGAGTGGCAGACAGGACTCACCTGAGAAGGATGCCTACAAACTCCCAGTCAGGACAAAAAGGTTCACAAGGCAAAACCCAGATGACATACCCTGAACCACGGGGCAAACTCACAAGCTATCACGAGTAGCAAGTCGCTGCGACCTTCTCCTCCCAGACCTGTCTGGATCAGTCACAGTCGTGACAGCTATAACTGCAGACTGTCAGCTTTAATTTGAGGGTATTTACATCCAAATCAGGTGAACGGTGCAGGAATTACAACAGTTTGCATATGTGCCTCCCACTTGTTAAGGGACCAAAAGTAATGGGACAAATGGCTTCTCTGCTGTTCCATGGCCAGGTCTGTGTTATTCCCTCATTATCCCAATTACAATGATCAGATAAAAGGTCTAGAGTTCATTTCAAGTGTGCTATTTGCATTTGGAATCTGTTGCTGTCAGCTCTCAAGATGAGATCCAAAGAGCTGTCACTATCAGTGAAGCAAGCCATCATTAGGCTGAAAAAACACAAAAAACCCATCAGAGAGATAGCAAAAACATTAGGCGTGGCCAAAACAACTGTTTGGAACATTCTTTAAAAGAAGGAACGCACCGGTGAGCTCAGCAACACCAAAAGACCCAGAAGACAACGGAAAACAACTGTGGTGGATGACCAAAGAATTCTTTCCCTGGTGAAGAAAATACCCTTCACAACAGTTGGCCAGATCAAGAACACTCTCCAGGAGGTAGGTGTATGTGTGTCAAAGTCAACAATCAAGAGAAGACTTCACCAGAGTGAATACAGAGGGTTCACCACAAGATGTAAACCCTTGGTGATCCTCAAAAACAGGAAGGCCAGATTAGAGTTTGCCAAACGACATCTAAAAAAGCCTTCATAGTTCTGGAACAACATCCTATGGACAGATGAGACTAATATAAACTTGTACCAGAGTGATAGGAAGAGAACAGTATGGAGATGGAAAGGAACTGCTTATGATCCTAAGCATACCACCTCATCAGTGAAGCATGGTGGTGGTAGTGTCATGGCGTGGGCATGTATGGCTGCCAATGGAACTGGTTCTCTTGTATTTATTGATGATGTGACTGCTGACAAAAGCAGCAGGATTAATTCTGAAGTGTTTTGGGCAATATTATCTGCTCATATTTAGCCAAATGCTTCAGAACTCATTGGACGGCGCTTCACAGTGCAGATGGACAATGACCAAAAGCATACTGCAAAAGCAACCAAAGAGTTTTTTAAGGGAAAGAAGTGGAATGTTATGCAATGGCCAAGTCAATCACCGGACCTGAATCCTATTGAGCATACATTTCACTTGCTGAAGACAAAACTAAAGGGAAAATGCCCCAAGAACAAGCAGGAACTGAAGACAGTTGCAGTAGAGGCCTGGCAGAGCATCATCAGGGATGAAACCCAGCATCTGGTGATGTCTATGCGTTCCAGACTTCAGGCTGTAATTGACTGCAAAGGATTTACAACTAAGTATTACAAAGTGAAAGTTTGATTTATGATTATTATTTTGTCCCATTACTTTTGGTCCCTTAACAAGTGGGAGGCACATATGCAAACTGTTATAATTCCTACAACGTTCACCTGATTTGGATGTAAATACCCTCAAATTAAAGCTGACAGTCTGCAGTTCAAGGACATCTTGTTTGTTTTATTTCAAATCCATTGTGGTGGTGTATAGAGCCAAAAATGCTAGAATTGTGTTGATGTCCCAATATTTATGGACCTGACTGTATATTACACCCCTCAGTAAGTCACACCTATCGATAGCACACCTATACCATTCCCTAAAAGAACATTTGTGGCCCTAAGGTATTCCGCGCGGATGCGATGCGTGAGGTGAACGCATTGCACCCGCACTGAATACCGACCCATTCATTTCTATGGGGCTGTGCACACGAGCGGTAATTTTCACGCATCATTTATGCGTTGCGTGAAAATCGCAGCATGCTCTATATTCAGCGTTTTTCACGCAACGCAGGCCCCATAGAAGTGAATGGGGTTGCGTGAAAATCGCAAGCATCTGCAAGCAAGTGCGGATGCGGTGCGATTTTCACGCACAGTTGCTAGGAGACGATCGGGATGGAGACCCGATCATTATTATTTTCCCTTATAACATGGTTATAAGGGAAATCAATAGCATTCTGAATACAGAATGCAAAGTAAAATAGGGCAGGAGGGGTTAAAAAAAAAAGAATAATCATTTAACTCACCTTAGTCCACTTGATCGCGTAGCCCGGCATCTCCTTGTGTCTCCTTTGTTGAATAGGACCTGTGGTGAGCATTAATTACAGTTACAGGACCTTTGATGACGTCACTCCGGTCATCACATGGTACGTCACATGATCTTTTACCATGGTGATGGATCATGTAAAGACCGGAGTGACGTCATCAAAGGTCCTGTAACTGTATTTAATGCACACCACAGGTCCTATTCAACAAAGGAGACAGAAGTAGATGCCGGGCCGTGATCAAGTGAACTAAGGTGAGTTAAATTATTATTATTTTTTTTAACCCCTCCAGCACTGTTTTACTTTGCATTCTGTATTCAGAATGCTATTATTTTCCCTTATAACCATGTTATAAGGGAAAATAATACAATCTACAGAAGACCGATCCCAAGCCCGAACTTCTGTGAAGAAGTTCGGGTTTGGGTACCAAACATGCGCGATTTTTCTCACGCGCGTGCAAAACGCATTACAATGTTTTGCACTCGCGCGGAAAAATCGCGGGTGTTCCCGGAACGCACCCGCACATTTTCCCGCAACACCCGTGTGAAACCAGCCTAACAGTCTGTCCCTGCTCCACACAGCAACCTCTCCCTACACTGGCAAAGACTGAATGTAAAATGTCTGCCAGCAATTTTTTTTTTTAGAAGGTGGGGGTGTGTCCATGTGCTGAAGCATCTCAATTGGATCTCCTGTACCGCCTGATGGATGTGTCATGGGTCAAAGTTCTTCACAAGGTAAAAGAATATGGCGGGCGCGAATATCGCCATATGTTCGCATGTTCGGCGAATCGCGATCATGCAAAGTTCACCGTGAAACGACCGCCGGGCGAACCGCAAGGCCATCTCTAATAGCGGGCTTAGGGGTCAGTTGGTCTACTTAGAGAATTGGGCCAAAAGCATTGGAGCTTGGGCTCCGGATCCTTTGAGACCCTAGCAACGCCCCTGGTTGAAGGCCTGCTGCTGAGCTAACCATCGAAAAAATTATGGTTGAGGGTCTGCTGCTGAGCTGACCCTCTAAAACATTAGGAGTGAGGGCAGTCTAATAAGCATGTTGATATGATGGAGGAGGAGCACAAGAAAAGGAAGATTGAACCATATACCTTTTTTTGTGGTGAATGGGGTGCATGGGAATACAGTGTATTCAATACACCATAAAAGCCACATTCAAAGTGCCTTTATGTTCAGCCGCTTTCCTCTTGTGGAGTAGGGAGGTCAGGGGCAATCCAGGCCTTGTTCATTTTGATAAGAGTCAACCTGTCAGCATTTTCAGTTGACAGTTGGATGCGCTTATCAGTTATTATGCCCCCAGCAGCACTAAATACCCGCTCTGACAAAACGCTGGCGGCAGGGCAGGCCAGCACCTCGAAGGCGTGGAGCGCCAGTTTGTGCCACGTATCCAGCTTGGACACCCAATAGTTTTAAGGCACAGAGGGATCATTGAAGACGCTGTCACGGTCTGCTACGTACTCCTTCACCATCTTCCAAAACTTTTCTCTCATTGTGACACTAGGCCGCGCATCAGGGTGAGGTTGCTGGTGGGGTGTCATGAAACTGTCCCAGGCCTTGGAGAGTGTTGCCTTGCCTCTGTTGAAACTGCTGTGTGTTCCCCTCGTCTCTCCTCCTTGGTTGCCCAAGGAACTACGTACTCTGCTGCCAGCGTTGTCAGCTGGAAATTTTTGGAGAAATTTTTCCACAAGGACCTTCTGGTATTGCACCATTTTGCTAGTCCTCTCCACCACAGGAATGAGAGATGAGAATTTCTCTTTGTAGCGGGGGTCAAGAAGAGTGAACAACCAGTAATCAGTGCCAAAATGCGTATAACACGAGGGTCACGGGAAAGGCAGCCTAACATAAAGTCAGCCATGTGTGCCAGAGTCCCAACAGACAAGACTTCGCTGTCCTCATCAGGAGGATCACTCTCAATCTCCTCATCCTCTTCCTCCTCTTCTGCCCATCCACGCTGAACAGATGAAATAAACCTGCTGCTGCCAATTCGCGCTGAGAAGACGAACGGAGGGTGGTCTGTCTATCTCCCTGTGTACTGTCTACCCCCATTTCCACCTCTTCCACATGCAAAACGTCCTCTTTCATTGTGAGCAGCGAGCGTTTCAGTAGACACAGAAGTGGGATGGTCATGCTGATAATAGCGGCATCGCCGCTTACCATCTGTGTTGATTCCTCAAAGTTGCGTGAAACCTCACAGAGGTCAGACATCCATGCCCACTTGTCGCTTGTGAAGAGCGGAAGCTAACTGGAAAGACGACAACCATGTTGCAGCTGGTATTCCACTACTGCCCTCTGCTGCTCACAAAGCCTGGCCACCATGTGAAACGTGGTGTTCCAGCACGTGCTTACGTCGCACAACAGTCGGTGAGCTGCCAAATGCAAGCGCTGCTGCATCGTTGCCAGACCAGCGGCAGCTGTAGATGACTTTCGGAAATGGGCACACACGCGGCACACCTTCACCAGTAGCTCAGGCAAATTGGGGTAGGTTTTGAGAAACCGCTGAACCACTAAGTTGAACACGTGGGCTGGGCATGGTATGTGTGTGAGCTTGCTGAGCTCCAAAGCTGCCACCAAGTTACGGACATTATCAGACACAACCATGCCTGGTTCTAGGTTGAGTGGCGAGATCCACAGCTCAGTCTGGTCCCTTATACCCTGCACTCTGCAACAGCTCTAGGGCGGTGTGCTGTTTGTCAGCTAAACATATTAGCCTCCCCACTGCAGTGCTACACTGCTTCCAGCTACTGTCTGATGGCTGACTGGTGCTGCAAGGTGATAATTCAGAGGTGGAAGTGGAGGAGGAGGTGGAGGAGGAGAAGAAGGGATTGCAGCCACTAATGTAGGTGGCAAAAATCCTGATGGAAGTGGGGCATGCAATCCTTGGCTTCGGTAGCACCTGTGCCATCCCAGGGTATGACTTGCTCCCGGCCTCCACAATGTGCCGTCAGGGAAATGTAGAATCCCTGGCCACAAGCACTTGTCCATGTGTCAATCATTAAGTGGACTTTCCCAATAACTGCATTGGTCAGGGCACGAGTGATGTTACGGGACACATGCTGGTGTAAGGCGGGTGTAAGGCGGGGACTGCACACTGTGAAAAATAGTGGCAGCTGGGGACTGAGTAACGAGGGACCGCCGCCGCCATTAGGCTGCGTAAAGCCTCAGTGTCCACAAGCCTAAATGGCAACATTTCCAGGTCCAGCAATTTGGAAAGGTGCATATTTAGTGCTATGGCCTGTGGGTGGGTGGGTGGCTGGGTGGCTGGGTATTTGCTCTTTCGTTCAAAGGCCTGGGGTATAGACATCTGTACGCTGAGCTAGGACACAGAAGTGGATGCACTAGCTGATGGTACTTGCAAAGGTCCAGGTGCAGGGCGGGAGGCATCCGGGCCTGCATCTTGGGTAGGGGATTAGCCAGCGCGTAACACAAGGGAAGAGGAGGTAGTGGTGTGACCCACAGACACTGATTGTGGACCCAGGTGTTCGGCCCACCTATTTTGGTGCTTTGATGCCATGTGGCGGATCATACTACTGCCTCTTCCAGCTTGTTGCGGTGCTGCGGATCCCTCCCCCTCTGTACTGCAGTCCTCACTCGGCTTGCCACCTTCCCAGGTTGGGTCAGTGATTTAATCGTCCACCACCTCCTCTTCCACTTCCTCACTCTGGTCATCCTCCTGACTTGTTGACCTAACAACAGTCTCACTTATTGACAACTGTGTCTCATCCTCATTATCAACCTCTTGAGACACTAATTGCCGTTGACTTATTGGCAACTGTGTCTCATCCTCATCATCAACCTCTTGAGACACTAATTGCCGTTGACTTATTGGCAACTGTCTCTCATCATCATCATCCACCTCGTGAAACACTAATTGGCGTTCCCCACCGTCATCTTCTTGTGACTGTGGATGCTCAAGAGTTTCGGCATCAGTCCACACAATCTCCTCATGTCCCTCTTCAAGCAGGCTTGGCGAGAAGCCCAAATCAAGGAATGGCGATGAAAAGAGCTCCTCGAAATATCCAAATATGGGATCACTTGTTTGCCAAGACTCTCCATGGTGGGAGGAAGGAAGATCAGGGTAAGGATTCTGTTGACCAGACTCTTGACTACTGAGACTGGACTTTGTGGAAGACAGGGTGGTGCTTAACCGACTGGAAGCATTATCTGCTGCAATCCAACCAACCACCTGGTCGCACTGGTGTGACTTCGAGAGTGGTGTCCTGCGCCGCCCTGCAAACTGGGACATGAAGCTAGGTATCGTAGATTATTGTGTTTCTTGTGCTCTGGCAGCAGGCACAGTTTCACCGCGCCCAGGGGCATGGTCTCTGCGTGCACCATCAGCAGCACGGCCACTTCCCCATCCCTTACTGCTCGCCTTCTGCATATTAAATGGTATATATGCTTGCAAGTATGTCACACGTACACACACGTACAGTAGCGCAGGTTTTGTAAGTGTATGCGCAGATAAATTAAACTGAATGTCACTGATATTTAGGATGTGCAAACGTTATACAGGAGATGTAGCGCAGGTAATGTCGCTGTCACCAGCGGTGAAAAAATTACAGGGAATATCACTGATATTTATGATGGGCAAACGTTATACAGGAGATGTAGCGCAGTTAATGTCGTTGCCACCAGCAGCGAAAAAATTTGACTGAATGTCACTGATATTTAGGATGCACAAACGTTATACAGGAGATGTAGCGCAGGTAATGTCGCTGTCACCAGCGGCGAAAAAATTAAACTGAATGTCACTGATATTTATGATACGCAAACATTATACAGGAGATATAGCGCAGGTAATGTCGTTGTCACCAGCGGCTAATAAAAAATGACAGGGAATATCACTGATATTTATAATGCGCAAACGTTATACAGGAGATGTAGTGCAGGTAATGTAACTGTACGCAGCAGACACTGTCTACGTAAAAAGTACACTGGGTGTCACAGATACTTTTAGGCTGTGCACACGTTACACAAGAGATGTAGCGCAGATAATATCGCTGGGAGGAGACTCGAGCATGGCGCTCGAGCACACACGGTATTTGGCCAAACAACGCAATGTGCCAAGCATCACGATGCTCGAGCCGAACTTGTTTTCGGCCGAGCATGCTCCACCATTACTAATATCTATGTAATATGTGACCTTGTTATGAATCCTAATTGGTTACTGTTATATTGGTAGCAGCTCTTCCAGGTGGTTTGGGGAGCCTCTCTACTCTCTGGTGGTCTAGACTTTCTAGTCTTCTCCAGCTTCCTTGTGTTGAGCCCGGCCGCTGAAGTCTTCTGTCCTGGCTTCAATGGCACGCCACAGCCTACCATTGCCAGCAAGACCTCTACCCTTTGCCTGTAGGGTATGCACACACTCCCTCAGTCTCTTAAATTGCCAGAGTGCGCAACCTTATTCACACCAGCCAATGACTGGCCACCTTTGGGTACTTAAGGCACTTTCCCTTATGGCTAATAGCTTACTAGTTTTCAGTAAAGGTGTGCTGTTGTCTGTTCCTCCCAGGCCTATCTTGTGTCTTGAAATTAAATGTACTGAGTCGAGCCATCCACCGCTGGTCCAAGGCTCCCAGTTTGGCGGGTTTCAGGGAAACCAGTGGATTGTTATTGGTCATCAATACAAACTCTGCTCCTGTCAAGATGCAAACTTTTCAATGACTGCCCACGCCACTGCCAGCAGTTCAAGTTTGAAGGAGCTGTAGGATTCTTCTCACTCTCCCACAGAGTTCAACTGGCATAAGCTATTACACGTTCTTGACTATCTTGTTCTTGGGTCAGCACAGCTCCTAGTCCCTTCAGGCTTCTATCAGTTTTTAGCACAAAGGGCTTTGTGAAATCTGCATAGGCCAGTATGGAAACTAGGTCAATAACTTCTTCAGCTCCCTAAAGGCCATTTCAAAGGCCAGTTCAGCCTCCTCATTCCAGGTGAGAGGTTTCCTTTTTGTTTCTCCAAGAGAGTAGCAATTGAAAAGTGTTTACAGAGGAGCTGCTATCTTGGAAAACTCATAGAAAACATAGAAACATAGAATGTGTCGGCAGATAAGAACCATTTGGCCCATCTAGTCTGCCCAATATATCTGAATCCTATGAATAGTCCCTGGCCCTATCTTATATGAAGGATAGCCTTATGCCTATCCCATGCATGCTTAAATCCCTTCACTGTATTTGCAGCTACCACTTCTGCAGGAAGGCTATTCCATGCATCCACTACTCTCTCAGTAAAGTAATACTTCCTTATATTACTTTTAAACCTTTGCCCCTCTAATTTAAAACTGTGTCCTCTTGTGGTAGTTTTTCTTCTTTTAAATATGCTCTCCTCCTTTACCGAGTTGATTCCCTTTATGTATTTAAAAGTTTCTATCATATCCCCTCTGTCTCTTCTTTCTTCCAAGCTATACATATTAAGGTCCTTTAACCTTTCCTGGTAAGTTTTATCCTGCAATCCATGTACTAGTTTAGTAGCTCTTCTCTGAACTCTCTCTAGAGTATCTATATCCTTCTGGAGATATGGCCTCCAGTACTGCGCACAATACTCCAAGTGAGGTCTCACCAGTGTTCTGTACAGCGGCATAAGCACTTCACTCTTTCTACTGCTTATACTGTACCTCTCCCTATACATCCAAGCATTCTGCTGGCATTTCGTGCTGCTCTATTACATTGTCTTCCCACCTTTAAGTCTTCTGAAATAATTACTCCTAAATCCCTTTCCTCAGATACTGAGGTCAGGACTGTGTCAAATATTCTATATTCTGCCCTTGGGTTTTTACGCCCCAGGTGCATTATCTTGCACTTATCCACATTAAATTTCAGTTTCCAGAGTTCTGACCATTCTTCTAGTTTTCCTAAATCCTTTTCCATTTGGCGTTTCCCTCCAGGAACATCAACCCTGTTACATATCTTTGTGTCATCAGCAAAAAAACAAACCTTACCATCGAGGCCTTTTGCAATATCACTTATGAAGATATTAAACAAAATTGGTCCCAGTACAGATCCCTGTGGAACCCCACTGGTAACAAGACCTTGTTTTGAATGTTCTCCATTGACTACAACCCTCTGTTGTCTGTCACTCAGCCACTGCCTAATCCACACAACAATATGGGAGTCCATGCTCAATGACTGCAGTTTATTGATAAGTCTTCTATGTGGGACAGTGTCAAAAGCCTTACTAAAATCTAGATATGCGATGTCTACTGCACCTCCACCGTCTATTATTTTATTCACCCAGTCAAAAAAATCTATAAGATTTGTTTGACATGATCTCCCTGAAGTAAACCCATGTTGTTTTTCATCTTGCAATCCATGGGATTTTAGATGTTCCACAATCCTATCCTTTAATAGGGTTTCCATTAATTTGCCTACTATTGATGTCAGACTCACTGGTCTATAGTTGCTTGATTCCTCCCTACTACCTTTCTTGTGAATGGGCACGACATTTGCCAATTTCCAATCTTCCGGGACGACTCCTGTTACTAATGATTGGTTAAATAAATCTGTTAATGGTTTTGCCAGCTCACCACTAAGCTCCTTTAATAATTTTGGGTGTATCTCATCAGGCCCCTGTGACTTATTTGTCTTCACCTTAGACAGCAAACTTAGAACATCTTCCTCTGTAAAGATACATGCATCAAACGATTTATTAGTCATCCTTTCTAGTGGAGGTCCTTCTCCTTTTTCTTTTGTAAAAACTGAACAGAAGTATTCATTAAGGCAGTCGGCTAGCCCTTTATTCTCTTCTACATACCTTCCGTCCTTTGTTTTTAATTTAGTTATTCCTTGTTTTAATTTCCTTTTTTCATTTATATATCTGAAGAATGTCTTATCCCCTTTTTTCATAGACTGAGCTAGTTTTTCTTCTGCCTGCGCTTTAGAAGTTCTTATAACTTGCTTGGCCTCTCTCTGCCTAATCTTGTAGATTTCCTTATCTTCATTGCTCTGGGTTTTTTTATAATTACAAAATGCTAGCTTTTTATTTTTAATGATTTGGGCCACTTCTGCTGAGTACCACAGTGGCCTCCTCCTTTTTTTGCTTTTACTGACAAGTCTAATGCAATTTTCTGTTGCCTTCAATAATGCACCTTTTAAGTAGTCCCATTTCTCCTGGACTCCATGTAATCTGTTCCAGTCTGATAAGGACTCATTTATGACTAATTTCATTTTTGAAAAGTCTGTTTTTCTAAAATCTAAAACTCTTGTTTTTGTGTGGTGGGACTCTTTCACAGTTCTTATATTAAACCACACTGACTGGTGATCACTAGATCCCAAGGTTTCGCCTACAATGACATCATATACCGAATCCCCATTTGTGAATACCAAATCCAAAATGGCCTCCCTCCGGGTTGGCTCCTCAACCGCTTGTTGTAGAGATAACCCCAGTAGGGAATTTAGAATATCTGTACTCCTGGTAGAACTTGCTATTTTGGTTTTCCAGTTTATATCTGGAAGATTGAAATCTCCCATAATGATAACTTCTCCTTTCATTGTCATTTTAGCTATTTCTTCAACTAGTAGATCATCTAGTTCTTTAACTTGACCAGGTGGTCTATATATCACACCTACACGAGTTACTGCATGGTTAGCAAACTGCAGCGTAACCCAAACTGACTCTATGTTGGCCTCACCAACTTGTATTAGGTTAGATTTAATGCTATCTTTCACATACAGGGCCACTCCTCCTCCTTTCTTGCCTTCTCTGTCTCTTCTGTATAAAGAGTACCCTGGTATGGTTATGTCCCAGTCATTTCTTTCATTAAACCATGTCTCCGTAACAGCCACTAAATCTACATTCTCAGATGCCATTATTGACCCAAGTTCATTGATTTTTTTACCTAAACTGCGAGCATTTGTAGACAGGACTCTGAGCTTATCATTTCTTAACCTCTGTGCTTCTGACCTGTTCTGGCATTGTTTCGGGGGGCAATTGGACTCTTTTATTTTCACTCTTTTGACTCTGCTTCATGAATTGACACTCTTTTGACACTCCTTCATGAATTGCTGGTAATACCCAACTGGTCCCAGGCAGCTCACTGCTGTTGCTGGGTACAGGCTATTGCTGAACGGTCTGAATCTTTGAGTCCATGGGCTGGACTGCTCTTGTCACCACATGGCTCAGATACTCAATGCTCTCCTGGAACAAGTGGCACTTACTGGGTTTCAACTACAGCCCATTCTTGTCTAGGTGGCTGCGGACCAAGTTCAATCGTTCTAGATGCTCAGAAGGCATTCATAGTTCAGGTCACCCAAGCACAGCTCCATCAGCCTCTGAAAGGTAGCTGTGGTATTGTTCAGTCCAAAGGGCATCGGGATTAACTCATACAGCCCCATAGGTGTAACAAAGGTTGACTTCTCTTTGTATTTTTCTGCCATTGGCTTGACAATACCTGCTTGCCAGGTCCAGGTTACAGAAGAATTTGGCATGGCCTAGGGCCACCAATGACTCATTGATCCAAGGTAGTGGGTAGGCATCATGCACTATGCTTCCGCAAGATCTTGACCAACTGGCCAAGGGCTGGGGGTATTTGTCGGTAGCACTCCCTAACTGGCCGAGCATCTCCAGTTGGAATTTCATATTACAGCATCTGTGTAATTCCAAAGTCTGCTTCATGACGGAAGAAAGCATTTGGATGTGATCCCAGGACCCTGGCCAACTGCTCCATCTCCTCTTCTGTCATTTTGGTACCTTCCTAATGTACCTAATTTAGGAGCTGTACTCCAGTTGTTCTGACAGATTCAGTCCTCACCTGACACAATGTGATGGGTGGTGGTGGCCGTATTAGTCGACTTGATGCGCCAGCTAGGTTGCTGTATGGCTTGAATCTCTTGGATGGGAAACACATCTGCCACCAGTTCTCTCGGTGCCAGGATCACACTATCGTTATTATTATTATGAATCTCATAAGTACTTGGTCATCATGGACTGTGCACAAAGTTTGGCCCACAGCTATCCCTTCTTTCTGTAGCACAGTCTCTAACATCACTGAAACTCCTTGCAATCGGTGGCTGGTGCCCACTGGCAGGGGTAGCAACACTTCATGGCCAGCCTGCACTTCCAAAGACGTTGAAGAGGGTACAGTACTCTCACACATCCCACTTTTCCTACCATGCTAGACAGGGTTGCTTGCACCCGGTACTGTTTGAGTGATCTCTGTAGGGCCACCTGTGGCGGTTTCAAATTTGGGACATTCTTCCAAAACTTAGGACCCAGCTCTCGTGCCATCAGTCCATCGAATTTTCACAATACATTCATTCCTTGTATCAAAGGGACTTCTGGGTCCTTTGCACTCTGTACCCCCACCACTCTTTTCTTCTCCATCATCCAACCCCAAGGCTCAATCTCAGCATGCATGACTCCAACCATTGGAATGGGAAGACTACTGGCAGCTTTCAGATTCATGCTGCATCGAGGATTATAACTAAAAGTGCTGGATTTTTCTTCTCTTATTTCAGATTCTCACAGTCTGCACTTCCCTGGTGCAGGGCGGAGGGAAAGTGGGTCTCAAAAACTATTGTCGTTATTTGTGACCCAGTGTCTACTAGACAGGACAATTCTAATTCATTACATTTGACTTTAACAACTGGGCTCTCTCCCCCTAAGTCCATAGCTTCCAGCAGAGGGTACAAATCTCACTTTGTCCTGCGATTTGCCCCTCATTTGCAGGTGGAACTAGTTTAAATATCTCTGGTTGCTGATAGTGCCACAGTTCGGGCACTTCCTGTCTAAGTGCCCCCCCTGGTTACATGTCCAGCGTCTACTTGTAGATCAGGCCCCTCAGTAGAACTGCCTGTGTGTGGGATAGGATTGTCTTCTATCATGAGTCTAAGGCGCCACTCTCTACTTTATTATAGTCAGTGCCTCATTTAGTTCTCTAATCATCTCTTCCAATGATGACACCCGCCCTCCACAATCTTTATTTTGGTTGGTGTTACCTCTGTTTGCTGAGCTATTTGGACTGTTGCACCCTGTTCCTCATTGTCCAGGGTAATAGCTTCCTTAAGCACCTGGTGTAAGGTTAAGTGGGTCTCCAGCTTGAGTCTCTCGAGTAGGGTCCTCCAAATTGGCTGACTCCTAGTGTGGCCAAAAGCTCTTTCAAGCCATTTGCATACTGTTGCAATGTTTCATCTTCCACCTGGTATCTGGTGAAGAATCTCTTTCTAAGTATAGCTCCAGATACTGAATTCCTGTACACATCTTCTAGGATATCTGCTCAAACGTCTATAACCTCAACGGCTGCAGCAGTACGGTCTTTCTGGCTTCACATGTTGATAATAACAATTAACTTTATACCTTCTTTCCGGGTCACACTTACTGACCTGTTGGCGGGCAGCAGAACCTCCTGATGCTCGAGCTCTTTCTCTCCACGATAGGACCTCTCTCTTTGCTGTAGTGGAGAATTTGGCAGGACACTACTGAGGCCTTGCTTGTCTGTCACATGTGCTCCACAATCTGCTCCCTTGCACTGGTTCATGTTGCACCCTTCTTTCAGTGCCATACAATGCTCTGCCTGCTGCAGCCTCTCTGTACCTTTCTGGGCTGCACTTCTTTACTTGGGTGGCCATATCATACCACCCTTGAGCTCTAGTAATGGACCCTGCTCTGGATCTCTGGCACTGCAATCCTCTTCTTTCCCAGGCCCTGGATGAACTCTTCCTACTTTGCAGCAGGCTTTTTCTTCCTCTGTTACCTGTAGCTGGGAACTAGCTCCCTCTGCTGAACTGAAATGATGACAGCAAGTCTCTATGTTCCAGCACTGCAACAGCTCCTTATACTATACTGTATTTATTTGTTTGCCTGTGTACTGATACTTACCCTCCATTGCTTGATCTGACCTGGGTCTGACCTCCGTATTGATCCTCTGCTACTTGTACTGACGGACCGTTTACCGTATTGCTCATACTCTTCCTGCCCTGACCTTGGCCTGTCCATGACTACTATTTTGACTGATCTCTCACTGCTCTGCACCATTGTCTTGGACCCCCATGGATCAGCTATCAACCACACAGAGATTACTCCAGGTCATAGCGGTCTGGTGGCTCCCCTGCAGAAAAGTACAGATGCCTGTAAAAGGGGTTAAAGCATGTATACCAGGGGACTGTCAGTATAACACCCTTAGGTTTAGTCCAAAGAAAGATTTATTGGTTGACACAGTGGTTCCACATCCGCTGCCATAACAGTTATGACCTTATTTGAAATAGCTATGTATCAATATCCAATAGGCCTGCACTGTGCTGTAAACCTGTACATTGGAACTTACTTGAATATTTAATAAAGCCTGACATTTTTACCACATTTATCAGGTGCTGAACCTTCATTATTGATTATTCTGTAAGCAATCCCGCATGCTGTGCATCTACTTTATGGTATCAAGTGAGCTGGACTGATTTTCTCAACTATTATATGGCCAGTTATAAAAGTCAATGTAAAGAAGCTGTAATTCACACTTACTGAAACCTATTTACTTGAAGCCATTAAACCTTCTGTTAGGAATCATAATGTGAGAATTGTATATGTTATACAGTAGCCTATAAACAGATTCTCTAGTTACAATTTTAAAGCCTATGTTAAAGTGTAGCTCCAATTTGAAGTTAAAGTTCATCTGTCATCAGTAGTGTTGATCGTGTTTGGGTGCTCAGGCTGAACACATTAGGATGCTCGGGTGCTCGGTAGGTAATAATGGAAGTTAATGGGAGAACCCGAGCATTAAACCAGGCACCCGCTGCTCTGAAGAGGGGAGTGTGCCTGGTTCATAGAAAAAGGTCAGAAATTGATGGAAACTCCACCGAAATGGTTCGGGAACAGCATGGGGAGGATGTATGGATGCATCTAAGACTCCCAGGTCGCTGCTGGAAATGATGTTGTCCGAGTAGTACGCCAATTTTACAGACTGACAATAATATGCACAAAACCGAAGATAAAATCGATTTTAGAGGAAAAATTTGTTGTATATAAAGTGCAAGTGCTGCCAAAGATTACAAGGAAGAGGCACTCCGATACAACCTGTATATCACATAAAGAAGAGCCTCATTCAAATTGTGGTACAATTGTTCAGGTAGTGGGACTCCTACACTCATAAAGCCTATGCACTAAGTGAAAGGGCTGCCAAGAATTACAAGGAACCGGCACTACAATACACCCTTTATTTCACATAAAGGAGGGCATTATACAGAGCCCTGAAAAATTATGATTGACGGCCTGCTGGTGACTACTATTGGAGCAAGGGCCTGCTGATCTGACTTTCTAAAACAATATGTGCGAGGGCCTGCTGCCACTTTGGTAACTCTAGATAACCTGGGGCCGATCGCACGTCCCCGTGACGGCGACGATCCATTCGGATGTCTGCCCTATCAACTTTCGATGTTATTTTCAGCCAAACCATGTAGACCATGTGTAATGGGGGAATCATGGTTCGATTCCGGAGAGGGAGCATGAGAAACAGCTACGGCTACCACATCCAAGTAAGGCAGCATGCACACAAATGACCTATTATAGGTATAATTATGTGAGGGCCTGCAGGTAAGCTGACCCTGTAAAAGATTTTAGGTGCGGGCCTGATGGTGAGCTGACCCTGTAAAAGATTGTAGGTGAAGGCCTGCTGGTGAGCTGACCGTGTAAAAAATTATATGCGAGGGCTCTATATGTGACGAATAAGCATGTGTTGATATGATGAAAGAGGAGAAGTAGGATGAGAAAAGGAAGATTCAACCATATACCATTGTTTGTGGTGGAAGGGGTGCATGGGAATACAGTGTATTCAGTACATTATAAACAACACATTTCTTGTTTATTTGAATCCAGAGGAAACAAAACAGGCTGGTTTTGAGAGCTCCATTTAGGTACAGTCCCTGACAAAAGTCTTGTCGCTTGTGTACAAATTGACCTGAACTGCCGCTAAAATATATTTCTAATCAAGATTTTGTTACAAGAAATGGGTCATTTTAATCCCAACAGCTTTTGTAATAATGTTTCAGTGCAAAACAAAACTGACAAAAAGTATTCTAATATTCACAGCTTGGTAAAGCCCATTGAGTCAATTTTTGCCAAGACATAAGTGTTGTCGCCTTGTCATATGAGCTTCACCTGTGACTAATAATGGATCAATTAGGTCTCAGGTGTATATAAAAAGAACCCCAGTACACTAGACCTTCACATCAACTGCAACTAGACCTCTGCAAACATGCCTAAGATTCACCCTGAGACTAAAGTGTTGATTATCAAGAGGCTGAAGACCAGATCCACTGCTGATGTGGCAGACACATTCAATGTGTCTCAGCGTCAAGTTCAGAGGATAAAAAAAATATTTGAAGAGACTGGAGACGTTTTGGACAAGGCCAGGTCAGGCCGACCCCGCAAGACAACTGCTCGAGAGGACTGTTTGTTGGCTCTAAAAACACCAAGGCCAGCCCATTTTCCACTGTAGCAGAGCTCCACGAGACCTGGTCACCTGAAGTCCCTGTGTCAACCAGAACAGTTTGTTGGATTCTGTCTCGAAATGGCCTCCATGGTCGAATCAGTGCCCATAAGCCAGCACTAAACAAAAGACAACTGAAAAACCGTGTGGCATTTGCCAAGGGCCACAGCCTGCTAAAAGGATGGACGCTGGAAAAGTGGCAGAAGGTGGATTTTTCAGATGAATCTTCTGTTAAATTACACCACAGTCACAGCAAATATTGCAGGAGACCTACTGGAACCCGCATGGAGCCGAGATTTACCCAGAAAACTGTGAAGTTTGGTGGAGGCAAAATCATGGTCTGGGGTTACATCCAGTATGGGGGTGTGCGAGGGATCTGCAGGGTGGAAGGCAACATTAATAGTCTAAAATACCAAGAAATCTTAGCTACCTCTTATATTCCCAACCATAAAAAAGGCCAAATTCTGCATCAGGATGGTGCTCCATCGCATACTTCCATCTCCACATCAAAGTTCCTTAAGGCGAAAAAGATCAAGATGCTCCAGGATTGGCCAGCCCAGTCACCAGACATGAACATCATTGAGCATATGTGGTGTAGGATGAAAGAGGAAGCATTGAAGACGAAACCAAAGAATATTGATGAACTCTGGGAGGCATGCAAGACTGTTTTCTTTGCTATTCCTGATGACATCAATAAATTGTATGAATCCTTGCCAAACCGCATGGATGCTGTCCTTCAAGCTCATAGAAGTCATACAAGATATTAAATTTGGATCTCACAGCACCACTACTTAATTTGGTGACATATTTTTGGATTAGCAGTAAAGTTGTTCAATTTCTGTATAGGCGACAAAACTTTTGTCTTGCCAAAATTTGACCTGTCTGTCTTGATTAAATGATAAATCTTTTTTCAGTGAAACTAATTTATTTCAGTGCATTAAACATCATTTGGGAGGGCTTTAGCTTTTCATATGAGCTATTTCTAACACCAATTGATTAATTAAAAGTCAGGTCAATAGCAGGAGTTTCTACAAAATAGAGAAGCGACAAGACTTTTGTCAGGGACTGTAAGCAGGCATATAACGCATTTGCACGTTGCGTGTTTGATTTAAGTGTGTGTTTGTATTAAGTGTGCGACTTTAGATTAAGTGACTTCAGATTCAGGGACTTCAGTGGGGGACTGCAGTAAATTAGTTTCTTATTACTGCATTATATTGTATTTTTCACTTTCGTTGTGTAATCCCCATTAGTATGTGTTCCATTATTGACAGTGCAGTCCAGTGCACATCTTGTCTGATGTATGCAGTCCTGGAACAGTCATTCGAGGCTGTATATCATTGTTCAAAATGTGAGCAAATTACTTGTTTGGAATCGCAAATTGAGTATCTAAAGGGGCGAGTTTTAACGCTGAGAGGCCTTAACAATTTGGAAAAGAGTTTGCTGCTCACTGAGCAAGCACTCTATGGGATAGACGAGGGGGAGGGTGAAAGCGAGGAGGCTGAGGAAAGTCAGATAGCTAGATGGGTAACAGTTAGAAAGCAGGGTAGAGGGAATAGTGCCAGGGAGGCTAGCCCTGATCTGTCACACCCCAACAAGTTCGCACGGTTGGCAGATGAGGGGGATGTTGGTTCAGGGACAGCACTGCTGCAGCCGGACACTTCCTCTGCCAGTCAGGGGAATGTCAGCTCCAGTAAGCAGGGGACCAGGAGAGCAGGGCAGGCCAGACAGATGCTGGTAGTGGGAGACTCAATTATTAGGGGTTCAGAAAGGGCAATTTGTCACAAAGACTGTGATCGCCGAACAGTGTGTTGTCTTACTGGCGCTAGAGTTCGACACATCGCGGATCTGGTTGACAGATTAATGGGAGGGGCTTGAGAAGATCCAGCGGTCATGGTCCATATCAGAACCAATGACAAAGTTAGAGGAAGGTGGAGAGTCCTTAAAAATGATTTTAGCGATTTAGGTCAAAAGCTTAGAGCAAGGACCTCAAAGGTAGTGTTTTCCGAAATACTGCCTGTACCACGAGCCACACAAGAAAGGCAGTGGGAGATTAGGGAGGTTAACAAGTGTCTCAAGAACTGGGGTAGGAAGGAGGGGTTTGGGTTCCTGGAGAACTTGGCTGACATCTTTGTCAGCTACAAGCTCTATCGTAGGGATAGACTGCACCTCAATGGGGAAGGGGCAGCTGTGTTGGGGGAGAAGATGGCTAGAAAGTTTAAAAAGTGTTTAAACTAGGGACTGGGGGAGGGTAATTACATTATAGGATGGGAAGATAGTGCAGAGAGAGACCGGGGGCAAGGTAGGGGGACTAGGGGAGGAATGGAAGGAGGGACTAGAACAGTTCAGAAGGAAAGGTGTAGGGTCAAAAATATACACTGCTCAAAAAAATAAAGGGAACACTTAAACAACACAATGTAACTCCAAGTCAATCACACTTCTGTGAAATCAAACTGTCCACTTAGGAAGCAACACTGAGTGACAATCAATTTCACATGCTGTTGTGCAAATGGGATAGACAACAGGTGGAAATTATAGGCAATTAGCAAGACACCCCCAATAAAGGAGTGGTTCTGCAGGTGGTGACCACAGACCACTTCTCAGTTCCTATGCTTCCTGGCTGATCTTTTGGTCACTTTTGAATGCTGGCGGTGCTTTCACTCTAGTGGTAGCATGAGACGGAGTCTACAACCCACACAAGTGGCTCAGGTAGTGCAGCTTATCCAGGATGGCACATCAATGCGAGCTGTGGCAAGAAGGTTTGCTGTGTCTGTCAGCGTAGTGTCCAGAGCATGGAGGCGCTACCAGGAGACAGACCAGTACATCAGGAGACATGGAGGAGGCCGTAGGAGGGCAACAACCCAGCAGCAGGACCGCTACCTCCGCCTTTGTGCAAGGAGGAACAGGAGGAGCACTGCCAAAGCCCTGAAAAATGACCTCCAGCAGGCCACAAATGTGCATGTGTCTGCTCAAACGGTCAGAAACAGACTCCATGACGGTGATATGAGGGCCCGACGTCCATAGGTGGGGGTTGTGCTTACAGCCCAACACCGTGCAGGACATTTGGCATTTGCCAGAGAACAGCAAGATTGGCAAATTCGCCACTGGCGCCCTGTGCTCTTCACAGATGAAAGCAGGTTCACACTGAGCACATGTGACAGACGTGACAGAGTCTTCAGACGCCGTGGAGAACGTTCTGCTGCCTGCAACATCCTCCAGCATGACCGGTTTGGCATTGGGTCAGTAATGGTGTGGGGTGGCATTTCTTTGGAGGGCCGCACAGCCCTCCATGTGCTCGCCAGAGGTAGCCTGACTGCCATTAGGTACCGAGATGAGATCCTCAGACCCCTTGTGAGACCATTTGCTGGTGCGGTTGGCCCTGGGTTCCTCCTAATGCAAGACAATGCTAGACCTCATGTGGCTGGAGTGTGTCAGCAGTTCCTGCAAGACGAAGGTATTGATGCTATGGACTGGCCCGCCCGTTCCCCAGACCTGAATCCAATTGAGCACATCAGGGACATCATGTCTCGCTCTATCCACCAACGTCACGTTGCACCACAGACTGTCCAGGAGTTGGCAGATGCTTTAGTCCAGGTCTGGGAGGAGATCCCTCAGGAGACCGTCCGCCACCTCATCAGGAGCATGCACAGGCATTGAAGGGAGGTCATACAGGCACGTGGAGGCCACACACACTACTGAGCCTTATTTTGACTTGTTTTAAGGACATTACATCAAAGTTGGATCAGCCTGTAGTGTGTTTTTCCACTTTAATTTTGAGTGTGACTCCAAATCCAGACCTCCATGGGTTGAAAAATTTGATTTCCATTTTTAAATTTTTGTGTGATTTTGATGTCAGCACATTTAACTATGTAAAGAACAAAGTATTTCAGAAGAATATTTAATTAATTCAGGTCTAGTATGTGTTATTTTTGTGTTCCCTTTATTTTTTTGAGCAGTGTACATAAACCTCTTAATTGTTTATACTAATGCCAGAAGCCTGACTAATAAAACTGGGGAACTGATGTGTGAGGAGGACTATGACATAGTGGGAATAACTGAGACATGGCTGGATGATAACTATGATTAGGCAGTTAATGTATAAGGGTACAGTCTGTTTAGAAGGGATTGTCAAAACCGGAGAGGGGGAGGGGTCTGCCTTTATGTAAAGTCTTGTCTAAAGCCCACACTCCGAGAAGTTATAAGTGAGGGACATGAACATGTGGAGTCACTGTGGGTAGAAATACATGGAGGCAAAAATTATAATAAATTACTAATAGGAGTTTATTAGTTTATTATAAACCACCTAATATACCAGAGTCCATAGAAAATCTACTACTAAACGAGATAGACGATGCGGCAAATGATAATGAGGTGGTTATTATGGGGGACTTCAACTACCCAGACATAGACTGGGAAACTGAAAGCTGTACATCTCATAAAGGAAACAGGTTTTTGGCAATAACCAAAGACAATTACCTTTCCCAACAGGTTCAGAACCCGACTAGAGGGACGGCCATACTGGACTTAGTATTAACCAATAGACCTGACAGAACAATAGATATAATAGGTTGCGGGACACCTGGGAAATAGTGACCATAAAGTAATAACTTTCATATTATCGTTCAAACAAGCGTTTCTACAGGGAGTAACAAAAATACCAAACTTTAAAAAAGCTAAATTTAGCCAACTAAGAGAAGCCATAGATGTAACTAACTGGGACAAAGTCCTCAAAAATAAAAATACCACCACAAAATGGGATATTTTTAAAAGCATCCTAAAATCTAATTGTGAGAGGTTCATACCTTATAGGAATAAAGGGTTAAGGCACAAGAAGAAACCAATGTGGATAAATAGAACTGTAAAGAAAGCAAAAAAAGCAAAAAGAAAGCATTTAAATCACTAAAACAGGAGGGTAGCGAGGAAGCACTGAAAAACTATAAGGAAAAAAATAGAATATGTCAAAAGCAAATAAAAGCCGCCAAACTAGAGACCGAGAGATTAATTGCCAAATAGAGCAAAACTAACCCTAAAATGTTCTTCAATTATATAAATGGCAAAAAGTATAAATCTGAAGGTGTCGGCCCTCTACAGAGCAAAGAGGGGGAAGTTGCAGAGAGCGACGAGGAGAAAGCAAAGCTATTAAATATTTTTTTCTCCACTGTATTCACTGAGGAAAATAAACTGTCAGATGAAATGCAGAAAATAAAAGTAAAGCCCCCATTAAAAGTGCCCTGTCTGACCCAGGAAGAAGTACAACAGCAACTTAAAAAGATTAAAATAGACAAATCGCCAGGACCAGATGGCATACACCTCCGTATCCTCAGAGAATTAAGTAATGTTATAGCCAGACCCTTATTTCTGATATTTACAGACTTTATACTGACAGGGAGTGTTCCACAGAATTGGCGTATAGCAAATGTGGTGCAAATAATAAAAAAGGGTGCAAAAACAGAGCCCGGAAACTACTGTATAGGCCGTTAAGTTTAACATCTGTTGTGGGTAAACTGTTTGAATGTTTTCTAAGAGATGCTATCTTGGAGGATCTCAATGAAAACCAGCAAATAACATCATATCAGCATGGCTTCATGAGGGATCGGTCATGTCAAACTAATTTAATCAGTTTCTCTGAGGAGGTAAGTTCTAGACTTGACAGTGGTGAATCAATCAATGGATGTCGTATATCTGGACTTCTCCAAAGCATTTGACACTGTACCACATAAAAGGTTAGTATATAAAATGAGAATGCTCAGACTGGGAGAAAATATCTGTATGTGGGTAAGTACCTGGCTCAATGATAGAAAACAAAGGGTGGTTATTAACGGTACACACTCAGATTGGGTCACTGTGACTAGCGGAGTACTTCAGAGATCAGTATTGGGCCCTGATCTCTTCAATATATTTATTATTGATCTGATAGAAGGCTTGCTCAGTAAAATATCAATTTTTGCAGATGACACTAAACTGTGTAAACTGCTACAGATGGATCTGAATAGATTATAGGCTTGGGCAGAGAAGTGGCAGATGAGGTTTAACACTGACAATTGTAAGGGTATGCACATGGGAAGGAATAATGCAAATCACCCGTACATACTAAATGGTAAAACACTCGGTAACACTGACATGGAAAAGGACCTAGGAATTTTAATAAACAGCAAACTAAGCAGTAAAAACCAGTGTCAGGCAGCTGCTGCCAAGGCCATTAAGATAATGGGTTGCCTCAAAAGGGGCATAGATGCCCGTGATGAGAACATAGTCCTACCACTTTACAAATCACTAGTCAGACCACACATGGAGTACTGTGTACAGTTCTGGGCTCCTGTGAACAAGGCAGACATAGCAGAGCTGGAGAGGGTTCAGAGGAGGGCAACTAAAGTAATAACTGAAATGGGGCAACTACAGTACCCTGAAAGATTATCAACATTAGGGTTATTCACTTTAGAAAAAAGACGACTGATCTAATTACTATGTTTAAATATACCAGGGGACAGTACAGAGATCTCTCCTATCATCCATTTATCCCCAGGACTGTGACTGTGACAAGGGGACACCTTCTGCGTCTGGAGGAAAGAAGGTTTGTACACAACATAGAAAAGTATTCTTTACGGTAAGAGCAGTGAGACTATGGAACTCTCTGCCTGAGAAGGTGGTGATGGTGAGTACAATAAAAGAATTCAAGAGGGGTTTGGATGAATTTCTGGAGTGTACAGGCTATAGCTGCTAGAGAGGGGTCATTGATCCAGGGAGTTATCTGATTGCCTGAATGTCGTCGGGAAGGAATTTTTTCCCCCTTAAGTGGGGAAAATTGGCTTGTACCTCACAGTTTTTTTTTGCCTTTCTGAAACTGTCCTAAGCTTTGGAGAATGTTGCCCTGCCTCTAGTGGAACTGCTGTGTGTTCCCCTTGTCTCCCCTCCTTGGTTGGCCAAGGAACTACGGACTCTGTCACCAGCTTTGTTAGATGGAAAGTTTTGGAGCAATTTTTAACAAGGATTTTCTGGTATTACACTGTTTTGCTCATCCTCTCCACCAGAGGAATGAGAGATGAGAAGTTATCTTTGTAGCGAAGTCGAGAAGGATGAGCAACTAGTAATCCGTGTTGTCTAAAATGCGTATAACGCGCGGGTCTCAGGAAAGGCAGCCTAACATGAAGTCAGCCATGTGTGTCAGAGAACCAACAGGCAAGACTTCGCTGTCATCATCAGGAGGATGTCATGGATGAGAGTGGGGGAAACTCTCATCCGTGCGATGTTAACGGAAAGGGAAGCTGCTAGGCCAGAAACAACAGAATTAGGGAGCAGGTCACCTCCTACAGCATCCCTAACTCTGACCCTAACTCCTAGCTGTATGAGCCGACCCTGATGGTAGGAGGGCTCATACTCAGGAACCTCGGGTCCCTACTAGCCCTCAAGGGATCCCTGAACTTAGGAGCAGGGTAAGACGACCTGTTCCTCCAGGACACGGATGAACAGGAGCATCACTGGCCAAGCTGCAAGGAAGGGGGAACATCAACAGCATAAGGATATGGCAGGTGAGTGAAACACTTCCACACCTACCTGCCACAGACACACTGACTGGAACCCGTGCTCAAATGCTGTTGTCCAGACCAAACACAAACGGACACAGCACACAACATGACTCACACAGGAAACCAGATCCATATAGCTGCAGTAAGAAGAGACATCACAGGAACATAAAGTAAACATCACAACATTCTTTATGACCGCAAGGGTGGCCCTCACTGGAGAGATGGCATAAGGCTACCAGGAGGATGACTCCAGTAACATGCCTGGAGTACCCCTCAGACTACTGGCTTCCAGCAAGAGCTAAATAGGCCAAGTAGCCACACCCACACACAGACAAGGAAAGGAGTTAACCCTTCCATCACCAAACAAGGAAAGTGTGACTAAAGGGAAATGCACACACACAACTAAATCCCGTGCATACCAAACATAGACAGTGAACACATTCAACCACACGTTGCCAGAGGCAACCGCATGCTATGACAGCGAGCAGCCTAGCCACCAGCTCCGGCTGCTACACTGCCAACCACATCATGTTGCCAGCGGCAACTACACGTGAGGCAACATACACAGAGCCCTCACCTGTGATTGACAACAAAAAGGAAACCACTGACAACTGCATGCGACCAAAGAGTCACGACCATGACCATGGTCGTGACAGAGGATCATTCTCAATCTCATCATCCTCTTCCTCCTCTTCTGACCACCCACGGTGAACAGATGTAATTAAACTTCCATGGGTACTACCCTCTGTAGCTGAGGCAACTGTCTCCTGCTCCTCCTCCTCTTCTTCTTCGTCCAATTCGCGCTGAAAAAATGAACTGAGGGTGGTCTGGCTATTACCCCATGTAATGTCTTCCCCCATTTACACCTCTTCCATATGCAAAGCGTCTTCCTTAATTGTGAGCAGCGAGCGTTTGATTAGACACAGAAGTGGGATGGTTATGCTGATAATAGCGTTATCGCCGCTCACCATCTGTGTTGATTCCTTAAAGTTGCGTACAACCTCACAGAGGTCAGACATCCATGCCCACTCCTCGCTTGTGAATAGCGGAAGCTGACTGAAAAGGCGACGACCACGTTGCAGCTGGTATTCCACTACTGCCCTCTGCTGCTCACAAAGCCTGGTCAACATGTGGAACGTGGAGGTCCAGCGCGTGCTCATGTCGCACAACACCCGGTGAGCTGGCAATTTCAAGCGCTGCTGCAGCGTTGACAGACCGGCTAAAGCTGTTGATGACTTGTGGAAATGTGTACACAAGGCACACCTTCACCAGTAGCTCAGGCAAATTGGGGTAGGTTTTGAGAAACCACTGAACCACTAGGTTGAACACGTGGGCAAGGCATTGGATGTGTCCTTAGCGTGCCGAGCTCCAAAGCCGCCACCAAGTTATGCCCATTATCAGAAACAACCATGCCTGGTTCTAAGTTTAGTGGCGAGAGCCACAGCTCAGTCTGGTCTCTTATCCCCTGCCACAGCTCTGCGGCGGTGTGCTGTTTGTTCCCTCAGCTTCAGCACGGCCTGTGGCTGCTTCCCCACTGCAGTGCTACACTGCTTCCAGCTACCGACTGATGACTGACTGGTGCTGCACATAGATAAATCGGAGGTAGAAGTGGAGGAGGAGGCAGAGGAGGAAAAGTGCGGTTTGGTGCCACTAATGTAGTGTGCCGTCCCTGGCCGAATGCACTTGTCCATGTGTCCGTGGTTAAGTGGACCTTCCCAGTAACTGCGTTGGTCAGGGCACGTGACATGTAGGTGTAAGGAGGGCATGGCACACCTTGAAAAATAGTGGAGGCTGGGGACCGCGTAACGCGGGGCGGGCGCCTACATCAGGCTGCGGAAGGCCTCAGTGTCCACAAGCCTAAATGGCAACATTTCCAGGGCCAGTAAATTGGAAAGCTGCGCATTTAGTGCTATGGCCTGTGGGTGGGTGGCTGGGTATTTTCGCTTGCGTTCAAAGGCCTGGGGTAAGGACATTTGGATGCTGCGCTGGGACACAATCATCCTCCTGATTTGTTGACCTAACTACAACCTCAGTGATTGACAACTGTGTCTCATCCTCTTCATCAACCTCTTGAGAAAGTATTTGCGGTTGATTCATTGGCAACTATATCTCATCATCTCCACCTCATTAAACACTAATTTCCATTCCCCACCGTCATGTTCTTGTGACTTTGGATTAGTGTTGATCGCGAATGTTCTAATCGCGAATTTTTATCGTGAATATTGACATTTCGAGAATTCACAAATATCTAGAATATAGTGCTATATCTTCGTAATCGAGAATATTCTAGATTTTTTTCATCAGTACCCATAATCCCTCACTGCTTCTTGCTTGTGGGCCAATGAGAAGGCTGCAATATATATGACTTTAGCAGTAGTAGTAGTGTTGATTGTGAATTTTCGCAGCGCAAATTTTTATCGCCAATTTTCGATTTTTGCAATTAAGAAAATAATTACTGAAGATCACGAATTCTCGAATTTGCGAATACATGACGAATATTCGCCCAAATATTTGTGAAATATTGCAAATTTGAATATTGCCCCTACCGCTCATCAATGCTGTGGATGCCCATGAGTTTGGGAATCAGGGCACAAGATCTCATGTCCCTCTTCAAGCATGCTTGGCGAGAGGGCCAAATCAAGTAATGGCAATGAAAAGAGGTCCTCGGAATATCCGAGTGTGGGATCACTTGTTTGGCCAGACTGTACATGGTGGGGGAAGGAGGATCAGGGTGAGGATTGTGTTGACCAGACTGAGACTGGACTTGGTGGAAGACACTGCCCCCATTAAATAATTTGTTCGCCAAACTGCTTCACAAATTTGCCTACACACTGCTTCATATTATGAAATTTCCCCCCCACCTTGTACTTGTCCGCTGATCTGGTATGCTGCTGCGCGGGCATGAGTTCAACTTCAGTCACTTGAGAGTGCAAACCCATCCTGCGGCACGTAATCCCACAAGACCTGTGACCTCCCGCGGGTCTCACGGGATTACGCACCGCACGACTGGGTTGGGCTCTCAAGTGACTGAATTCATGACCGTGCGGCACAGCAGCCTAGCAGATTAGTGGACAGACAAGTAAAAGGGGGGTGGGGAATAGCATTCGGGGCACTGGCTCAAGCCTGGAATGTTTTGACCTAAGGACGCTCTCTGTTCTGATATACAGGGTGGGCCATTTATATGGATACACCTTAATAAAATGGGAATGGTTGGTGATATTAACTTCCTGTTTGTGGCACATTAGTATATGTGAAGGGGGAAACTTTTCAAGATGGGTGGTGACCATGGCGGCCATTTTGAAGTCGGACATTTTGAATCCAACTTTTGTTTTTTCAATAGGAAGAGGGTCATTTGACACATCAAACTTATTGGGAATTTCACAAGAAAAACAATGGTGTGCTTGGTTTTAATGTAACTTTATTCTTTCATGAGTTATTTACAAGTTTCTGACCACTTACAAAATGTGTTCAATGTGCTGCCCATTGTGTTGGATTGTCAATGCAACCCTTTTCTCCCACTCTTCACACACTGATAGCAACACTGCAGGAGAAATGCTAGCACAGGCTTCCAGTATCCGTAGTTTTAGGTGCTGCACATCTCGTATCATCTGAAGGCAATCGTCTATGCTGTGAAGATACGAGATGTGCAGCACCTGAAACTATGGATACTGGAAGCCTGTGCTAGCATTTCTCCTGTTGTGTTGCTATCAGTGTGTGAAGAGGGAGAAAAGGGTTGCATTGACAATCCAACACAATGGGCAGCACATTGAACACATTTTATAAGTGGTCAGAAACTTGTAAATAACTCATGAAAGAATAAAGTTATGTTAAAACCAAGCACACCATTGTTTTTCTTGTGAAATTCCCAATAAGGTTGATGTGTCACATGACCCTCTTCCTATTGAAAAAACAAAAGTTGGATTCAAAATGGCTGACTTCAAAATGGCCGCCATGGTCACCACCCATCTTGAAAAGTTTCCCCCCTCACATGTACTAATGTGCCACAAACAGGAAGTTAATATCACCAACCATTCCCATTTTATTAAGGTGTATCCATATAAATGGTCCACCCTGTAGTGTAGCTATTGCAGTGCAGAGTGTTAGGTAGTGTGATAGGTTCTGCTGTCCATACATACATGCTACAGACATAGTGCTGTGATGTCACAAGTTTACAACAATACATAGTGCACCAATCAGTAATATGTAGTCAGACCTGCTAAAATGTGAAGTTGCACGTATTGCGCCGAAATATGCGCATCATTAATTGCCGATTTTTGCATTCGCAAATATATTAGTGCACTCTATCTGCATTTAAAACTATTGTAATGTTCTGCTGTGCCAACCATTTTCTCCAGTCTCAGGAAACTTCTAGCAGCTTGGAAAATGTAGCAACAGTGACCCACGCATGTATTTCGCGCACAATACGCAAATATTACATTTCCCGATTTCACAATCAAGAAAAAAATTGGCGAATTCTCGAATATAAGACAAATATTCACCCATATATTTGCAAAATATTGTGAAAACGAATATTGCCCCTGCCGCTCATTACTAGTCCACACTCACTGATCTGTAACATTGTGTAATTAACACATGACCTGAACACATTTTTAGCCTATGACAAAAAATTAAAAAAAATTATATGAACATTATAATGTAATTAAGATATAAACTGAACATAATGTACATAATAAACTCTGTTATCTTTTGAAAAATTTTGAAGTTTTGATTGTCAGACTAGCTCAGATACTTCAAATCTATGACAGCAATAAAAAGTTGTGCAAGATTAGTAGCTCCAATTCGGGTCATAGAACAGCATTTTGGTACCAACTGAACTTTTATACAGTGTGCCAGTTCACATAAAAGTTATTGTATTTGAGTTGTTTCGATAGTGCTGGTCACTGTGGACAGAACATGATGTTGCTATCATCTATCTACCATCCTTTATATATATCCTCAAAAGGGGGCCCAGCATCATGTTGGCTTACTTAATTTTTGGGATTTAACTTTTCTCACAAGGTTATCATCTCTAGATGTCACATAACCCAAATGAATGAAGACATTCATAGACACTTTAAAGCAGGGATCTCAAAATTTACTACACATCAAAATTTTCCAGTTGACGGGCCACAATAATTTCAAATACGATAAAATACAAAATTATTGCTACAGTTTAAACTACTGTAACAATAATTCAACTAGGTTTACAGAAGATTTTACAAGTTCACTCAACATATGTTAACAATCCAATTTTCCCAGTCCCATATAAACAACATCAACCCCCTCCCTTAAGCCTCCTTAAAAAAAAGTCCTAAGTAAGGCCTCCTGCATACAAACGTGTGCTTCCCGTTGCCGTATCGCGGACCGCATTTGCGGATCCGCAATACACGGGCACCGTTCCGTGTGCATTCCGCATCACGGATGCGGACCCATTCACTTCAATGGGTCCGCAAATCCAGAGATGCAGAATGGTGCTGAACGGAAGCACGGAATGGAACCCTACGGAAGCACTACAGAGTGCTTCCGTGGGGTTTCATCCCGTTCTTCCGTTCTGCAAAAAGATAGAACATGTTACATCTTTTTGCGGAACGGGCGGATCGCGGACCCATTAAAGTGAATGGGTCCGTGATGCGCTGCGGCTGCTTCACGGTCGGAGTTCGTGCATTGCGGCCTGCAGCACGGCCACGGGGCGCACATGTTCGTGTGCAGGAGGGCTCAAAAAATGTGCACAGACTTGAAAAAAAGGAGGAGTGCTCGGCGGCCTCTCAAAAAAGGTTATGTTTCTTGTTCAACGAAGGGGGATGCAAATATGGGGACAGGTGCAAGTTTAAGCACGAATGTTCCTCATGCGGGGGGGAATCACGGGGCACAGAGGTGCTTCAAGGGACGCAAGGGGAGGAGTTGGGGGGATGCAGCGGGAAAAGGGGCGGACGCCAATTCGGGTGGCCGAGATGGTGGCGGTTCTAAATAGGTATCCGAATGCGGCGGCGTCGGAGTTCCTTCTGGCAGGTTTTAAGGAGGGTTTTCGTATTCTGTTTGTGGAGGGCGGGGTTTGGAAAGGGGGGAGGAATTTGAGGTCGGCGGCAGAGTTTCCGGGGGTGGTGTCGGAAAAGTTGCGGAAGGAAGTGGAGTTGGGTCGCATGGCAGGTCCCTTTAGGGAACTGCCGATGCAGGAGTTAAAGGTGTCAGCATTGGGTGTGGTGCCAAAGAGGGAGCCTTACAAATTTCGCCTTATCCATCACCTTTCCTTACCAAAAGGGGGTTTGGTTAATGACGGGATTGCGTCGGAGTTGTGTTCAGTGGTTTACACTTCCTTCGATGAAGCGGTTCGTTGGGTTAGGGAGTATGGGCGGGGGTCTCTTTTAGCTAAGGTGGACATTGAGGCGGCTTTTTGTCTTTTGCCTGTGCACCCGGAGTGTCAGCATTTGCTGGGTTGTTTTTGGGAGGGGGCGTTTTTTGTTGATGCTTACCCATGGGTTGTTCGGTTTCGTGTGCCTATTTTGAGTCGTTTAGTACGTTTTTGGAATGGGTGGCTCCCGAGTGGTCGGGATGGGGTTCCATCATCCATTATTTGGATGATTTTTTGTTCATCGGGCCGCCGAAGTCGAATGGTTGTTCGGTTATGTTACGCTCCTTTGAGGTTATGGCGCACAGTTTTGAGGTTCCCTTGGCATCTACTAAAACAGAGGGTCCTACTACCGTGCTCAGTTTTTTGGTGATAGTTATTGACACAGTGGCGATGGAGTATAGGTTGCCTGAGCGTAAGGTGGAGGACTTAAGGCAGGTTCAGTCGTTATTGGGAAAGCTCAATTTTGCATGCCGTATCATGCCCACGGGGCGGATTTTTTGTAGAAGATTGGCTAATGCAACAGCGAGAGTCCAGGCACCTCATCATTTTGTGCGGCTACATCGGGAGCTGCGGGATGATTTGGGGGTGTGGGCGTCCTTTTTGGAATCATATAATGGGCGTTTGTTGTGGATGGAGGTGGTGATGGGGGCAGCGGACCTCGACTTGGTTACGGATGCGGCGGGGTGGTATGGTTTCGGGGCTCATTTGCAGGGTCGGTGGTGCGTGGGGCAGTGGCCAGCGCAATGGAGAGATGAGGGTTGGGTGAAGAATCTGGTGTTGTTGGAGCTCTTCCCCATTGTGGTGGCGGTGGTTATTTGGGAGGATTTTTTCCGGAATGAAAAAGTGTGCTTCCATTGCAATAATCTGGGGGTGGTGGAGGCCATTAATCACCTTTCGGGCCTCGTCTCCACCGGTTGTGCGCGTGTTGCAGCGATTAGTTTTGGACTGTTTATGTTTGAATGCTTGGATAGTAGGGGCCCATGTTCCTGGGGTGGAGATTTCAATTGCGGATGCTTTGTCTCGTTTCCAGTGGGACCGGTTTCGGTTGCTGGCTCCGGGGGCGGACGTGGAAGGAACAGGCTTTCCTTCAGGAATTGTGGAATCTGCCATTCGGTCGGTAGAAGAGTTGGTGAGGGGGTCGTTGGCGTCAGGTACCTGGGCGGCGTGTGAGAAGGCATGGGATATGTGGGGTACGTGGAAGCAGCGTTTTCAGGGGTGTGGGCTAGAGGATGGGGTTTTGTTGCTCTTGTTTGTGGGGCATTGCAGGGATGAGGGATGGTCAGTGTCCAGAATTGATGGCTGGGGTGGCGTTTGGTTGTAGGAGACGGGGTGTGCAGGATGTGACAAAATCATTTTGGGTGATTCAGGTGCTGAAGGGTTGGAGGATGTCGTCAGCTGTTAGGTGAGCTGTTTGTACAGTTGGGGCAGGTTTGTGGGTCGGTAGGGGAAGAGAAGTTGTTCAAGTTGGCTTTTTCTTTAGCATTTTTTGAGGCATTGCATATTGGGCAATTGGTTAGCCCAAGCAGGTGTCGTGCTGGGGGTTTACGGAAGGATGACGTGGTCTTGTTTCACGATAGGATTGAGTTTTGCATCAGGATGTCAGTGTTTAAAAAGACTGGGTAGGGACCCCTCGCTATTTGGGAGTCGTTCATTCCATATTGGGGCGGCTACTGAGGCAGCCCGTAGGGGTTTGGGGGAAGATGTTATTCGTCGGATTGGTCATTGGGAGTCCATTCGATTTCAGTCGTAAGTTAGGCCGGCGTTGTTATGAATACAGTTGGTTTGGGGGAATAAGTCAGGTTGGGGGGAGGGGGGCCTTCTGTTCGTTGACTTTGTGCTTTTGTATTTTGCAGGTGGTGCGGCTTGTCTGGTCTGGATTATGGGCCACTCCTATGTTTTTTTGGGGGGCATTGCGGGCGGATGTCAGGACGGATGGAGGGCAGCTGAGTTTTCCAAGGGAGGTAGCGGTGATTAGGTGGTTGGGGTTGAGGGGCATGCGGTGGAGTAGGGTGCTACCAGAATTCCACAGGTTTGCGAGATTAGATACTTCTCCGGGGGTTTTATTGTTGCATGTGGAAGGTAACGACTTGGGTGTGCGTCCTCTGACATTGTGCCGAGGAAGCATTGGAGGGAGGCCAGGTTGGTGAAACGGTTGAACAAGGCACGAATTAAGGTCAATAGGGCGGTGGGCCATTTTGTGGCTAGGAATGGGGTGCACCTCAATGAGGTGGGTATTGATCTGTGGCGTGTAGGATTGCAGGATGGGATTGAGGTGGCTTTGCGAGTGTGGCGGGACGCAAGGGGGTGAGGTATTTCCTCCCCTTGGGTCGTGGGCGGTGGGGGGTCCTTGGAGTTAGTGGTTATGGTGGCTTTGGCGTGGTGGGGAGGGAGCCAAAGGAGGCTCTGTACTCCCCAGAGATTGGTTTATGGAGTGGCGTATGGCGGGTATCTGCCCTCGTTGTTGCCCATGGTTACCGGTTCTGCCTCTGATCTGGTGTTTAACCGCTAGAGGTAATTTTAAAAGGAGGGGCGGGGCAGTTACCTGTCAGATTTGCGGGGCTCCAAGGACTCCCCCCGTGATTTGTAACAGGTTCTAGGTTGGTTTAGGTTCTGGGGGCAGGCCTTAAGGTGGGAAGGCCTTGGGTATGGGGTTATTTAATATTTATGTTATTTATGTTTAATAAAATGGCTGATGTGGCCAATAAAATCCACCTTTTGTGTTGAGTCTTATTGGAAAAGGGGGTATTGGCAGGGTGAACGAATTGACAATACGATAGTCATGTTGTGATGCTTAGACAACTTGGTCAGAGGGGTGGGGTGTTTCTGATATCCATTGGTTAGTAGCTACCAAATGTAGTCAAAAGAAGGGCACCAGAGAACCAACAGGAACATGGATGCCCTAGGCTCAATGATGCATATGGGAAACAAAGTTTAGTCTATATGGTCCCACAGAAGAGCTACTGTAGCATAAATTGCTGAAAAAGTTACTGCTGACTATGATAGAAATATATGAAGAAAAAAGGGAAAATTAAACCAGCACCTCCACATAGATAAGAACGCAGGTGCACTCTACCTTGGCTGCAACACAATATCTAGAACTACAAGTAGCAGCATACTGCTTAATGCACAAAGACAAAAGTAAACAGTGAATTCATAAAAAAAAATATTATTACTGATCAAAAATATTGTAGGCCAAAAGCTCAGGAGAGACATGTGTTAGAGTGGGTAGTATCATATAGCTGGATCCTACTGAAAGCCCAGGAGAGGCATGTGTTAGAGTAGGCCCTGTCTATTGAAAGCCACCTTGTTGCTGGTAGATGGGCCCGATATATTTTTACAGTTTACTTTTTTCATGAAATCACGATTTACATATGTCTTTGTGCATTATGATAGAAAGATGTCAGGACATACAGAAAATGGGGTCAACGGAGCCACAGGCCATTTAGAATGCCTGTGCTGACCTCCTTCCACTGCTGAAAGGGCCTGCAATACAGTAAGTATGTGAGCATCAGACGTGGACCATAGAGCAATAGAAGAAGGTGACCTGGCGTTATAAATCATATTTTCTTTTACATAATTCAGATGGCCAGGTGCCTGTGCGTCACTTACCTGATTAATAATTTGACGCCAGTATGCTCTGTTGGAAGAAGAAAAACTGGCAAAGGCAATAGGGTGGTCTAGGCCAGGGGTACTCAACTGGCGGACCATGGTACAAATATGGACCGCGGTTGCCAACTGTCCGGAGCCCTGCATATCCCACGTTCAACTGTATCTGTGTTCAGGAAGATCCTGGTGTTTTTATGAATGTTACTTTGATATGGACCACCTATCTATACATTATACAGACTAATTATACCCTTTTCATGACAACTCCTAATGGCCGTGTTTTTATAAAAAAAATGTTCAGTACTTACTTGAGGAACATGACAGATATGTAAAGTTGAGACCTGGCCTTAAAATTCCTCAGAGCATAAACTGATGAAGCATCTTCGCTTAAAAAACAAGTTTATTGCATGAAGACCTCACATCACAAGTTGCTGAACAGAAAAGGATGTTATGTACAAGCATCCACACTCCACATCCATAATATACATGCAGAATCCAATAAGGCCAAGGCTCTGCTCACATTTCTGCTTGGAGCCTCCATCAGGGCATACTGCAATATTAGAGGGAAAGAATAGCTGAGCATGCAGCGCAATTCTTTCTGTCAAAATGATTGACATCATGGTAGACATGAGTCATTAGGGTTAGCCCTGTAGCGTTGATGTCCATCATATGACTGATAACTACAGAAATGTTAACGGCACCTCACAAAATGTACCATACAGTATGTCTGCAGTAACAAGGGTTAGTAGTTAGCCTTAGGGATGAGCGAATCGACTTCGGATGAAACATCCGAATTCGATTCGCATAAAATTTTGTTTCAATACCGTACATAGCAAGGTACCACTTGGAACCGAACCCGAGTTTGGGAAATGTTTTTTTACAGTAGAAATCAATTTATAAAGTTATTATGCGAAGTCTCGTGAGACTTGGCAAAGTAATAACTTCGGCTCATCGGAGCCAATACATTCTAATACTGTACAGAGCGCTCGCTCCGTACAGTATTGAAACGAAGATTTATGCGAATCGACTTTGGATGTTTCATCCGAAGTCGATTCGCTCATCCCTAGTTAGCATATAGTTAGAGTTCATGTTAAGGATTACAACTTTAAATTAGATCCATGGTGTTCCTTCAACTGGTCCCATGAATGAGCTGGTCCCATTTCTGCTAGGAAAAGTGGTCACATATTCACACTTCAGTTTTAGGAGCCTACGAGACAAAAGATTCATACATTTTATTCCAAGTATATTGTCCCTTTACCCAGTCATAAAGCCCTTCATTCATTAAAACATACATAATATATGGTAATAGTAAACCTTTACAACAGACAAGAAAAACCACAACGTGGAGTAAAAAAATTTCAACCGCATTAAAAGATTTTGATAAATTAATTAAAAAAAATCTAACAAAATATTTTCAGTATGTATTGGTATTTGTGGAAAAAAAAAGAATAAATAATGAGCCAGTAGGACCTAAAGTTCTTTATGGATTACACTGTTTAATGTGAAAACTGATAAAACAAACTCAAATATTCTAAAAACCTCTTCTCAGTTAGGATTAGAAATGAGTGAATCAATTCTAAACTAATTGAATTTGAGGCAAATTTTGTAAAAACCGGATTGCATCCAAATCGTCATTTTTGGTGATTTGATTTGAGTGAATTTTGGGGAGAGACAAAGATACATAGAGTGAGTGAGAGAAAAAAAAACAAAAAAAACGTAAATGTGAGAGAAAAGATATACGAGTTCTAGAAGACCTCAGAGTGTTATGCACAAATTCTCAAGCTGATTGGAGCACTTTCAATTGCAAGTGATTTTGTTTTCCTATGAGATGTCCTGAAAAAACTTCAGAGGTCCATTGCTGCAATCTTCACCTTCAACCACTTCAAAACCACTGGTAAAAGGCATTAACATTAGGCTACGTTAGCGTTTTTAATTCCGCTATTGAGATCCGTCATAGGATCTCAATAACGGAAGAAAACACTTCAGTTTTGTCCCCATTCATTTTCAATGTGGACAAAACTGAACTGAATGAAACAGAATGCACCAAAATGCATTCCGTTCCGTTTGGTTGTGCTCCCATCGCGGACAGAATAACGCTGCAAGCAGCGTTTTTCTGTCCGCGATGTGGTGCGGAGCAAAACGGATCCGCCCTGGCACAAAATATAAGTCAATGCCGACGGATCCGTTTCTTTGACACAATAGAAAACGGATCCGTCCCCCATTGACTTTCATTGGTGTTTATGACGGATCCGTCATGGCTATAGAAGACATAATACAACCGGATCCATTCATGACGAATGCATGCGGTTGTATTATGGTAGCAGAAGTGTTTTTGCCTATCTATGACGGATCCGCAAAACACGCTAATGTGAAAGTAGCCTAACAAGTCAAAGGGTGATGGAATTGCTTACCATGCAATAGTAGATATAAAGTTGAAAAGTTATTGCATACAGGTACCAATAACAGAAATAAAATGTCATGAGATGTTAAAAATAAACTCAAGGAAACAAGCATAAAACAATAATAATGTGATTACCTTTGGCAGATCTTGTGTTCTTTTACATAGATTTTTTGTTCTATACAGTTTATGCCACTTCTGCAGCAGTGAGCAATACATGTTGGCACTATATAAATCTTCATTTTTATTGTGCCAACATATTCTCCAGAATTTTACAATCTTAAAGTACAAGTAAAAACAAAATCAGATGTTACATAGTAAGAAATGATTCAATAGCTAAAGTAAGACGAATGAGAACTTACAATCTATGAGGAATTGGGGATGCACAAAAGGAAGAGTGCTTGTTTTGCACAGTGGTTTGGCCATCTAAAGTAAATACTGGGGTACATATAAGGCTACTTTCACACTAGCGTCGGGGCTCCGCACAAGCGGCCCCGAACGCATCCGTCCAGCTACCAATGCATTCTGAGTGGATGCAGATCCGCTCAGAATGCATCAGTCTGGCAGCGTTCAGCCTCCGCTCCGCTCAGCAGGCGGACACCCGAACGCAGCTTGCAGCATTCGGGTGTCCGCCTGGCCGTGCGGAGGCAAACGGATCCGTCCAGACTTACAATGTAAGTCAATGGGGACGGATCCGTTTGAAGTTGACACAATATGGCTCAATTTTCAAACGGATCCGTCCTCCATTGACTTTCAATGTAAAGTCTGGACGGATCCGTCGGAACAACTTTCAGACTTAGAATTTTTTCTAAACTATAATGCAGATGGATCCGTTCTGAACGGATCCAAACGTCTGCATTATAGGAGAGGATCCGTCTGTGCAGATACCAGACGGATACTCTCTGAACGCTAGTCTAAAAGTAGCCTAAAACTGCACGAATCAGTCGGCATCCAGTATCTGTAAAACCTTTGAGTGCAAGAGGGGTGGTAGATACCATAAGTTTTAAGGTACAGTGGGATGCGAAAGTTTGGGCAACCTTGTTAATCGTCATGATTTTCCTGTATAAATCGTTGGTTGTTACGATAAAAAATGTCAGTTAAATATATCATATAGGAGACACACACAGTGATATTTGAGAAGTGAAATGAAGTTCATTGGATTTACAGAAAGTGCGCTATAATTGTTTAAACACAATTAGGCAGGTGCATAAATTTGGGCACTGTTGTCATTTTATGGATTCCAAAACCTTTAGAACTAATTATTGGAACTCAAATTGGCTTGGTAAGCTCAGTGACCCCTGACCTACATACACAGGTGAATCCAATTATGAGAAAGAGTATTTAAGGGGGTCAATTGTAAGTTTCCCTCCTTTTTTAGTTTTCTCTGAAGAGTAGCAACATGGGGGTCTCAAAACAACTCTCAAATGACCTGAAGACAAAGATTGTTCACCATCATGGTTTAGGGGAAGGATACAGAAAGCTGTCTCAGAGATTTCAGCCGTCTGTTTCCACAGTTAGGAACATATTGAGGAAATGGAAGACCACAGGCTCAGTTCAAGTTAAGGCTCGAAGTGGCAGACCAAGAAAAATCTCGGATAGACAGAAGCGACGAATGGTGAGAACAGTCAGAGTCAACCCACAGACCAGCACCAAAGACCTACAACATCATCTTGCTGCAGATGGAGTCACTGTGCATCGTTCAACCATTCGGCGGACTTTACACAAGGAGATGCTGTATGCGAGAGTGATGCAGATGAAGCCTTTTCTCCGCCCACAGCACAAAAAGTGCTGCTTGAGGTGGGCTAAAGCACATTTGGACAAGCCAGCTTCATTTTGGAATAAGGTGCTGTGGACTGATGAAACTAAAATTGAGTTATTTGGCCATAACAAGGGGCGTTATGCATGGAGGAAAAAGAACACAGCATTCCAAGAAAAACACCTGCTACCTACAGTAAAATATGGTGGTGGTTCCATCATGCTGTGGGGCTGTGTGGCCAGTGCAGGGACTGGGAATCTTGTCAAAGTTGAGGGACGCATGGATTCCACTCAGTATCAGCAGATTCTGGAGACCAATGTCCAGGAATCAGTGACAAAGCTGAAGCTGCGCCGGGGCTGGATCTTTCAACAAGACAACGACCCTAAACACTGCTCAAAACCCACTAAGGCATTTATGCAGAGCAACAAGTACAACGTTCTGGATTGGCCATCTCAGTCCCCAGACCTGAATATAATTGAAAATCTGTGGTGTGACTTAAAGAGAGCTGTCCATGCTCGGAAGCCATCAAACCTGAATGAACTAAAGATGTTTTGTAAAGAGGAATGGTCCAAAATACCTTCAACCAGAATCCAGACTCTCATTGGAACCTACAGGAAGCGTTTAGAGGCTGTAATTTCTGCAAAAGGAAGATCTACTAAATATTGATTTTATTTCTTTTTTGTGGTGCCCAAATTTATGCACCTGCCTAATTTTGTTTAAACAATTATAGCACACTTCCTGTAAATCCAATAAACTTCATTTCACTTCTCAAATATCACTGTGTGTGTCTCCTATATGATATATTTAACTGACATTTTTTATCGTAACAACCAACGATTCATACAGGAAAATCATGACGATTAACAAGATTGCCCAAACTTTCGCATCCCACCCTATGTTCATGTGGATACATTTGAGGCATTGGTCATACAACTTGTATTTTAAAAAATGCCTCAAGAAGCAGCATGTCACTTCTTAAGCCATGTGGAATATGCACCAACTTTCCCCTTTGAATGGAAGGTGGAAAATGAACATCAAAATACAGGTCAAATACTTGCTCTAAAAACTTGCTCATGGAAAATGAAGTACACATTGTTATTTCCGGCCACTATAATAGGCTGTTTGAACAAAAAAAAAAATGCATATATGCTAAGCACACAGTAAAATATCACTGAGATGACATCCCAAAATTGCAATGAAATACAAAGATGGCCAGCATGCATGATGCATGGAAAATCTTCCATAGATAAAAGGGTGGTCCTCTAAGTCTAAGATATATAAGAACACAAACATGAGCATAGTTTATTAAATGAGTTATTCCATGAATTTAAAACTATTGTGAAAAATCTTGTACTTACTTATCTAGAGGACCTTCTTCCCTTTCTGTGGGAGGGAAGCAGCTCATTAAGCACTGAATCCCTGAGGATGCAGTGCATTTAGCTCTTGTTAACCCCTTTCTCCCTTGTATCGAAAATAGTCCTCTACATATAGCCCCTGAGATAAATATGATATGTCTAGAAAGAGATATAGATATATATTATTTATATGAATTTAGAAGCAGTGATGAATGATGAAAGGTGTCTGGACTGCTTCATCTGTTTCTGCATGAGATCACTATGCCAGCATGGAGAGGAGGGGAAGAGAGCAGTGAAGATACGGAGCCTGTCAATCCACCTCTGAATGCAGGAGAAGGTGGACCAGAAAGATGAATAGCAGGGGCTTTACCATAATAATGTACATAATAAACTTTACAATATTTTCTATTATATGTTCATTGCAATAACGCTTCATTTGAAATGCCCCATTTATTGAATAGGAATACTTTTATTGGGATAACCCCTTTAAATATTAATATATTTGCTAATCCTTAGCCTGATCCTGGTTGGAATAAACAGGGATTTTAAGGGGATTTTTCACTATTATAATGAGAGGCATATCTCTAACATATGTTATCGCTCCCTAATCAGTAAGTATTTGGTTGCCAGGACCCCATTCAATCCTCACAATGGAGCTACAGCGCCGTTAAAATTTGCCTGAAAATCAGCAGATTCTGATGATAATAACATGATGGTGTATCCTAGCAATATACCATCACTCTAATGGAAATGCCAGATTTAAATATTGGATTAACTGATTCCATTAAAGGGGGATGCCTTTCTAAATCCATGGAATTTGATCATAACATAAATTGAGAACTGTACATAACATGGATCCAGAGATCTCTTCATTAAGTGCTTCATTCAGCTTGTTCTGCTACATTTTCTTTAGGCATGTCCTTTCTCATGGGGTTTATCATTTCTGGTGCAGCTCTCTCCTTGTAACTGTCACAGCTTCTAAAGGAAGATTCGGTTGGCTGCAGTTGAAGGATGGATTAAGCATGTGCAACCACCTACTGAGGTGAACAGAGATATAAAAAAGAGAACAAACAGTAGGTGGCGTTATGAAGACAGACTTTATAGAATAACTATACTGGCTACACTGAATTTTTAAGTACATGCAATTTCAAAATAATTCAGATCCAGGGACTGGTTTTAAAAACATAGATTTTTTTTTTTGGTTGAAAAGCCCCTTTTAGTGATGAACTAAGTATGTAACACTAGCAGAGACTTTTCTAAAAAAAAAATCCCACATTGGCCAGGAGGCCATAAGGAGCCATTACACATTTGTGATGGGACTGTAAATTGTACATTTGGGAAGAAAAAGTCAGTTCATTTTTAGAAAGTCAGGCTTTAGCTAATGTCTTTAAATGTTTGAGTGAAATGAGAATTTTCAAACAATATGGAGACCTTGGTTGAATTTTATGGGTGATCTGAAGTAATGAGAAAGGTAGGAATTAAGGGCTGAGATATAAGAGGGATAAGAAGGGGGAGTATGTGGAAGGATATATGTTGTGGTTATTTTTTTCCCCCTCTTTTTAATTTTTCTTTGTAAATGTATGTGTGTGTGTGTGGGGGGGGGGGTGCATTGTTTAAATACAATATACTGTATTTGTTGCTTATTTGAAGATAACTAATACTATACATATTGTGCAAAATAAGAAATTGAAAAAAGAAACTATTCTGCTAAAAATAAAGGCAAATGCAAATATTTGTACTTGTAAATCTTAATTACATGCACATGGCATATTTATATACACACAGAATTGTTGATACACTTCCGTTAAAGAAAGAAAAGTGTACAATGGTCACTGAAATAACATGAAACTGACAAAATGAAAATTAGTTAATGAAAATCAGACATTGCTTTTGAATCGTGGCTCAAATAATAATTTTAAAAACAAACTAATGAAACTGGCCTAGACAAAAATGATGGTACCCCTAGAAAAGATTGAAAATAATTTCACAAGAGGGACAAGTTAAACTAAGCTATCACAGGTGTATTCAAACTTGTGTTCAGTCAGTCTGCCTATATAGAGGGTGAAAAGTAGTCACTTTTCTGTTTGGTTTCATGGTGGGTACCACACTAAACATGGACCAAAGTAAGCTAAGGAGAGAGTTGTCTCAGAAGATTAGAAAGACAATTTTAGACAAATATGTTAAAGGTAAAGGATATTAGACCACCTTCAAACAGCTTGATATTCCTGGTACTACAGTTGCACATGTTATTCAGAAGTCTATAGGACTGTAGGCAGCCTCCCAGGGTGTGGCCGCAAGAGGAAAATTGATGACAAATTGAAGAGATGTATTATATGAATGGTAGCCAAAGAGCCCAGAACAATGTCCCAACAGATTAGAGGTGAACTTTAAGGTCTAGATATATCAGTGTGAGATCACACCATCTTTTGCTGTCTTAGCCAAAGTGGACTTAAACTGTAACTGTAATTCAATTTTTTTATTTTTGTAACTTGTAGGGGCAATAATACTGATGATTTTATGATATAGTTTCGTTGCTGAAATCATACATTCTATTAGAATGATAGCTATAAAGTGGCTCATTTTGAGGCTTAGCAAGCTCTTCTGTCTTACATACTGTCGTGGATACTTGATCAACACTGACTATGTTATGTAAACAGAAGACAGAAGAGCATTGCTAAGGCTAAGTATATTACAAAATTGCTCAGTATCACTGCACGTATACATTATACATTACAAAAATAAAAAAAATAAGGAGGAAACCTCTCTTAAAACAAATCATAAAAAAGTGATACTGGAATTTGCCAAAATGCATATTGACAAGCCCCAAAGATTCTCGGAAAATGTCTTTTTGACAGATGAGACAAACTGGAGCAGATTCTGCTCTATGTTCACCATTGCAAAAATGAAGCATACAAAGAAAAGAAGATTGTACCTACTGTGAAACATGGAGGAGGCTCGGTTATATTTTGGGGCTGCTTTGCTGCGTCTGGCACAGGGTCTCTTGAATCTGTGTAGGGTACAATGAAATCTCCAGACTATCAAGGTATTTTTGGAGCAAAATGTACTGTCCAGTGTCAGAAAGCATGGTCTCAGCCGCAGGTCTTGGGTCCTCCAACAGGATAATAACCCAAAACACATAGCTAAAAAAAATCCCAGAATTGCTAAGAGCAAAGTATTGGACTATTCTTAAGTGGCCTTCCATGAGCCCTTATCTGAATCCTATTAAACATCTGTGAAATTTGCTCAAACATGTTGTCTGGATAAGGTACCCTTTAAACCTGAGATAGCTAGAGAAGTTTACTCATGAGGACTGGGCCAGAATACATGTGGACAGGTGCAGAAGTGTCATTGAGAATTACAGAAATTTCTTGATTGCAGTAATTGCCTCAAAAGATTGTGCAGCCTTTAAGTTAAAGGTACCATTATTTTTGTGTAGGCCAGTTTCATTAGTTTGTTTTATAAATTGTTCTGTTCAAAATCAATGTCTGATTTTCATTAATTTTCAGGACATTTTTATTTATGATTACTTTTGTCAGATTCAAGTTATTTCAGTAACCATTGTGGGTTTTTCTTTTTTAACGGAAGAGTACCAACAATTTTGTCCTCGTGTGTATAAAACCTAAATTCTAATATTACCAAGTGTTCTTAGAGAGAGAAATTTACCTTTTTGTCTCCAAGGGAAAAAAGATCTACATGGTGTTCCTTCACTAAGAAGGGAAGCAGCCATATTTGTCAACTACTCAGCTAACATTGGTAAAGTTGAGTAAATCAGATTGCTCAGATAATTGCTTAAATTGAACATTCAATTTGCCAAAACATCTTTAGAAGATATTTGGAGGACTCCCGTTTGAAACTTAGAAACCAGCCTAACATTTATGTTGATGTACAATTTAGTCTATTTTGTGTACAGAAAATATGTTAGTGGTATGTGTGGTCTGCTGCTGGCATCCTCCATTATATGCATTTTTGTTGGGGATTGCTGTTAGCAATGGATCACATGTGCAGGATTTGCTCCCCCGGTTAGAAATGCGCAACAGCATATGGGGTTTTTGAGCATTTTCTGCTTTTAAGACCTGTGTAGGATGTTTTTGTGGTACATGTGGTCCGCTGCCGGCATCCTCCATTGTATGCATTGTGGGGATTCGCTCTGGTAGTTGGGATAAGCGGGTGCAGTACAGAGGCAAAGTACAAGTTCGTAATTCAAATGTCCGTGTTTATTCACACATAAGGTCAAACAAAAAACACTCTTTGCAAGGTTGCTGTTTGTTCACACCAAGTAGAAAGTTTGTGCATAAAAACGTCAACTTGTCGGCAGTTCTGCCTCCAGCAGTCAAATTGCAGGCTTTAGGTGGCCTGCCCTCCCAATACACAGGTCTCAGCTTTTCAGCCCAGCACAAGGCTCAGTTCCCACACCAGCGATTGCCAGAGCTCCTCTGTCAGAGAGAGGTAATCACTTCCAGCTGACACTGCTGGCTGGGTTTTTTATAGGCCAGTCAAGACCCGGCCTGGAACGTGGGGAGTAGTCACCCACCCATCACTTTGACTACTCCCAGTAAGAGGCGTCTCAGATCAGCTATACAGCCATACTAAAACAGCAAAGTGTCAATTAGCATTAGCTGCCGCTGACACCTGAAAATACAGACTCTTACTTCACTGAGGCCAGGAACCTCAGTGACACATACCTTCCGTCAACGACGGACCCTTGCACATTCCTACAGCATTTTTGCTGGGTATTGCTGTTAGCAACGGATCACATGGGCAGGATTTGCTCCCCCGGTTAGAAATGCGCAACAGCATTTGGGGTCTTGAGCATCTTTTGCCTTTTAGACCACTTTATTCTGTGATTTTGTCAGAAAATATGTTACCACATGCAAATCATTAAACTAATCTCTAAATGTGTCTATACCCCTTTAATACAGAAACATTTTCAAGTGAAAAAAATGGCCATAAAAGCTTGGAAGATTAGCTGATGCTACACTTGACCCGAAGAAACCTCTTTTCACTTGATTCTTGTGTAGTCTTTCTTACCTTCATCAAGAATTACATATTGCTCCACACACAAGGGCAAGCTAAAAAATCATATACTGTAGGTTTCTTTGCTAAGGTTGAGGTCCAAAGATTATAACCCACTGAAAAGGGTGGTATACTGTTCCAGGACAATGACCCAGCACATACGTCAAGATTAGAGATGAGCAAATTTCTCAAAAATTCGATTCGGCCGGTTCGCTGAATTTTCCGAAAAGATTCGATGCGATCCGAATTTATTTGCGGCGAATCGTGTTAAAAAACAGCTATTTCCTGGCTGCAGAGAGCCTGTATAGTGGTGTAGAACACTGTGCCTTGCAGTAACACGCATAGGGAGTCTGCTGTGGTAGTGAAACATGCAGATGACAGGCGTAGCTGTCATGACTGGGGCGCCGATCACATACGTGACGCAAAGGGAGGGAAATGGGAAGGCCCTGTCCAAGGGAGAGGGAAAGGTGGTGACCCCTAACTCACCTTGAGGCTGGCACCTGACTGCCCTGACGTCCCTAGACGGGTTTCTCACCCGTACGCCGATCACGTGCCTAAACCCTGGCTTTCCCTGAGATGAGCCCTACGTAGTGAATAGGGCGGTGGGAACACTAGTCCGCACCACTAACACTAAAGGGAAACACCAAGGAGAGGACAGACAATACAGACAAACATATAATCCCAGGTGGGCGACAACAGCGGACAACAAAAGCCCAACAGGGATCCGGAGGGTAACGCTCTGGAACAACAACCAGGAATCACAGCTACACAGCTCCAGTGGGTCAGTATAGAAGTCCAGGCAGGAAGCTCTATATCTGGCAACCAGAGAAGTGGGAGATGGGAATATAAGGAGGTTGGGATTGCTGGACAAGAAACAGCTGAGGAGGAGAAGCTACAGATCCCTGAGTGAGCCAAAAAGGATTGCAAGGCAAACCCAGAAAGCTACCATTAAGAAACAGCACTATCTTTAGACATAGAGCGCACAGCCACCCGCTGCGACTTCCTGGCCCACGGGTATAACAGAGTCAGACGTGGCTCTTGACACCCTCGTGACAGTAGCTCATAGAATCACTACACACTTCACTTAGGGTACTTTCACACTTGCGGCAGAGGATTCTGGCAATCTGGACGCAAACGGATGGCATTTGTCAGAAGGATCCAGATGCGGATCCGTCTGACAAATGCATTGAAATACCGGATTTGTCTATACGGTGTCATCCGGAAATACGGATCCGGTATTTTTTTTCCCCACAGATTTAAAAGTCTGCACATGCGCAGACTGGAAGAACGGATCCGTTTTGCTGGAACACATGGGGCTGGAACCGGCATTATTGCATTTCAATGGAAATAAATGCCGGATTCGGCATTCCGGCAAGTGTTCAGGATTTTTGGTCGGAGAGAAAACTGCAGCATGCTGCAGTATTTTCTCCGCCCAAAAAACGTAAGAGGAACAGAACTTATGCATCCTTATGCATACTGAACGGAATGCTCTCCATTCAGAATGCATCAGTTTTTTTCCGGTATTGAGCCCCTGTGACGGAACTCAATAACGGAAAACAAAAACGCTAGTGTGAAAGTACCCTTATTTGGGCAGTTACTGGGCCAAAACTGACCAAATAACTCAAGTGTGAACTCAGCCTTACAGGTCAATGTTAGCGCCAGGTATAAAGAACCGTGCAGAGGCCCAAGATCCTACTGTAGCGTGAAAGAGCGCACTCCTTATACACTGTCATCAGCTGATTCCACAGAGATGTCTACAGAACCTGTTCTAGTAAACGGTTATACAAGAAGAGCCCCCCTGACAGAGTAGAGAGGGTGTCAGCAGTAAGTTTGTGTTGACGTCACTGATTATTTTGCCCTTCCTCTGATCCGTCAGAACAATAACCCCCAAAAAACTGATCCTGTGTGTTGAGCATCTGCCTTCACTCGGTCAGCATTTGGTCAGTAATCCATCAGTATTGCTAAAGGCAAAAAAAAAAAACAGGAGTGGATCTAAAACAGAGATGACACATGAATGGAATATTTGCATGTCTTCTGTGCAGGGCAGTCTTTAATATTGATTGGACCCTGGGCAAGAGGGAGAACCCAATTGCCGCTGCTGCATTCATGGGTCGATACTTTATTAACTAAGTAGCAGGACATTTAAGGCATACATGGGGGGTGTCCCTGCACTTACTATTAATTCTGGTCGCCGCTCCATTGTGACGCTGTGGCCCCAGTTACATTCTTCCGCGCTGTATGCTAAGTAACAGCTTTGGAATACCAGGGAGGAGACATCAGCTTTTCTCCCTGGGCGTTCCTTCTCCCTGGCTGTAGGGCTGTCCAATCGCAGCGCAGAATGTCAAAGCCTGGGAGGGGGAACGCCCAGGGAGAAAAGCTGATATCTCCTTCTTGGTGTTCCGATGCTGTTACTTAGAACACAGAACGGGAGAATGTAATGGGGGCCGCAACAGAGCAACACCCAGAAATAATTGTAAGTGCAGGGATATCCCCCATGTATGCCCTACATGTCCTGCTGCCCATTTATCCCCGCGTTAAAGATGGCCCTGATTCTGTGTTTTGTACCCAATCCTGATTTTGTCTACCAAATCATAAGCCAATTCTGATGGGACCATACAGGCCTTACAGCTGCTACACAGACAGGATCCGTTGTGCGTCTCATTTTTCCTTACTTCTGACAGATCAGAAGAAGGGTCAAATAAATGAAGATGTCAACAGGCCAAAAAGGCAAAATAGTGGCCCAATCATGTAGAGAGGAGGGTGGGAGAACATCTTGAGAAGTCCACAGAGAGAAGAGTGGCCCACTGTTCAGTTAGCAGCAGCATGAGGAGGCCACAGAGTGGCCCAGTGACATAGTGTTGAATTAGCAGCAGCATGAGGAGACCACAAAGTGGCAAGGTGATATACTGTAGTGTGGAGGTGTCAGAAGCAGCAGCATGAGGAGGCCACAGAATGGCAAGGTGACATAGCGTAGAGGTGGCAGCAGCATGAGGCGGCCATAGACTGGCAAGGTGACATAGTGTGGAGGTGGCAGCAGCAGCATGAGGAGGCCACAGAGTGGCCCAGTGACATAGTGTTGATTTAGCAGCAGTATGAGGAGACCACAGAGTGGCAAGGTGACATAGTGTGGAGGTGGCAGCAGCAGCACAAGGAGGCCACAGAGTGGCCCAGTGACATAGTATTGATTTAGCAGCAGCAGCAGGAGGAGACCACAGAGTGGCAAGGTGACATAGTGTGGAGGTGGCATAAGCAGCAGCATGAGGAGGCCACAGACTGGCAAGGTGACATAGTGTGAAGGTGGCAGCAACAGCGGCATGAGGCGGTCATAGACTGGTAAGGTGACATAGTGTGGAGGAGGCAGCAGCAGCAGCATGAGGAGGCCACAGATTGTCCCAGTGAAATAGTGTTGATTTAGCAGCAGAATGAGGAGGCCACAGACTGGCAAGGTGACATAGTGTGGAGGTGGCACATGAGGAGACCACAGAGTGGCACAATGACAGAGTGTGGAGGTGGCATCAGCATGAGGAAGAGACCACAGACTGGCACAATAACAGAGTGTGGAGGTGGCAGCAGCAGCAGCAGCATGAGGAGGCCACAGACTGGCAAGGTGACATAGTGTAGAGGTGGCAGCAGCAACATGAGGAGGCCACAGAATGGCCCAGTGACATAGTGTTAATTGAGCAGCAGCATGAGGAGGCCACAAACTGGCACTGGCATGATGCCAGAGTGTGGAGGTGGCAGCAGCATGAGGAGGCCACAGACTGGCATGATGACATAGTGTGGAGGTGGCAGTAGCAGCAGCATCATGAGGCCACAGAGTTGCACAATGACAGAGTGTTGAGGTGGCAGCAGCATGAAGAGACCACAGCCTGGCACTTGCACGATGCCAGAGTGTGGAGGTGGCAACAGCAGCATGAGGAGGCCACAGACTGGCATGGTGACATAGTGTGGAGGTGGCAGTAGCAGCAGCATGAGGAGGCCACAGACTGGCATGGTGACATAGTGTGGAGGGGGCAGCAGCAGCAGCATCAGGAGGCCACAGAGTGGCACAATCACAGAGTGTGGAGATGGCAGCAGCAGCATCAGGAGACCTAAGTGAGGTGGCAGCAGCATCAGGAGACCACACAGTGACCCGTTGACAGAGTGGGGAGGTGGGTGACAATAACAATACCCGCTGCTGATGGTGGGTGTAAGAAGGAGCACTTGGCATCAGATGGGTGGCATTAGGTGGGTGTCACGACCATGGTTGTGGTCGTGACTCCTTGGTTCGCATGCAGTTGTCAGCGGTTTGTTTTATGTTCTCAACCACAGGTGTGGGCTCTGTATCTTGCCTCACGTGTGGTTGCCGTTGGCAACATAAGGTTATTGGCAGTGGAGCGGCCTGAACGGTTGTTAGGCGCTCACTGTCACGGCATGCGGTTGCCTCTGGCAACGTGTGGTTTTAGTGTTCACTTTCTATGTTTGGTATGAGGGAGTTTGTGGTGTGTACACTTCCCCTTTAAGTGACACTTACCTTGTTTGGTGATGGAAGGGTTAACCCCTTTCCTAGTGTGTGTGTGGGTGTGGCCGCTTGGGCTATTTAGCTTCCTGCTGGAAGGCAGTTGTTGAGGGGTACTTCAGCCATGCGGTTTGCTGGAGTCATCCTCCTGGTTCATATACCATCTTTCCAGTAAGGGCCACCCTTGCGGTCATAAAACCAATGTATGATGTCTAGTTGATGTGTTTTCCTTTCTATGTTTATTACAGCTATGGATGTCCTGGTTACCTGTGTGTTTTGTGGTGTGCTGTCTCCTTAGTGTTTGTATGGACAGCAGTACTAGTGCATGGGTTCCAGTCAGCAAGGCTGTGGAAGGTAGGTTTGGAACTAGTGTTGTTCACCTGCCATATCCATATGTCTGTATTTGTTCCCCCTTCCTTGCAGCTTGGCCAGTGAGATTCCTGTTCCTCCGTGTCCTGGAGGAACAGGTCGTCTTACCCTGCTCCTAAGTCCAGGGATTTCCTTAGGGCTAATAGGGACCCTAGGTTCCGGAGTATGAGCCCTCCTACCATCAGGGTCGGCTCATACGGATAGGAGTCAATGTCAGCATTAGGGATGCGATAGGAGGTGACCTGCTCCCTGATCCTGTGGTCCTGGCCTAGCAGCAACCATCCATCCGCTAACATCGCACGGTTGAGGGTTTCCCCCATCCTCAGCCGTGACAGTGGGTGGCAGCATCAGAATAGTAGCTGAGGCAGGTAGCCAGAAGAAACCGGTCTCTTTTGTCAAAATGTTGGTGTGGCACCATGGATGATTTAGTCTGATGCATCAGGCATTGGTGGGTGGAAATCCTGGCTGATCCACGCCTGATTTATCTTGACAAAGGTCAGTCTCTCCCCATTTTGGGTGGATAGGCAAGTTCTTCTTGGGGTAACTATGGCCCCCGCCGCACTAAACACCCACTCTGATGCCAAACTACTGTCCGGGCAGGACAGCTTTTCCAGGGCGAACTCTGCCAGTTGTGGCCACAAATCCAGTTTGGCTGCCCAATAGTCCAGCAGATCTTCAATGTGGGGTGGCAGTGTGCTGTCCAAGTATGCCACCACCTGCTGGTTAAGGTCCTGCTCTATGTCTGGCTGCTGTTAACTAGTTTCTTCACTATGCGGGTGAAGAAAGCTGCTTATCAGCGACTCTAGACTCAGGCTGCTGCTGATGGAGCTGGTACTGATCCTACCACCCCACCACTCCCCAGCAGCCATGGCAGTGGAACGTGAGCACAGAGGGGCCCCCCGGTAAGATCTGCAAGAGGATGGACGATGGAAACGTTGCATATCAGCCTATGTTGGGGGATTCCGTTCTGCCGCTGCAGCTCAAAGAGGGTGTGCTTTGTGGTGTATGAGTGGCTGAAGTGCATGCAAAGTTTCCTGCCCATTTTTAGGATGTCTTGCAGATAGGTGGAAGACTTCAGGAACCGCTTGGCAACCAGACTGAACACGTGTGCCATGCAAGCTTGGGACTCTCCACTAGTGTTGAGCGTAAATATTCGAATCACAAATTTGAATCGTGAATATCGCCACTTTGAGAATTTTCGAATATTTAGAATATAGTGCTACAGTGCTTTGCAAAAGTATTAACCCCCCTTGACTTTTTTCATATTTTGTTACATTACAGCCTTAAATTCAATGTTTTGTTAATCTGAATTTTATGTGATGGATCAGAACACAATAGTCTAAGTTGGTGAAGTGAAATGAGAAAAATATATAAATAAAACTATTGTTAAGAAATATAGATCGGCATGTGCGTATGTATTCACCCCCTTTGTTAGGAAGCCCATAAAAAGCTCTGGTGCAACCAATTACCTTCAGAAGTCACATAATTAGTGAAATGATGTCCACCTGTGTGCAATCTAAGTGTCACATGATAAGTTATTACATATACACACCTTTTTTTAAAGGCCCCAAAGGCTGCAACACCTAAGCAAGAGGCATCACTAACCAAACACTGCCATGAAGACCAAGGAACTATCCAATCAAGTAAGGGACAATGTTGTTGTGAAGTACAAGTCAGGGTTAGGTTATAAAAAAATATCCAAATCTTTGATGATCCCCAGGAGCACCATCAAATCTATCAGAACCAAATGGAAAGAACATGGCACAACAGCAAACCTGCCAAGAGATCGCCGCCCACCAAAACTCATGGACCGGACAAGGGGGGGCATTAATCAGAGAGGCAGCACAGAGACCTAAGGTAACCCTGGAGGAGCTGCAGAGTTCCACAGCAGAGACTGGAGTATCTGTACATAGGACGACAATAAGCCGTACGCTCCATAGAGTTGGGCTTTATGGCAGAGTGGACAGAAGAAAGCCATTACTTTCAACAAAAAACAAAAAGGCACGTTGGTAGTTTGTGAAAAGGCATGTGGGAGACTCTCAAAATGTATGGAGGAAAGTGTTCGGGTCTGATGAGACTAAAATGGAACTTTTCGGCAATCAAAGAAAACGCTATGTCTGGAGCAAACCCAACACATCACATCACCCAAAGAACACCATCTCCATAGTGAAACATGGTGGTGGCAGCATCATGCTGTGGGGATGTTTTTCAGAAGCCGGGACTGGGAAACTAGTCAGAGTTAAGGAAAAGATGGATGGTACTAAATACAGGGATATTCTTGAGCAAAACCTGTACCACTCTGTGCGTGATTTGAGGCTAGGATGGTGGTTCACCTTCCAGCAGGACAAAGACCCCAAACACACTGCTATAGCAACACTTGAGTGGTTTAAGGGAAAACATATAAATGTGTTGGAATGGCCTAGTCAAAGCCCAGATCTCAATCCAATAGAAAATCTGTGGTCAGACTTAAAGATTACTGTTCATAAGCGCAAACCATCCAACTTGAAGGAGCTGGAGCAGTTTTGCAAGGAGGAATGGGCAAAAATGGCAAGATGTGGCAAACTCATAGAGACTTATCCAAAGCGACTTGGAGCTGTGATTTCCGCAAAAGGTGGCTCTACAAAGTATTGACTTTAGGGGGGTGAATAGTTATGCACATTGACTTTTTCTGGTATTTTGTCCTATTTGTTGTTTGCTTCACAATAAATTAAAAAAAACATCTTCAAAGTTGTGGGCATGTTCTGTATATTAAATGATGCAAATCCTCAAACAATCCATGTTAATTCCAGGTTGTGAGGCACCAAAACACGAAAAAAGTCAAGGGGGGGTGAATACTTTTCCAAGGCACTGTATATATTCGTAATCACGTTGATCGCGAATATTCTAATTGAAAATTTATCGCAAATTTATTGTGAATTTATAGCGAATATCGGCACTTAGCAACATCCCTAGCAAGAAAGTTTATTGCGAGTATATTACATTGCCGATTTTTGCAATCAAGTAAATAATGACTGGAGATCACGGATTCTCGAATTTGCAAATTTATGCTGCATATTTGGCCAAAAATTTGTGAAATATTGCGAATTCGAATATTGCCTATGCCGCTCATCACTACTCTCCACCTCGACTCGGCACAAACCATCAGTTCTCTGAAAGGTGCAGAGTTCACCACCTGCAAAGGGAGAGACTGCAGCACCAGTAACTTGGACAGGGGCAAGTTCAGTTTCTACTACAATTTTTTTTCTACTATTACACAACACAAAAGGCTTTTCAACAGATAAGTGCAACGCTGAACGGCAAATATATTTTTTATTTCGCCACTAATACACTGCAAACAGGGCTTTAGAATATATCACTGCACCGCACAAGGACAAATAAGATATACTGTAGAAATTTTTCCTTGTAATAAACCCTGTTAATGGCTGTATCAAACAGCACTTGCACCCCAATAACAAGAACGGTTTGCTGGAATTACAGAGCTGTATAATGGCAAGTGGATCCCCAGTCAGTGCTGCAAGTGGTAACAGGATTGTTCCTATTATCCAGTCTGTAACCTCCCCTACGGAACCCTGTTCTACATAAATGCTGTGGAATGATTCCTCCCTATCCTTTCCCTGCACTTATAAATAGTTTTTTCACCACAATCAAGTATTTAATGGCTGCATCAAACAGCACTTGCACCCCAATAACAAGAACGGTTTGCTGGAGTGACAGAGCTGTATAATGGCTATTTGGATCCCCAGCAAGTGGTAACAGGATTGTTCCTATTATCCAGTCTGTAACCTCCCCTACGGAACCCTGTTCTACATAAATGCTGTGGAATGATTCTTCCCTATTCTTTTCCTGCACTTATAAATCGTTTTTTCACCACAATCAAGTCTTTCATATCACTGTCCCTAGTGCCTGCAGATGTTTTTCCCTGCACTAAGTACGCTGGTAAATGGCAGAATCTAAGATGGCTGACGCTATTTATAGGGATGTGATATCACAGAGCTAGCTGGCTGTTGATTGGCTGCATGCATGGCATTATGGGTGATCCCGCTTCCCCAGAGTTCCTTGCCCCATGTCCTCACACACATGTAGCAGCCATTTTAGGAAAAAATGTGATTCGTTACCACGAAGCGTGATGGAATCTCGGCTTCGGTGCCGAATCGAATTTTTCCTGAAATTCGGATTGAATTCCACTTCATCAGCTTCGATTCACTCATCTGTAATGAGCAGGCAACAAATAAAAATACACTGGAGATTCTGCACACAGTGATACCACAGACAGAGTGTATAACTCTGCAGCTCCCTTACATAAAGAGAAATAAATTCATCAGCAATCTAATCATCAGAATCTGGGCTTAATTATACATACAGTGTACCTGATTAGGGCGTTAAACTTTTTTAAATTGTTTTTACTGGAAGGATAACCCTAACTCTAGGTTCACACAAGGTAAATTGAATAGTCCTAATTTTTACGGTCATGTTTGTGTTACAAAAGTTCTTCCTGATGGTTTATTATCATCGGTTTATTGTTGTGCTATTCTTAGTCCTCTCATGTTTGAGCATCTAAAGCCATAAGTACAGTACAATTCATTTAGATGAAATTGAACTGCTTTCCTTACTTAAACACCTAAAGACCAGGCCTGAAAAAACACCAATGAACAGATACTTTTTTATAGACACTTTTTTCTATGATTTAGCACACTTGGTGGTTTAACGGTTGCCACTTCTTAATTGTTGGACTACCTCAATTATTTTTGCAACTTTGTTTATGTGACAATTTTATTTTTTTCTGTTATTAATATGATTAGAGATGAGCGAATTGAAGCTGACGAAGTGGAATTCGATCCGAATTTCAGGAAAAATGCGATTTGCACCTAAACCGAATTTCCTCACGCTTCGTTGGTAACAATTTTTTTTCAAAAATGGCTGCTGCACGTGTTAGGACATGGAGCAAGGAACTCTGGGAATGAGGGATCACCCACAATGCCATGCATGCAGCCAATCAGCAGCCAGCCAGCCTTGTGATATCACAGCCCTATAAATAGCCTCAGCCATCTTGGATCCAGTCATTTTCCAGTGAAGTGCAGGGAGAGATGTCAGCAGGTGCTAGGGACAGTGGTAGAAAAGACTTTAAAACTTTTATTTTGCTGTATAGAAGTTCAGGAAAGGATAGGGAGGAATCATTCCACAGTATTAAAGCAGAACAGAGTTCAGTAGGGGAGGTTACAGCCTGGGTAATAGGAACATATTACACCTTGCTGCACTGACTGTGGATCCAAATTGCCATTATACAGCTCTGTAATTCCAGCAAACCGTTCTTATTAGGGTGCAAGTGATGTTTGATACAGCCATTAACAGGGTTTATTACAAGGAAATATTTCTACATCTTATTTGCCCTTGTGCAGTTATATGTTCTAAAGCATTTTTTGGCTTGTATTAGTGGGTAAAAAAAAAGGCTTATTAGCTGTTGAGTGGTAAAGTGAGAAAATTATTATTATTTATTTGATCTAACAGTATGTCAGACAAAGAAGTGCCAGGCCCTGCACAAGTGAGGAGCAGAAGTCTAAATGTTTCTGGTGCAGGCACAGGTCGCAGCAAAGTAAGGGGGCGTGACAGCAGGAGTCACAGCGAGAGGCCTGAGCTCCCAGTGTCAGATAGCGGTCGTGTCCTGACCAGCAACCCAGCGGTTCTTGAATGGTTGACTCGGCCATCCACTTCGTCCCAAGTGACATCAGACACGCCCAGCCAACAGTTGTTGGGTTCGTCAGACACAACCCTTAGTTGGCATAGCTCGGGAGCAGGCCCTGTGCCCTCACCTGTCCTCAGCCTGCCTCTGTCCTTTTCTGTTCCCTAAGCCAGACAAGTATTATATGCTGTGGGCTCAGCTCCACTATACAGTGAAGACGAGCTACTAGAGGACAGTCAGCAGCTACTGGCCATCCAAGATGTGGAGGAGACATACGCCGCTTCCTCCGGTAGGCGGGCAAGTAGTGATGAGAAGAGTGGTGCGGGAGCTGGTGTTGTGAGCGGTCAGGCTCACAGACCCAGAGACCGTTGAGGAGGACATCGGCGACGTGCAGACAGTACTAGAAAATGATTATGTAGCTGAATCGCACCTGGGAGCCGGGTGAATTAGGGTCTTCATCATTATCAGGAGAAGAGGGTGGCAGCTTGCCTGAGAGGCAGTGGCAAAGCCAGCAAGTCACTAGCGTGTCTGGAAGTCAGCAGGGTGGCAGCAGTGGGAGGTCGGAAGCCAAACGTGTCCGGAAAGTAGTGGTGCAGGGGTTCATGGAAGCAGCGGCAAGAGCAGTGAGTCAGTAAGCCTCCGGAGGAGGTGAACATGGCCATTTGTAGATTCTGTGGGCAGAAGGTGAAGCGTGGCCAGGGTGCCAATGTTGGCACCACGGCCCTGAGTCAACATATGCAGAATAACCATAGAGTGGCCTGGGAGAACCGTGGCTCCGAAGTGGTGGTCCAGCCTGCTGCAGCAACCGCTGCATCACCTAGTGGCACGCACCCAATTTCAAGCAGTCAAAGCTCCACCACCTCAGTCGAAGGGAGCTGTGTGTCTTTCCCACCATATGCTGGTCCTGATGCTCCTGCTCCTTCTCCTACTCCTCATCAGTCATTCCATCAGCAATCGATCACCGAAGTAATTGCCAAGAGACAACAATATGCGTGCACTCACCCAATAGCGCAGAAGCTGAACGTGCTCCTGTCCAAGTTGCTGGTGCTGCATTCCCTTCCTTTCCAAGTGGTGGACTCTGCACCTTTCAGAGAACTGATGGCTTGTGCCGAGCCGAGGTGGAGAGTCCCAAGCCGTAATTTCTTTGCCAAAAAGGCAGTACCAGCCCTGCACACGTATGTAGAGCAGAAGGTGGGCCAGTCCTTGAGTCTGTCGGTGTCTGCCAAAGTGCACGGGAGCGCCGACGTGTGGAGCTGTAACTACGGTCAGGGACAATACATATCCTTTACGGCCCACTGGGTGAATGTGGTTCCTCCACAGCCACACCAGCAACTTGGCCAGGTGATGCGGCTTCTGCCTCCACGTTCTCACGCCGTTAGTCCTTCGACAATGCCCGCCTCTGCCTCCTCATCCACCACCATGTCCTCGGCCTCCACTGCATGGACAGTTCTCCTTCATTATACAACATGCGCAGGGCACTGTGGTGTCACGCTGTTCTACACCTCATTTGCCTGGGCGAACGGAGTCACACAGGGGAGGAACTGCTCCATGTCCTTCATCAAGAAATCGAATCCTGGCTTTCTCCGTGACAACTCAAAATTGAAACCATGGTGACAGACAACGGGAAGAAAATGGTGTTGGGAATGCGTCAAGGAGGGCTGAGTCATACGCCCTGCATGGCGCACGAGTTCAATCTGGTTGTCAAGTGGTTCCTGAAGTCTTCCACCCATCTGCAAGACATCCTAAAAATGGCCAGAAAACTTTTCATGCACTTCAGCCACTCGTACACCACCAAGCACACCCTCCTTGAGCTGCAGTGGCAGAATGGCGTACCCCAACATAGGCTAATATGCAAGGTTTCCCCCGTTGGAATTCCATCCTCCATATGTTGGACCGACTATACGAACAGAGAAAGGCCATAAACGATTTATTGATGATCCAAGCGGACAGGAGTACTCCCCTGTGTAACTTCGATGTCAGCCAGTGGCAGCTCATGTGTGACACCTGCAGTTTGTTTAGGTCCTTTGAGGATGCCATGTTATTTGTCAGTTGCCAGGACTATGGGATGAACAACGTTATTCCACTGCTTCATATCCTGGAACAGATGCTGGTAAATCTGGCTGGTCTCATCTCACGGCCACATGAGCTCTGTGGGGGCTGAACTGGAGGAGGGCGAGGACATTGGAGCACAAGCAATGTGTAGCGAAATGGGTAGTTTTTCTACACAGTTGACAAGAGAGGAGGAGCAGGAGCAGCGGGAGGAGCAAGAGGGAGATGAGGAAGATGGGGCAGATGACCCAGGCACACTGTGGCAGTATGCAGTGGAGATGGAGGCAGGGGGTCCCTCTGAGTCACTTGCGCAAATGGCCCGCTGCATGCTCAATTGCTTGGGTAGTGACAGCCGAATTGTCACCATTCGGCAGAGGGATGACTTCTGGCTCTCCACCTTGTTGGACCCTCGCTTTTGTTCCAAAATGGGGGCCTTTTATACACTGCAGTACGCAGCCCTGCAGGGTATTGCGATGGTGAGGTCACGGTTAATAGGCAAACGAGGGTTCCTCTTGGTTACTCACAGTTTTATGAAAGACCCTGGGCAGGCGTACAGCAGTGATGGAGAGGCTGGCACATGGATCCTCTGGGGCACTCTCTGTGTATAGGGACCAGACCAGGTGGTAGGTGAGGTGCCCTGGATGTTGCAGGTTTAAGGTGCCGGTGGCAAGATCCCTTTAAGTTCGTGATGCCAGTGCCGGTAACGGTGGCACACCGATTTATAATAGGAATAATTGAGGAACACGATGTTGTGGTGAACCAAAACTTCCTTTTACTGGAAGCAATCAACTATTTACAGTCTTTTGTTCAGTTCCAAATGTCAGTAGCAGTCACAAGCAGGCTTATGCAAATGGCAGGCACAATGTTCTTGCAAGATACTCAGAGGGTTAACACACTTACAGATCAGGCTGCACTTTTCCTCAGAAATCCTGTCTGTCTTTATCCCAAGGCCCGTATGCCCTATTGTTGGCTTTATCCTTGGTTAGGGAAACTTCCTCAGGTATATGTCCTTGCTTTCAATTAAATCCTTCTGCTCTTCAGCTCTCTTGTCTGGCTGGAATACTGGCTCTGCTCTGTTATGGGAACTTGGTTTCTCTCAGGAGGCAAAACCCTCTCCTGGTGGGGCAACTAGAAGCCTGGACTGTCTAGCTGCATGTCAGAACCTGGCCTTCAGCTCCTGCCTGGCTAAAGTGCCCACTCAGTACTGACTCAACACCCTTTCCCTGAACAGGACCTGACTATATATATTATGGGTTCCCTAGCTCCCTCTACTGTCTAGGAGGAGGAACTGCACCCTAACAGGCCTGATACACAGATATAGCAAGGAAAATACACATAAAAACATAGCAATATACATTAAAATGTAATGTAAAATACAATGCCACCGTTCCACAGGAGGTGGAGAACAACGTGGCCCAATTGACCCTTGTGTAGTGCCCACATTTACCTAGTGGGACACTACATACCCCGTTGCTTTGACGTTGCCCGTCCTCGACGCAACACAAGGGGCCCGCCCAGCTGGAAACTGCAACCTGAAAAACAAAAATGCAAAGCAGGCACACACATCTACATTTGCAGTACAAATATCAGGCAGCTCCGCTGGCAAAGGAACAAGTCCGGTGAAAAGGGGCGTCGTTCTCTTCACTCAGGATAGTATAGGGAACAGGGGCGCTGACCTGGTACAGCGTATTAGAGATAACCAGGATAGTCCATAATAATAAAATGCAATAGTCCCATAAAACAGCATCTCAGAGGCCCTCAGGCGTTGGGGTCATCTCTGGGCACATTTCTTTAAAGTTTTAATATTGCACATAAAAGTCACAGCACAAAAAGTCCACATCTCAGGGTTAATTTCCCTGGCAAGTCCTGGCATATAAAAATAGTGCTGCAATATCCCCTATTCAACCTGAAAAGGGGGTAAAAAGGGTTAAGGTGCAAAGAAAACAAACAGGCACAACTGGGCTTGAGTACTTGAAGCAGGCAGGAGGTCCTGTAAACTGTATGGCAGTAGAGCACTTGTTATTCTCAGTGGTTTTATAACTACCACTGGGCAGTGGGGAATTGGCAGCAGCTCTTGTGGCCAAAACATAGGACTCCTGTCCTGAAACAGCTGAGTTCACATATCTGGGTCCATCAGCAAAAGTAAAACATGGCCTAGCAGGCCTACTCACAGGTATGTATCAAGTCCACCCTGGTCATCAGTGGTACATCCTGGCTCTGCTCTGGGCCTTGGCCTGAAACGGGGATCCATGATTGGCTGGGCCCACAAAATAATGTTGACAGATAGTTGAATAATAAATGGGCCTGTCACTGGTATAGGCCCCATGGGCCTGGGAGTTAACACTGTAGGAGGGGTTAACGCTTCAGGAGACTCCATGGGTTTGGGTGTCGCGGGCTGCAAGCGACGGACCCGACTCCTGGTATAGCAGGGTTTCTCTGGTGCCGCAGTGGCGGGCGCAGCTATGGGGGTCGCCCAGCTGGCAGGGACAGGAACCCTGACTACAGGCTCAGGGACATCTGAGTTCTTTGGGGATCTCCTTTATCCAGGGGCGTTGGCGCCGCTCTGGATGCAGCAAGTTGGCGCAGGCCATGTAGGTGAATTTCTAACCTTGCGATTTAATCGTCCAGTCTCTCGGGCAATGCTCCGCTGCAGGTATACGGAACTGTTGCAGCAGGCTCAGGTACGGGATCCGGACTTTCCGACACGGTCCCGGCAGGTTCTGGCGCTGAGTCCGAATTATTTCTTCTCCGCAGGGTATCAAGTGCCGCATGGAATTTCTCCAGATTCTCCATCTCTTTCTAAGTCTTCTCCCGACGAGGCAACTCAGGTGAGGGATAAGGGCTCATCCATTTTTCTAGCACTGTGGGTTGCCCAAAAACATTGGGGCCGGTGAAAGAACCCCGCTCTTGATAAGTGTTGTGCGCCGGTTCCACCGGACGCTCTGGCTCACGTTCCGGGCTGATAGGCTCCTCGGGCTTCTCCCAATTTTCAGGTCCCTGCTTGGGACGGGCTACAGCCATGACGTATGGGCCTCTCATGCCCTCAGCGGGGGTAAACTCCACCTCTTCTCCTTCGCGGAGATTGTGTAGATGCTCCGGCAGGTAGCTGCGCTTGACAGACCACCGGTTTACAAAGAGGTCCCGGCCGGTGGAATAGTCCTTGATAAAGCCGAACCCCCGGCTCTTGTCAAATGCCACCACTACCCCATCCTCCTTTCCAGGCGGGGTTGAGTATTGGCGTGGCGCTCATAGACTGTCTTGGCAAGTTCTTCAAAGTAGATCTTCTTGCGCGTAGTCTTTTGTATGGCCGCATCTCGTATCTCAGCCATCAGTGCCGACCATTGCACACTGGGTCAGGCAAAGTTTTTCAAGGAGCCAAAGTACGGCTCGGGCTGCGATCCCTGTGGCAGGCAGGGTGGCCGGTCCCGGAGTATAGGCCGGTGGTGCTTCTTCCTTTTCCAGCATGGTAGATTCCATAATCGGGACAACAGGTGAAGCCAACAAATCAGAGCAGTCTTCACTCTTCAACATGCTCGATCCTTCTCTGGAGAGTGACAGGGAGGCACACATTATCTCGCCCAAGACCTCCCACTGCTCCGGGAGGCCGCCCCCAGGTACTCCAACATGGGGGAGGCAGAGTCCGTCTTAGCAGACATGCAAATTTCAAGATAAGGCGGTGGTGCGGACATACAGCAGAAGGCGTAAGTAAGCAATGGGATGGTGGCTCACTCAAGGCGGAAACGTGGAACAGGTGCTGCTAGCCCAAATGTGAGGGACACCCACCCTCAAAAGGTAATGTGGATAAACTAGAATAATGGGCGAGCACACTGCATTTGTATCATCCAATACATAAAATTTAATTAAATCCAATAGATAAACACGTGATGCAAATAAAATAGTCACACAATAAATTAAAATACAATAAAATATCTGAAAAACAATAGGCTTGGATTGATTACACTTCAATAGATACCGCAGATGAATAATTACACCGTATGGTGAAGTCCAATTGATAATATGTGGACCAAGGTGTCATAAAAGTCCATTAATATGGTAAGATATCTTGCATTCTCCTATCCAGGAGATCTATGGCCATGCTTATGGACGTGGAGGTGCTTTAATTACAGGTATGCGATCCGGCCCAGATCGCATACCTGTAATTAAAGCACCTCCACGTCCATAAGCATGGCCATGCTGTAAATTGAATTGAAGGACTTCAACAACTAGGAACATATCGGAGACTCACTGTGTCCTCCCTGCTGTGTCTGGGCGAAATCCCGCTTGGAAATCTCGTGAGACATCGGGTAAGTCAGCTGCAGCTGAACGAAGCTAGACGCCGGCAGTATCCCGCGTCGCCCGACTCATGTTGGAAACAACCCGTCCACCACAAGGGAGGTAAGAAGCACTGTATCTATTAGTTGCTATACCCATAGTGACTACGGGACTTTGCTACATTATACAGCCAACTGGGGCATATTAATCAGCACCTAAGGTCTTATACAGGAGTTCACTTAAAGCAGTCGGCCAGAGACTGGAAGAGGATACTCTCTCCCTATATTGGAGCCATAATATCAGCACATACTATAGGTGCACTATCCATGCAATAGACTTGTGACCATAGATCTCCTGGATAGGAGAATGCAAGATATCTTACCATATTAATGGACTTTTATGACACCTTGGTCCGCATATTATCAATTGGACTTCACCATACGGTGTAATTATTCATCTGCGGTATCTATTGAAGTGTAATCAATCCAAGCCTATTGTTTTTCAGATATTTTATTGTATTTTAATTTATTGTGTGACTATTTTATTTGTATCACGTGTTTATCTATTGGATTTAATTAAATTTTATGTATTGGATGATACAAATGCAGTGTGCTCGCCCATTATTCTAGTTTATACAGCAGAAGGCGCCAATTTTTCCCGCCAACACAGTACAAAGATGACGCAGCAATTAATCAGCCAGCTTAGGCGGCCATCTTTAAGTATAACGCTGTCCATTCACTGACAGCAAGCGGTGACTTAGAAACGGCAAAACAGTCCACAGCAATACAATTTTCACACCGCGATTTTTACAGTTCTTGGCCCAGCAATTTTGCGAATAAACATATAGGGCTTTATCACTTTATGGCAATAACGGCACACAGTTTATATTCCACAATGGGTAAGGAATGATCACATCCTGTTCGTGACGCCAAAATATGCAGTACGCAGCCCTCCAGGGTATTGCGATGGTGAGGTCACGGTTAATAGGCAAACGAGGGTTGCTCTTGGTTACTCACAGTATTATGAAAGACCCTGGGCAGGCGTACAGCAGTGATGGAGAGGCTGGCACATGGATCCTCTGGGGCACTCTCTGTGTATAGGGACCAGGCCAGGTGGTAGGTGAGGTGCCCTGGATGTTGCAGGTTTAAGGTGCCGGTGGCAAGATCCCTTTAAGTTCGTGATGCCAGTGCCGGTAACGGTGGCACACCGATTTATAATAGGAATAATTGAGGAACACGATGTTGTGGTGAACCAAAACTTCCTTTTACTGGAAGCAATCAACTATTTACAGTCTTTTGTTCAGTTCCAAATGTCAGTAGCAGTCACAAGCAGGCTTATGCAAATGGCAGGCACAATGTTCTTGCAAGATACTCAGAGGGTTAACACACTTACAGATCAGGCTGCACTTTTCCTCAGAAATCCTGTCTGTCTTTATCCCAAGGCCCGTATGCCCTATTGTTTGCTTTATCCTTGGTTAGGGAAACTTCCTCAGGTATATGTCCTTGCTTTCAATTAAATCCTTCTGCCCTTCAGCTCTCTTGTCTGGCTGGAATACTGGCTCTGCTCTGTTATGGGAACTTGGTTTCTCTCAGGAGGCAAAACCCTCTCCTGGTGGGGCAACTAGAAGCCTGGACTGTCTAGCTGCATGTCAGAACCTGGCCTTCAGCTCCTGCCTGGCTAAAGTGCCCACTCAGTACTGACTCAACACCCTTTCCCTGAACAGGACCTGACTATATATATTATGGGTTCCCTAGCTCCCTCTACTGTCTAGGAGGAGGAACTGCACCCTAACAGGCCTGATACACAGATAAAGCAGGGAAAATACACATAAAAACATAGCAATATACATTAAAATGTAATGTAAAATACAATGCCACCGTTCCACAGGAGGTGGAGAACAACGTGGCCCAATTGACCCTTGTGTAGTGCCCACATTTACCTAGTGGGACACTACAACACCCGCTGAGAGGAAGGACAAACTGAACTACTATAGAGACATCCTATGTAGTCAGTTTGCCGCTGCCTATCTGCGCCATCGTCCATCCTCTCGCAGATCTGACCGGGGGGCCATCTGCGCTCTCGTTCCACTGCCATGGCTGTTGTGGCGGGGTGGGGGGGTAGGAGCAGTACCAGCTCCATCAGCAGCAGCTTAAGTGTAGAGTTGATGATGAACAGCTTTCTTACCTGCCTAGTGAATAAACTACTCACCAGCAGCAGCAGCTAGACCTGGAGCAGAACCTGAACTAGCAGGTGGTGGCATACTTGGACAGCACCCTGCCACCCCACATTGAAGATCCGCTCGACTACTGGGCAGCCAAACTGTACTTGTGGCTGCAACTGGCCGAGTTTGCCCGGGAAAAGCTGTCCTGCCTGGCCAGTAGTGTGGGATCAGAGCGGGTGTTTAGTAGTGTTGAGCGCTAATATTCGAATCGTGATTTTTAAGCGCAAATATCGCCACTTTGAGAATTTGCGAATATTTCGATTATAGTGCTATATATTCGGAATTCGCGAATAGTGTTGATCGCGAATATTCTATTTGCGAATTTATAGCAAATATCGTCACTAAGCAGCATCCCTAGCAACCAATAGGAAAGTTGCCTACCCCTTAGTGTTGATCGCGAATATTCTAATCGCAAATTTTTAGCGCGAATATATTACATTGCTGATTTTCGCAATCAAGTAAATAATGACTAGAGATCACGAATTCTCGAATTTGCTAATTTATGGCGAATATTCGGCCAAAAATTCGCAAAGTATCGCGAATTAGAATATTGTCTATGCCGCTCAATACTAGAGTTTATTGCGGCGGGGGCCATAGTTACACCAAGGAGAACTCAACCGTTCACCCAAAATGTGGAGAGACTGATCTTTGTTAAGATGAATCAGGCGTGGATCAGACAGGATTTCCACCCACCAATGCCTGATGCATCAGATTAGATCGTCCATGCTGCCTCACCCAAACCTTGACAAAAGAGACCGGTTTCTTCTGGCTACCTGCCTCAGCTACTATTCTGATGCTGCCACCCGCCTGATGCCACATATCTGATGCCAAGTGCTCCTTCTTACACCCACCATCAGCAGCAGGTACTGTTATTGTCACCCACCTCACCACTCAGGTCTCCTCATACTGCTGCTGCCATCTCCACACTCTGTCATTGTGCCACTCTGTGGCCTCCTCATGCTGCTGCTGCCACCTCCACACTCTGTCATTGTGCCAATCTGTGGTCTCCTCATGCTGCTACCACCTCCACACTATGTCACCTTGTCAGTCTGTGGCCTCCTCATGCTGCTGCTGCCACCTCCACACTCTGTCATTGTGCCAATCTGTGGTCTCCTCATGCTGCTGCCACCTCCACACTATGTCACCTTACCAATCTGTGGCCTCCTCGTGCTGCTGCTGCCACCTCCACACTCTGTCATTGTAATACTCTGTGGTCTCCAGATGCTGCTGCTGCCTCCACACTATGTCACCCTGCCACTCTGTGGTCTCCTGATGCTGCTGCCATCTCCACACTATGTCACCTTGCCACTCCGTGGCTTCCTCATGCTGCTGCTGCCACCTCCACACTATGTCATTGGGCCACTCTGTGGACTTCTCATGCTGTTGTCACCCTCCCCACTTCATGACTGGGCCACTATTTTGCATTTTTGGCCTGGTTGACATCATCATTTATTTTACCCTTCTTCTGATCTGTCAGAAGGAAGGAAAAATTAGACACACAACAGATCCTGTCTGTGTAGCAGCTGTAAGGCCTGTATAGTCCCATCAGAATTTGCTTATGATTTGGTAGCCAAAAGCAGGAGTGAGTACAAAACACAGAAGACATGCAAATATTTCATTCACGTGTCATCTCTGTTTTAGATCCACTCCTGGTTTTTTTGGGCATTAGCAAAACTGATGGACTACTGACCAAATGCTGACTGAGTGAAGGTGGATGCTCAACAGACAGGATCCGTTTTTTGGGGGGTTATTGTTCTGACGGATCAGAGGAAGGGCAAAATAATCTGTGACGTCAACCAACAAACTTACTGCTGATACCCTCTCCACTCTGTCGGGGGGCTTTACTTGTATACACTTTTAATAGAACAGGTTCTGTAGACATCTATGTGGAATCAGCTGACGATGGTGTAAAACAAGTGTGCTCTTTAACGCTATAGTAGGATCTTGGGCCTCTGCACGGTTCTTTATACCTGATGATAAAAAAATTTAACGTGATTCACCACAAATTAATTCGTATCAAATCAAATCTTTTCGGAAAATTCGGCGAACCGACCAAATGGAATTTTTGAGAAATTTGCTCATCTCTAGTCATCATTAATACCTGGCCCCCCTAAGGGGTGCAGGCTAGATGGAATTAGTTGGCACGCTAGCAGTGGAGTAACAAGGGCTTTCATCTTATTGGTATTGAATTACATATCTTAGTTTACGGCTGATGTAGGAATTAGAAAATGTAGGAATAAATAAATTAACTGAAGCAGAATAAGGGTCCATTCACACGTCCGTTTTTTCTTTCCTGATCTGTTCCGTTTTTTCTGGAACAGATCTGGACCAGATCTGGACCCATTCATTTTCAATAGGTCCTGGAAAAAAACGGACAGCACAATGTGTGCTGTCCGTTTCCGTTGTTCCGTTCCGCATGTCCGTTTAAATATAAAACATGTCCTATTCTTTTCCTGAAAAATCTGATCCTGGTACAATACAAAGTCAATGGATCCGCAAAAAACGGATGACATACGGATGTCATTCCGTATGTCATCCGTTTTATATGGAATCCGTTCCTGGAAATTACATTTTTATTTTTTATTTTTTTTTTAAAGAAATCCAAACAACTTTATTTGCTTATTGAAATTTATACATGTTTCCGTTATTTGCGGATCCGCAAAAAACGGATGACATACGGATGACATACGGAAACATTTTCAGGAACAACGGATCCGCAAAAAACGGACAGAAAATCGGATTATAGAAAAATACTGACGTGTGAATGTAGCCTAAGTCTTCCTGCACTCTCCATCTCCAATATTCTTATAAATCGTTATTAATCGTTTTCACCAACACTGTCCCTAGTGCCTGAGCGTACACCATGTCTCTCCCTATGCTCAGCTCACAGTGAAATGGTGGAGAGTGGAGACCACACAAGATGAGGGTTTTATAGGGCTGCGACATCACAGGGGATGGCTATCTGCGGATTGGCTTGCTGCACAGCATTATAAGGGATCTTGCATTTCTGGGCTTGTCTCCTCTACACCTAGTTTTGTTTTCTAACATGTGCAGTAGTCACCATTTTAGGAAAAGTGATTTGTTACCACGAAGCGCAAGGAAATTCAGATTTAGGATAATTTAGAATCAAAGTTTTCCTAAACTTTGTACCGACTTCATCTTTGGATGCTTTGCTTCACTTAACACCAGTGTTTACTCTACTTGTCGATCATAATTGTTTGAATTAGCAAGTTAAAAATCCCTGTTTTGTGCTATTTTGTGCCTTTGATCAAGCTTTGCCCTTAAAGCAATTTATAACATAACTTCATGTGAACTGTTAAGATGATAATGCTTACATACTGCAGACATACTTCTTGTGTTTGCTTCAGGGTTTCAAGAAGCAATCCGTCTTCAATGACACTTGTATTACTGTCTAGATGACACATTATACATAGTTTGTTCGCCTGCTTGATATCCCCTTTCTTTAAGAAAGGAGTCTTAGGAGTTTGGCTTTTCTGTCAAGTGTCAATATTTCACTTTACACATTTTCTTTTTTTGCACCTTTAAAGGGGTTTCCCACAATGGCTAGGATATGCTATCACTTTCTGATCACCGTGGGGACAACTACCAGGAATCCCACCGCTCCTTAGAATTGTCGAAATTCAGTGCTGTTTGGCTGAATAGATGGGAGTGTGACTGGCAGGGTTGAGCGAATCAAAGTATCCATAGTGGACTTCAATCCAATTTTCTGGGAAAATTCGATTTGCTGTGATGCCGAATTTCCTCGTGCTTTGTGGTAACTAGAAATGAGTGAATTTTTAGAAAGTTCAATTCGGCTGCTTTGCCAAATAAAAAAAAAAAATTTGCTTCATGACAATTTACTTCGTCACGAAGCGCATTATTTTGTAAGTAGTAATGAGCGGCAGGGGTCATATTCGAATTTGCGATTTTTTGCGAATATTTTGTAGAATATTCGCTGAATATTCGCGAATTCGAATATTCGTTATATTCTATGATTTTTTTACTTGAAAAAATCGACAAGGTAATGATAGCGTAATATGCAAATTTATCGCAAATTTTTCAATTGCCGAACAAAAACATGATTCCTCCCTGATTTTTGCTTCTGGGCCAATGAGTCATAGCACTATATCGAATATATTAGTTTTTTCAAACATTCGTAATATTCTAAAACAAGAATATATATCAATACAGCGAATATTCGAAAAAAAACTAATGTAGAGCAATTTAGCTAATGTAGTGCTATAATCTTTTTTTCTAATAGTTGTAATTTTTTTCCAATCTGAACTTCAGATGAGAAAAAATGACAACTATTAGACAAAGAAGATTATAGCACTATATTAGCTAAATTGCTCTATATTTGTTTTTTTTTCCGAATATTCGCTATATTGCTATATATTCTTGTTTTAGAATATTCCAATTATTAGAAAAAATGAATATATTCGATATAGTGCTATATAATTTATATTTGTTTTTTAGAATATTCATAATTTTTCCCATTTAAAGTCACCACGCACGGGATTTCGGCCAAGATCTTCAATCAAAATGGCGGCTGGTGGGCCGTCACGACCAAATGGAGGAGGTAAGTAAGAATTGTCTTGTTTTTTACACTATTTCAGGTTAAATCGATTTGAAGCATGATGAAATTCGACGAGAATCAAATTTATCCTGAAATTTGGATTGAATTCAACTTCGTGGGATTAGATTTGCTTATCTCTAGTGGTAACGAATCAATTTTCCCTGAAATGGGGGGAGGGGGTATCATACTCACCTCATCCTTTTGCACAGTAAGAGCCTGCCGCGGTGATGTATAATGTCACCACGCAAGATTTCCTGTGATGTCCTTAATCAATATGGCCGTGGTGGCCTCTATGCGATCAAGTGGATAAAGTGAGTATTTTTTTTACCACGAGATTAACCCCTGAAAGCCCTCAATATTCATTTTAGATGGCACTCCGTTTAGGAGATAGGTGCAGGTCTCAGCATTGGGACCCACACCTATCAGACAATGGGAACATATCCTAGCGATATCCCCCCATTATCTCAGATGAAAACACAACTTTAAAAAAAAGAGGGGATGCGACACAATGGTAGACATGGCCCTGTCCCATCTTAGGCTACTTTCACACTAGCGTTAATATTTTTCGGTATTGAGATCCGTCATAGGGTCTCAATACCTGAAAAAAAAAATGCTTCAGTTTAATCCCCATTCATTGTCAATAGGGACAAAACGTAACTGAACAGAACGGATTGCTCCAAAATGCATTCCGTTCCTTTCTCATACCGGAGAGCAAACCGTCCTGGGATGCGGAGCAAAATGGATCCGTCATGACCCACAATGCAAGTCAATGAGGACGGATCCGTTTTCTCTGCCACAATCTGCCACAATAGAAAACTGATCTGTCCCCCATTGACTTTCAATGGAGTTCATGGACGGATGTTAAAGATAATACAACTGGATCCGTTCATAAAGGATGCAGATGGCTGTGTTATCAGTAACGAAAGCGTTTTTGCTGAACCCTGCCGGATCCAGTAAAAACCCTAGTGTGAAAGTAGCTTTAAGTGACAACTGGTTGTCAGCCGTAAAGGATATCATATAAACAAATGGCATCGTGACATTGGCAGTGTGGCTATACTTTCTCCTGGCACAGAGCAATTTGAGTGCCCCTTGTAATTCTGAGTAGCGATGAGCAGTATAGGCAATATTCGAATTCGCGATATTTCACAAATTTTTGGCCGAATATTTGCCATAAATTCGCAACTTCGAGAATTCGTGATCTCCAGTCATTATTTACTTGATTGCGAAAATCGGTAATGTAATATATTCTCAATAAAAATGAGTGATTAGAATATTCGCGATCAACACTAAGGGGTAGGCAACTTTCCTATTGGTTGCTAGGGATGTTGCTAAGTGCCGATATTCGCTATAAATTCACGATAAACTCGCAATTAGAATATTCGCGATCAACACTATTCACGAATATATAGCACTATATTCTAAATATTTGCAAATTTCTGAAGTGGCGATATTCACGATTAAAATTCGCGATTCAAATATTCGCACTCAACACTAATTCTGAGGGGTTTTCACTCAACATCCCAATATCTGTGGGAAGATTCCTGCCTATTGCCCAGCTTCTACAATGAAGGACCAGCCCCCCACTTGCTAAGCTTTGTTTCACCCTGCTGTACAGTTCAGGTCGTGCCAGGGGCCTAAACAGAAACACACGGCATTATCATGATTTATAAAGCTATGCGTCTCTGCCGGACCTTATTTCTACAGAATCATACTGACAGCTTTATGTCACTATGATTCTGTGGAAAAAAGGCCATGCAGAGACACATAGCATTATAAATCATGATAATGCCGTGCGCTCCTGCAAGTCCAGAGCGGAGGATCACACTCACACACGGAGCGTGATTCCCGCAATGGACTCGCTCGTGTGAAACAGCCCTAACATTGGGAAAAGCACCCCTTTTTATAGGTTGTCTCCACCCAGTGGGAACACTCTGGCATCCGTGCCACTTGCGTGACCCACTGATGACCCACCTACAGTGAAACCTCACATAGAGGAACAACATGACAATAATTAAAAGGGAAATTCACTTGTGAGCAAAATTTTACACCAATCAATAGTTTCCACATGGGCCATCTTTTCCCTGTAAAAGAACATACATAATCCTTCCAAGGGATTACCGGTACATCATCATTAGGGGAATTACAGCAATACAATAAACATTTATAAACTACAGCATTACAGAACATAATCGAAGGGGAATTTCTCCATACCCTACAAAGTGACAGGTTGTTCCACCTGTTTCTGACAAGAAGCAATTTTGATGGTAAAAAGCAATAAAGCTGTACTTCCTTTTGCTAATTTTGCAAAAATGACTATTAGGATAAAAAAGAAAAACTGCTTATATCTCTTATTTTTTATCCAAACTCCTTTTATTAAATAAACACAAAAAGTGTAAATACATATGTTTGCTCCGTAAAGGGAATCTGTCACCACATAGCCGTAACTAAATTACTTCATCACGAAATGCCCTTCTTTGTAAGTAGCGAGCGCATAGACGGGGAATGCCGATCGCGCCTCCCCCATCATTGAATCTCTCAGATGCCGCGTTCATCACTGATCGCTGCATCTGAGAATAACAGATAGGGTTTTCAGAGGTTAATCTGGTTAAAAAAATAATAACAATACTTATAATACCTTATCTATTTGATCATGAAGATGCTGTCGCAGCAATCTTGATTGAAGACACCGTGCGAAATCTTGTGCAGTGCGTAACAACGTCATCATGCTGGCCGGAGTGGTGTTGTTATATGTCACCACGCACAACATTTCACGCGGGATCAAGATGGCTGGGGCAGACTGTTCGTGCTCAAATTGATAAAGTGAGTATGATTTTTTTTTTTTATCATCATTTCAGGGAAAGTTGTTTTGTTACCACTAGTGTTGAGTGAATCAATGTATTCGATTTGCAAAGTCGAATTTCCTCGTGCTTCAACGAGTCAATTTGGGGGTAAAAAAAAAAATCTGACTCACCTCATCCATTTGAGCGTGAAGAGGACGCCGAGGTCATCTTGACTGAAGATCCCTCGCAAAATCCCGTTCGGCTTTGCGGCAAATCAAATTTTTCTTGAAATTCAGATCGATGTCCACTTTGGATACTTTGATTCGCTTAACACTAAAAACCATCATCACCTCTGTAGATGCGCGCCTGTCAGCATATTCTAATGATATTGGTCCCATCTTGATATGTGCCAACAATCCGGAGAATGTTATGCAAATTAGCCTATTGGTAGTATGGGATTAGCAGCGAGGAGCAGTTGAGGCAGTGGCAGCTGCAGCCATTTAATACATGTTGGCAGGAAGGCAGACAGCAGCATGATAGAGGCAGCACAAAGCCTTACGGAAGATGGTGGTCAGCTGGCTATAGCAGTGGCACGTTTGCGGCGGTGAAATGATAAAGGTGGCAGTAACCGTACAGAATGTGATGGTAGGCAGCGGTGGCATGATGGCGGCGGTAGCATGATGGAGGCAAGCAGGCAGACAGCAACAGGGCAAGATGGGGCACTGCTAGCAAGGCTGGATCTATTCATCGGCCTCAACTGGAGGCAGGGCCGGTGCAAGGATTTTTGCACACACAAGCGAAGCTACATTTTGGCGCTCCCCAACCCCACACACACACAACTCAAAAAGGAGGGTGTGATGTGACACGGAGGGGGATGAGAAATGTGACATGGAGGGGGGAGAAATGTGACATGGGGGGGATGAGAAATGTGACATAGAGGGGGATGAGAAATGTGACATGGAGGGGGATGAGAAATGTGACATGGAAGGGGATGAGAAATGTGACATGGAGGGGGATGAGAAATGTGACATGGAGGGGGATTAGAAATGTGACATGGAGGGGGATGAGAAATGTGACATGGAGAGGGATGAGAACTGTGACATGGAGGGGGATGAGAAATGTGACATGGAGGGAGATGAGAAATGTGACATGGAGGGGGTGAGAAATGTGACATGGAGGGGGATGAGAAATGTGACATGGAGGGGGATGAGAAATGTGACATGGAGGGGGATGAGAAATGTGACATGGAGGGGCATGAGAAATGTGACATGGATGGAGGGGGAGAAATGTGACATGGAGGGGGATGAGAAATGTGAGATGGAGGGGGATGAGAAATGTGACATGGATGGAGGGGGAGAAATGTGACATGGATGGAGGGGGAGAAATGTGACATGGAGGAGGATGAGAAATGTGATATGGAGGGGGATGAGAAATGTGACATGGAGGGGGATGAGAAATGTGACATGGAGGGGGTTGAGAAATGTGACATGGAGGGGGATGATAAATGTCACAAGGAGGGGGATGAGAAATGTCATATGGAGGGGGATGAGAAATGTGACATGGAGGGGGATTAGAAATGTCACATGGAGGGGGGTGAGAAATGTGACATGGAGGGGGATGAGAAATGTGACATGGAGGGGGGGGGGGAATGTGACATAGGGGGGTGATGTGACATGGAGGGGGAGAAATGTGACATTTCTCCCCCTCCATGTCATATCACCCCTGCTTTTTACATCACCCCTTTCGGTCCCATTTCAACCCCCTCAATGTCACATTTCTCCCCCCCATGTCACACCACCCCCCTCCATTAATGTGTAAAAATCAACATTATGCTCCTCACCTGGGCCTGTTCCCGTCTGAAGCAGCTCCCCTTCTCCTCTGTGTGGTCCTGGTATCTTCTCTCTGTGCTCCCGACAAGACTTTGAGGACCTTTCCCACTCAGCCAATCAGTGGCTGCAGCTGTGTCATGTGTCAGACCAGTGATTGGCTCACCGGGAAATCACTGCCCTGACACGTGACACAGCTGTGGCCACTGATTGGCAGAGTAGGAAAGGTCCTCAAACAACTTGTCAGGACTCGGGAGCCCAGAGAGAAGATATGAGGACCACCACACAGAGGAGAACAGCCGCAGGAGGCCGGCAGCATGCAAGTGATTCATGAAAAAAAAAGTTACATTTTTACGCCCCCCCTTCTCAGCGCCCTAAGGCGGCCGCTTGGTCTGCCTTATTATAGCACTGGGCCTGACTGGAGGGGTCTGAAGATTTCAAATCTAGGCTTGGTTAATTTTGACAAAATTGATGTTTTGGACACTGACGGAGGACAACTCTGTCCATTGAGCTAGGGGGTTGCACTGGGTATCGAATTATCGATATCCAATCAAAACTTTTCTACCTGTATCGATTCGATAGCGGGAGTTGCCTTTTTACCGATACTGGGCTGTGCTACTGTGCAGCCTAGTATCACAGAACATGGCATGCGCTGCTCTCAGTTCGTGCCATGTTCCCTCAGCAGCACAGGGGAGAAGGAAGCAGTCTCTCCCTCCCCCTGTACTGCTGCTGCCACTGCTACCAGTGAGAGGAGAGAGGGGAGGAGGGGGGAGGGGCTGTGGCCACTGTGCCACCAATGAAAATAACTAACGTTTATTACAGATACAGGAGGCGGGTGCCGGCGGCAGAATGACATATCCGGCAACCGACCTTTATGACAGTTAACCCCTCAGGTGCCCCCTCCAGGATTAAAAACATTGCTGGCGCAGTGCGCCCCCCCCCACCCCAGTATTAAAGTCATTGGTGGCGGTTGCCACAGGGTCCCCTCCGCCCTCTTCATTGGTGGTGCAGTGGCAGTTGTGATCGGAGCCCCAGCAGTGTAATCGCAGGGCTACGATCGGTTTTCATGGCAGGCAGGGCGCTACTGAAGCCCTGGCTGCCATGGTAAGCTCCCTGCTGCTGTGTGCACAAAGCCCAGGGCAGCAGGGAGAGTTTAAAGTACTATTCACCCTAATAGAGCAATGGATTAAAAGATCCCAGATTATAGCCCCTAAGAGGAGAAATAGTTATTGAATAAAAAGTTAAAAAAAAGTTAAAAAAAAACACCAAAATAAGTATAAATCACCCCTTTTCAAATTTTACATATAAAATATATAAACAATAAATAAATAAACATATTACATATCACCACATCCGAAAAGTCTAAATGAATAAAATATTTAAAAAATCTATGCGGTGAACGCAGTAATAAAAAAAACCAAAAAAAAACGGAGCAATTCGCCATATTTTAGTCACCTTGTCCGCCCCAAAAATAGGATAGGACTGTTCAGTTATGAGCCGGACGTTCCATAAAATGCGGAATGCACGCGGCTTTATTGGTGTTTTTTTTTCCCGCATGGTATCAAATGGTATCGAGTATCACAATACTTTTTTATGGTATCAAAATTGAATCAAAATTTTGGTATCGTTACAACCCTACGTGGTGTTGAAAACCATTTCCGAGATGACACTGGAGGCTGGGCAAGAAAGAGAGTGTGCTGTGCCACTTGGCGCCACTGTTCAAGTCTGCCTGCCCTGAAATCCATGGGGTCAGGGAACAGGGTATGAGCCAGGGACAGGCCAGAGTGTAGGCAGGTCTGAACCTGGGTGTTGAGGCAGCAGCTTACTGACTGGTGTCCGGCTGGAGTGGCACATGGAAATACTGCTCCATCATGTTGAGGAGACTGAAATGGCTGCTGCTACTGCTGCTTCTGCATCTCGTAGCCGAAGAGGAAGAGGGGTGACTCTGTGGGGGGAAAAGAGGAGCCTCTCTTTCAGACACACTGGCAGCAGGCATCTGCTCGTCATAAACTGCAACAAGCTACATACACAGTGTTTACTGGTAATAGCATACCAGTAATTTGTCCTCCCTTTCTGCGATAGGAAAACATTCCCCCATTTTGCCTTGATAGCAATGGTCAAAAAGCATGGCTATCCATTAATTATCAGACTGCTTGATGCCAATGATACGCCTGTCACTGTGTAAGCAAGCTAGTCTACAGGTTGCCATTCTGGCCAGCGTGCTTGAGGAGCCAGCTCTCTCCACCTCTGCCCCCAACTTAGACGATTGAGTATCGTGGCTGGTGTCACCATCATCATTATCCTCTTGCTCCTCCAACTCTGACTCCTCTTCCTCCTCCATTGGCAGTACCTCCTCCTCCACCCCCACGGAAGTTTTTATTGCGAGTCTTTAACAGCTACACGGCTGACAGCAAGATGATTTAACTGTTCTTCTTCCTCCTCCTTCATCACCACTGGGTGCATGAGCATCAGCGTTTCTTTAAAAATACATGCACATTAACGGCACGAGTTGCCAGTGCCCAACCTGGAAACAACATATGCGCTCTGCAGAGGTAGTCTGGTGTATGACAAAATCATTCACGGCTCTCCAGGAAACTGTCAGCACCTTGCGCAAGCCAATGTATTTTTTCAAAGGGTCATGCAGGGAACATGTGTTATTTCCCTCAGGTTCAGGGTGGTCAAGATGTTGCGCCCATTGTCGCTGACCACCTTGCCCAGTTGGAGTTAGCTGGGTAGCTGCAACTGCTCGCCATTGTGACTTGACACATGTGATGAAATGGAGGGGTAGTGCCAGCGACACTGTGCCCTGCTGCTGCTGGGGACGGGACCATGTCCATGAAGTAGGAGGTGGAGGATGCAGATAAGTGCTTGCTTTTGGAGCCAGGCTGATACAATCTTTGGGGTAGGGTTGTTAAAGGGACCTGACTATGCTGCTGGGGTGCTGCCTCTCCACTGCCCTAAAAAACTTTGACTTAGTGACCCATGTAATGTCCCTGCCTGTAACAACTGCTCCAGGTGTCCACCGTGGTGTGCAGCTTTCCACACATTAAGAATCGCAAGGAGTGGCCTGCGTGTGTTCTCTACCACGTGAGAGTACAAGGCACTTTACAATGGTACTGCAGCAAGTGCACTGCCAGTAACGTGGCCAAGTGAAGGTTCAGCTTGTAGACAAGCTAATTGCTGGTGGAGAAAGTTTTTTTTCATGGCAAAACATTCCATTATATATGGAGCCGAGGACAAGGAGGAATCTAAGCTGGCGAAGAAGGTTATGGTGATGACAAAAATTCTGTATTGCTTGGGGATGCGGGTTGGCAGCCACAAAGAGGAACAGGAGGGGGACAGACTTGTTCTGATTGAAAATGCTAGCCAGTTATATTTTCCCAAAGGATCTAGTGATGTCGATTTGCTTCAATAGACATCTGGTACCTATGATTGTGGTTGAACAGCCACGGCTTATTTTAACCCTGCAGATCTAGCATACCATTGTGGTTATGTGTGCCCGTCTTGTGGAGAAAAAGCTCCATACGGGAGTTCCTCGCTCTAGGCAGCCAAGCAAGGCTTAGCCTGGCACATTTTGGGCCTAACCCAACCACAGCGTCAGTGGCCTAACCAGATCCCAAAGCAGACATGATCCTGGCTGTTCTGAGGGAGGTATGTGGCCTCTACTTTTTATAGCTGTCGCCACCGCCCTTCTCCTCTGATGTTGCCTCCTCCTCAGCACCACAATCTGGCTCCCAGGTCCTGTCCAGCACACAATTATCATTGGAGTCCTCACGTTCCCTGACGCTTTTATACTCTCACTTATGTTGTTAGTGGGTCCATAAGCTTGTCTCCTCTAGGTTCAGTCTATACTCATACTCATCACTAGATCACGTTTGTCCTTGTATTAAGGCCTACTCTTGGTCTTCGCACAACCTTAGAGGGGTAGTTCAATGTCAGCTCTTGCAGGTCCAGCCCTACTTGGTCCTCTACTTCCTTTATCTGTCCCGCTTCAGTCTGGCTAAGTCGTCTGACCTCTGTGGGTCTGATGCCGAAGGCAGCCTCCCTTAGCTGGGGGCAAACATGTGCTGCCCTTGCTGCACTTCACACACTTGCTTACTAACTCTCTGCACTTCTCTGCCGCACCCTGATATATACAGTCAGGTCCATAAATATTAGGACATCGACACAATTGTAAATTTTTTGGCTCTATACACCGCCACAATGGATTTGAAATAAAAAGTTGTGCTTTAACTGCAGACTTTCAGCTTTGATTTGAGGGTATTTACATCCAAATCAGGTGAACGGTGTAGGAATTACAACAGTTTGCATATGTGCTTTCCACTTGTTAAGGAACCAAAAGTAATGGGACAGAATAATAATTATAAATCAAACTTTTACTTTTTAATACTTGGTTGCAAATTCTTTGCAGTTAATTACAGCCTGAAGTCTGGAACGCATAGACATCACCAGACGCTGGGTTTCATCCCTGGTGATGCTCTGCCAGGCCTCTACTGCAACTGTCTTCAGTTCCTGATTGTTCTTGGGGCATTTTCCCTTCAGTTTTGTCTTCAGCAAGTGAAAAGCATGCTCAATCGGATTCAGCTCAGGTGATTGACTTGGCCATTGCAGAACATTCCACTTCTTTCCCTTAAAAAACTCTTTGGTTGCTTTTGCAGTATGCTTTGGGTCATTGTCCATCTGCACTGTGACGCGCCGTCCAATGAGTTCTGAAGCATTTAGCTGAATATGAGCAGATAATATTGCCCGAAACACTTCAGAATTCATCCTGCTCCTACCAGTTTGTCATGCCCTGCTCAGGTCCTGTGCGGAGGTCTGCTAGGTTAGCAGCACATGTGTAGACTTTTGTTATTGTTTTGGAGAGGAGCTGTATCCGCCTCCCTTCAGGTGCACTGGGTGGGGTTATTGGTAAGAGTTTAAATTACGCCCACTCCCAGTGTCCTGGGCGGGTTATAGCTTCTGTCTGGTTCAGAGGAAGGAAGGAAGGAAGGAAGGATTGTCTGTTCCTGCTCAGCAAAAGATAAGTTGGTTTTGTTTTATTGTGGTTGTCTGTCTGGGCTGTTAGAGAGACGCCTGAGGGAGCAGGCTGCCTCTTTCCCCCTTTCACCATCTTAGGGATTCTAGGGAATCTTCAGCCCAGGCACGAGGACACATTCATTTCCACCCTCAGGGTCTGAATGTGGGCATAGCAGTCTAGGGAGAGCTGGTAGGGATTTGTCAGGAGGTGACCCCATTCCCCAGCTTCTTGCCTAGACACTTGTTTGTTAGGTCCTGTGTATCTTGTATCCTGTGTGCCGTGACACAGTTCCATTGGCAGCCATACATGCCCACGCCACGACACTACCACCACCATGCTTCACTGATAAGGTGGTATGCTTAGGATCATGAGAAGTTCCTATCCTTCTCCATACTCTTCTCTTCCCATCACTCTGGTACAAGTTGATCTTGGTCTCATCTGTCCATAGAATATTGTTCCAGAACTGTAAAGGCTTTTTTAGATGTCGTTTGGCAAACTCTAATCTGGCCTTCCTGTTTTTGAGGCTCACCAATGGTTTACATCTTGTGGTGAACCCTCTGTATACACTCTGGTGAAGTCTTCTCTTGATTGTTGACTTTGACACACATACACCTACCTCCTGGAGAGTGTTCTTGACCTGGCCAACTGTTGTGAAGGGTGTTTTCTTCACCAGGGAAAGAATTCTTCAGTCATCCACCACAGTTGTTTTCTGTGGTCTTCCAGGTCTTTTGCTGTTGCTGAGCTCATTGGTGCATTCCTTCTTTTTAAGAATGTTCCAAACAGTTGTTTTGGCCACGCCTAATGTTTTTGCTATCTTTCTGATGGGTTTGTTTTGTTTTTTCAGCCTAATGATGGCTTGCTTCACTAATAGTGACAGCTCTTTGGATCTCATCTTGAAAGTTGACAGCAACAGATTCCAACTGCAAATAGCACACTTGAAATGAACTCTGGACCTTTTATCTGCTCATTGTAATTGGAATAAGGAGGGAATAACACACACCTGACCATGGAACAGCTGTGAAGCCAATTGTCCCATTACTTTTGGTTCCCTAACAAGTTGGAGGCACATATGCAAACTGTAGTAATTCCTACACCATTCACCTGATTTGGATGTAAATACCCTCAAATGAAAGATGACAGTCTGCAGTTAAAGCACATCTTGTTCTTTTCATTTAAAATCCATCGTGGTGGTGTATAGAGCCAAAAATGTTAGAATTGTGTTGATGTCCCAATATTTATGGACCTGGCTGTATATATATATATATATATATATATATATATATATATATATATGAAACACCAAAACTAATTTCCATATAAATATATCTGACCCATATCAGATTATCAGTACCAAAAATAATATATGGATATCTAGTAAATCACATGAAATAATATGCCAACACAAGATATAATCATACCATACAAAATTTTATTACAATGACTGTAATACACACCATTGACAAAACACAGGGTAAAAAACAATATTAAAAAACACTAGGGCTGGTGGTGCATGATTGGTGGACTGAAAAGATAATAAAGTGCATGTGCAAATGCGCGGTCAGCAACAAGAATAAATAAATAGGTAGATAAATAGATACTGGCGCCAACAGCAACCGACTACAAAATTGATAGTCCACTCCCCAAACTGGTGGTGCTTGTATTTTACTGTGGACTATATTGCAGTCAGTATAAGTTGCAACGGTGTCTCCCTCCTTTTTTTTGGTAGATGTTGCCAACTTTTGGTGATCAATATTAAGCTGCATTGGCTCTTCATCTATTTGATATTGTACGCCTTCATGCTCCATGTGTGCCACAACGGCGACGCTGGTGATATTTAGTTTGATGTACAAATCCTTTTTGGTCTATCAATTTTGTAGTCCGTTGCTGTTGGCGCCAGTATTTATTTATCTACCTATTTATTTATTCTTGTTGCTGACCGCGCATTTGCACTTGCACTTTATTATCTTTTCAGTCCACCAATCATGCACCACCAGCCCTAGTGTTTTTTAATATTGTTTTTAACCCTGTGTTTTATCAATCATGTGTATTACAGTGATTATAATAAAATTTTGTATGGTATGATTATTTCTTGTGTTGGTATATTATTTCATGTGATTTAGGGAGCATTCACACGACCGTGTTTTTCTTCCGCGTCCGTTCCGCAATTTTTGCGGACAATGCACGGACCCATTCATTTCTATGGGTCCGCAAAAATTGCGGAATGCCTTTCATTATCATCCTTGTGCTGTCCGTTCCGTGTGTCCGTTTCTTTCATTTTAGAACATGTCCTATACTTGGCCGCAAATTGCGGCTGTGGCCCCATAGAAAGTCATTGGGTCCGTAAAAAACGGATTGCACACGGAAATGCATCCGTATGTCATCCATTTTTTTGTGGACCCCTGGACTGAAAACATTCTAGAAAACCCCATTTCAGTCCCATTTCAGTTTTTTGCGGGCCATGAAAAACGGATGACACACGGAAGCACCACGTCCGTATTATACGGACTTACGGAATGGAAACGGAAAGATAACTAAAGACATACGGAACACACGGATCCATGATTTGCAGACCGCAAAACCAACACGGTCGTGTGAATGCTCCCTTAGTGAGTATCCATATATTCTTTTTGGTACTGATATATTTATAGTGCCAACACTACCTAGAGGTGAATAGATGTAATGACGTGCAAGATGTAAACAGCCTGTTAGAGGGAATTACAGGAATATACACAATATACATAATAGCATGACATACTGCAAATACCCAAACGTACACAGAGCCCCACTACTGACACAGAGTGGGACACTGCAGTACCAGGGACAATAGTGGCCCCATGACAGAGTGGAGAGTGTGTCAGCAGCAGCAATGGCAGTGCCAGTGACTATAGTGGCCCCATGACAGAGATCGGGATGGTGGCAGCAGCAGTGGCACTACAAGTGACAAAAGTGGCCCCATAACACAGTGGGGATGGGGGCCAACAGCAGTGGCAGTAACAGTGACAATAGTGGCCCCATGAAAGAGTGGGAAGGGGGGCAGCTGCAGTGGCAGTAAGACTGTGTTCACAACACTGTTTAGATTTCCATTCTTCTTATTAGTCAGAAGTACAGAAAAAAAAACAAGCCCTATTTTTGGAGCATCCATAAAGCCACTTTCAGACTTTCAGTATTTGATCAATAATTGTAAGCCAAAACCAGGAGTTGGTCCAAAACAGAGCTAAAATGTAATAGAAATATTTGCATCTCTTCTGTGTAAAAGAGACCTTATTCTCAATTTGCATCTGTTTTGGCCGTTTAAATCTCAAATCAGTATTTTTAACGAGGAAAAAAAGTCCTGCATGCAGGACTTTATTGGCCTCTTTCACACGGTCCGTGTTTGCAGTATTTTGTATTAGTATTTGATCCGTTTTTGTAAGCCAAAAACAGGAGTGAGTCCAAAACAGAGATAAAATGTAATGGAAATATTTGCATCTCGTCTGTGTTTTGGACCCACTCCTGCTTTTGGCTTACAAATACTGATCAAATACTGACCAAATACTGACCATATGAAAAAGGCCTTACAGATGTTCAAAATACAGGATCCTTTTTTTTCATGTTCTTCTGACAGATAATAAGAAAGGAAAAATAAACGGTGATATCAACACGGACAAACAGGAACAACAGTGGCCTCATAAGAGAGTGGGGATGGGTTCCAACAGAAGTGGCAGTAACAGGGACAATAGTGGCTCCATAACAGAGTGGGGATGGGGTCCAACGGCAGTGACAGTAATAGGGACTAGTGTTGAGCGCGAATATTCGAATAGCGAATTTTTATCTTGAATATCGCCACTTCGAGAATTCGAAAATATTTCGAATATAGGGCTTTATATTCGTTATAGCGAATATTTGTCATTTTTTCCCATCTGAACACATGATTCCTCCCTGCTTCTTGCTTGTAGGCCAATGAGTCATTGGCCTACAAGCAACTTAAGCAGGGAGGAATCATGACATTAGATGGAAAAAATGACGAATATTATAAAAAACTAATATATAGCACTATATCGAATATGTTAGTTATTTTGGGATATTCGTCTTTTTTTTTTTCAATCTGTACAGTTGTTCCACTTCAGCATACTCCTCCCCGATTATTCTAAAAAAACGAATATATTTGATATAGTGCTATATATATATTTTTTAGAATATTCAAAATATTCTAAAACAAGAATATATAGCATTATAACGAATATTCGAAAAAACAAATGTAGAGCAATTTAGCTAATATAGTGCTATAATCTTCTTTGTCTAATAGTTGTAATTTTTTTCTCATCTGAAGCTCAGATTTGAAAAAAATTACAACTATAAAAAAAGATTATAGCACTATATTAGCTAAATTGCTCTATATTAGTTTTTTTTCGAATATTCACTATATTGCTATATATTCTTGTTTTAGAATATAACGAATATTCTGAAAAATAAATATTGCATATTAGCTATATTGCTCTATATATTCGTTTTTAGAATATTCGTCATTTTTTTCCATCTGAAGTCATGATTCCTCCCTACTTAAGTAACTTAAGCAGGGAGGAATCATGACTTCAGATGGAAAAAAATGACGAATATTCTAAAAAACTAATATATATCACTATATTCTCTAGTGCTATATATTTGTTTCTGACCCACGCCTGTATCGATCACATAATATTCGCATATTACTCGATCATTACCTTGCCGATTTTTCGAGTAAAAAAAAAGTATAATATAACGAATATTCGAATTCGCGAATATTCAATCAATATTCTACAAAATATTCGCGAAATATCACAAATTCAAATATGACTCCTGCCGCTCATCACTAATAGGGACAATCGTGGCCCCATAACAGAGTGGGGAGGGGGGCAGCAGCAGTGATATACAGAACAAGATGGTGGCAAATCACAGTAGTAGCAGAACTCCAACAACAACAGTGTGATAGCAAGGCCCAGTGGTATGTGTATCCTTTTAAAAATATAACAGGCACATATCAGTAGGCGAACAAGCCACATTGTAAGAATGGCAGTAGGGGCATCAGGATGGTGGCATCAGGTGGGTGGCAGCATTAGAATGGTGGCAGTAGGACGTGGCCAGAAGTATCTGGCCATTTTGCAGAATATTCCGGTGTGACAGCACACTACAGTATGATTATTAGTGGCAGAATGATCTATTCTGTTGCATCAGGTACCGGTGTCTGGAAATCCTGGTTGATCCACGCCTGATTCATCTTTATTAGGTTAATCCCTCAACATTTAAGGAGGAAAGGCGAGTTCTCTTAGGGGTAACTATGCACCCCCGCCACAATGAACACCCGCTTGGATGTCACAATACTGGCTGGGCATGAAAGCATGCCCATGGCAAACTCGGCCAGTTGTGGCCAGACTTCAAATTTGCATGCCCAGTAGTCCACCGGATCTTGGATAATGGGTGACAGGGTGCAGTCCAAGTATGCCACAACCTGCTGGTTGAGGTTCTGCTGCATGTCCATCTTCTACTGGGTGGTTTCTTCAGTAGGCGGCTAAAGAAAATGCTTTTCATAGACTTCAGACTGAAGTTGCTGCATATGGACCTGGTGCTGCTCCTGCAACCCCCACCAGTCATAGCAATGAAGTGTGAGCGCAAAGGGTCCTCGTGGTCAGACCTTCCTGAGGACAGGCGATGGCACTCGTAGGCAGCGAATGACCGACTACACAGCATGTCTCTATGGTAGTCCATTTTTGCATCCCTCTCAGAAGGCCTAAAAATTCTCCCATTTTTGACCAGTAGCAAGGGTCTAACAATGTGGATAGCCAGTAGTCATCCCTCTGCCAAATTCTGACAATGCGGCAGTCACTATACAAACATGACAACATGTTTTACTCCCTCTTCACCTGGCTCCCATGTGCGATCATCATCTACATCTATTTGGTCGTCACTTGTGTCACCCACGATTGTCCTGCCCTGGAGCATTCAGAAACTTGGATGGGAGTGGAGTTGGGGTCAAGATCCTCCTGGGATGCAGGCTTGGCTGTAGGGGTAATGCAGCAGCTGAGCTTTCTCTTCTCATCACAGAAGCTGTCAGGACTGTGCTATGCTGTACAGAAGCAGGGCTCACTTCTGTCTGTAGAGATCTCTCAGTCTCTCTATCTCCTGGCCATGCTGCTGTCTCTAAGGCTACTTTCACACTGGCGTTTCTGGGTCCGCTTGTGAGCTCCGTTTCAGGGCTCTCACAAGCGGCCCAAAATGGATCATTTCAGCCCCAATGCATTCTGAATGGATAAGGATTCGTTCAGAATGCATCAGTTTGGCTGCGTTTGGTCTCCGTTTCACTTTTCAGGCGGACACCAAAACGCTGCTTGCAGCATATTGATGTCCGCCTGACGATGTGGAGCCAAATGGATCCGTCCTGACTTACAAATTAAGTCAATGGGAACGGATCCGTTTTCACTGACACAATATGGTGCAATTGAAAACTGATCTGTCCCCCATTGACAGTCAATGTAAGTCAGGATGGATCCGTTTTGACTTAGACTTTTTTTTGAAAGAATAATGCAAGCGGATCCGTTCTGAACGGATACAAGTGCAGATCAGTCTGTGCAGATACAAGACGATACCGCACCGAACGCAGGTGTGAGATGGCTGCTGTTCCTTTTCCTTCCTTAGCCTTTCCCCCTGGTCCCTGCTATTGGCTGCAGGTAGGAGCAAGTGCTTAAGAGATTTGCAGTCCACTATGCCTCAGAGGAAACAGCACTAATGTGCTCGCTGCTTTCTCTGCAGGGATTTTATATTTATGCTGGTTTGAACATAATCAACAACCCCAATAAAAAAAAAAAGAAAAATAAATTGATTGGAAACATGTGAAGACAGAAACAAAAGGAAACTGATTTAGGTCTAAATACATTATCACTCACAGATACTTTTGCGTGCTACCCTGTGTATTAATGTACTGCTCATTTACATAATGTACAAACTAAGAAGACAGGTTGGCATTAGCAGGAGCTGCTCAAACCCACATGTAGTTGTGCATATATATAGGGGAGCAGATCCTGCACTTGTGGCCCGTTGCTAATGGCAATCCCCAGCAAAATGCATACGGTGGAGGATGCCCGCGGCGAACCACAAGTACCACAATAGACATCCTACACAAGGTAACAAGTGCGGATGTTGTAATTAATATAACAATATAACAAAACAATAACAAATACAGGTGCACTCTGCAATCTACCTAAACCCTCAAACTGATTTTAAAATTGAGAGATTAGTCAACATGTCTAAGCCCGGACACCACGCCAAGGTTTCTCAAGTAGCCCGGGACCTAACACTCTCCTACCTGAGCCGTATGGGCGATACCAGGAGCCAGTGGGCAAATTACAGGAGCATAAGGCCGACTCACAAACAACTCACCAGTTACCTCCAGCATGTGGCCATGCTTGCAATGGGAGGAGGGAGGAGTCTGCGAGTCCCACTCAAGACTGGCTGATATAGCCCAGGCTTCACAGGTGCACCAAATGTGACCTGTAGATGGAAAACAGGCACATTTAAATTGGAGTTTATACACCTCCAAGAATCTATATATACAAACTAAGAAGACAGGTTGGCATTAGCAGGAGCTGCTCAAACCCACATGCAGTTGTGCATATATATAGGGGAGCAGATCCTGCACTTGTGGCCTGTTGCTAATGGCAATCCCCAGCAAAATGCATACGGTGGAGGATGCCGGCGGCGAACCACAAGTACCACAATAGACATCCTACACAAGGTAACAAGTGCGGATGTTGTAATTAATATAACAATATAACAAAGTCTTGAGTGGGACTCGCAGACTCCTCCCTCCTCCCATTGCAAGCATGGCCACATGCTGGAGGTAACTGGTGAGCTGTTTGTGTGTCGGCCTTATGCTCCTGTAATTTGCCTACTGGCTCCTGGTATCGCCCATACGGCTCAGGTAGGAGAGTGTTGGGTCCCGGGCTACTTGAGAAACCTTGGCGTGGTGTCCGGGCTTAGACATGTTCTACACCGTAGGACATGTTGACTAATCTCTCAATTTTAAAATCAGTTTGAGGGTTTAGGTAGATTGCAGAGTGCACCTGTATTTGTTATTGTTTTGTTATATTGTTATATTAATTACAACATCCGCACTTGTTACCTTGTGTAGGATGTCTATTGTGGTACTTGTGGTTCGCCGCGGGCATCCTCCACCGTATGCATTTTGCTGGGGATTGCCATTAGCAACGGGCCACAAGTGCAGGATCTGCTCCCCTATATATATGCACAACTGCATGTGGGTTTGAGCAGCTCCTGCTAATGCCAACCTGTCTTCTTAGTTTGTATATATAGATTCTTGGAGGTGTATAAACTCCAATTCAAATGTGCCTGTTTTCCATCTACAGGTCACATTCGGTGCACCTGTGAAGCCTGGGCTATATCAGCCAGTCTTGAGTGGGACTCGCAGACTCCTCCCTCCTCCCATTGCAAGCATGGCCACATGCTGGAGGTAACTGGTGAGCTGTTTGTGTGTCGGCCTTATGCTCCTGTAATTTGCCCACTGGCTCCTGGTATTGCCCATACGGCTCAGGTAGGAGAGTGTTAGGTCCCGGGCTACTTGAGAAACCTTGGCGTGGTGTCCGGGCTTAGACATGTTCTACACCGTAGGACATGTTGACTAATCTCTAAATTTTAAAATCAGTTTGAGGGTTTAGGTAGATTGCAGAGTGCACCTGTATTTGTTATTGTTTTGTTATCATTTACATAATGGTTTAATTAAAGTGAGCAATTGTCTCCAATTCCAACCATGTGGAGAAATAAATTAGCATAAAAGGATGAATAAGGACCAGGCCTGACGCTCAATTTCACATTCACACTCACAGGTAAATTGTTGCCCTAGCCTGTGTATTGGTGTACTGGTCACCTATATGCTGGTTTCATTAAATTCAACCCACCAAAAAAAAAAAAAATTCCAACCGTGTGGAAACTGTATATACGGAAAGGGACAATTGAGGCCTGATCCTTAATATTGCATTAACACTTACAAGTAAGGCTACTTTTACACTGGCGTTTTGGTTTCCGTTTGTGAGATCCGTTTCAGGGCTCTCACAAGCGGTCCAAAACGGATCAGTTTTGCCCTAATGCATTCTGAATGGATAAGGATCCGTTCAGAATGCATCAGTTCTGCCTCCATTCCGCTCGGGAGGAGGACACTAAAACGCTGCTTGCCTGTTTTGGTGTCCGCCTGACGATGTGGAGGCAAAAGGATCCGTCCTGACACACAATGTAAGTCAATGGGGACGGATCCGTTTTCACTGACACAATATGGCACAATAGAAAACAGATCCGTCCTCTATTGACTTTCAATGGTGTTCAAGACGGATCTGTTTTGGCTATGTTACAGATGATACAAACGGATCCGTTCTGAACGGATGCATGCGGTTGTATTATCTGAGCAGAAGCGTTTGTGCAGAACCATGACGGATCCGCACCAAAAGCGAGTGTGAAAATAGCCTTAATTGTTACCCTACGGTCTGTATTGGTAAACTGATATATGCTTGTTTAATAAAATTCAACAACCCCAAAACAATTGAAACTGAACTGTGTGTAGATAATAAACAGATTTAACTCTAATATTTCATTCTCAATCACCGATGCATATGAAACCCCCACCCCACCCCAATAAAAGGAGGCACAGACAGTCTCAGCTCCTCACTCCTGGCTGACTGCTTCCCTGCTTGCCCCTATTCTACACGCACAATTCTTCTTCTTTGTAATGCTAACCTTTCCTTCACTGTCCCTGGAAGTAGAATACAAGTTTGATTGATTTCTGACTGTCTCTGACTCCCTAAGATCTGGCAGACCCAACCACCCTCATTCACAGCCCAGCACAGAATGACGTTCTGTTCCTTCTTCTAGCGCACCTCCCCGCCTGCTGCAGCACTGATTGGCTTATCCGGGCTGTGTAGCCAATCAGAGAAAGCCCTCCCTCTTCCTCTCAGGGCCATGTGAGACCCCCTTCTTCTTCCGCCCTATTGCTTTTTTTCCCCACTAATATGTGCACTAAAATGGCGGAACGCGCCGTTTTAGGGGATTTGTCCGAAACAAACCTGAAATGACACCTTTTCATTACTTGTACTATGTTTGCTTCAGTAATTGATACAGAATCCCTGTTGTAAAACTGTAAAATGAAAGTGTGCCTACGTGCAGCATATCTCAGCTACACGTTCTGAGAACTGGTGACTGACGTCTACTGGAAATCCCAGATTAAAGTAATTGGAAAATTCAGGTATGGTCAGCCTTCACCTCCCTATACCCCAAGTCATTATTATCAAAGTCAGCAAGTTGGGATATGGAAACTTGTCTTTCGTATTCCTCACTTTTGGATACATAATGGCAGATGCTTATAAGGTATTCTCTTCCCCTGGTGAAAATATTCAGTTACCACCCTACCATAATCCTGTACCCAAACTCCCTGGGCAAGACAGAGTAGCACGATAGGGCCCCCTTATAACCAGTACCCATAGATTACTCTTATGTACACCCCTCCACCAACCATAGCTATGCCCCTGCCTTGGTGGTTAATGGTTGTTTTCTTTTCGTGACAATATGCTGAAATGGCAGAGTTTTATTATAGGGGTTATCACTTTTATAATCTTGTGGGTATAATAAAGTATATTTGATGTCTTGGACACAATGTCTCCTGTGTCACCCTGATCACTGATAGAAAATCCAATCAACAAAAGGAAGCAATGTGAGAGTATGTTGTGAAGGCTGCATGCAGCCACCATCATGTCCACATGTGAAGGGCACGGTCTTTAAATAGCTGGGGATTTGGCCTCATGATTTTGTCGGTATAGCTGGGGCTACACAGCAACATGTGCTGCACGACCTGCATGACCAATGTCTGTGTGGCTTTTGTGCCACTTGATTTTTTTATGATGTATCTGTTCCTGTGACTTTTTGCTTACCCAGCCGTTTTCTCTTTTTCCATTTTTGTTTTTTTCTCCCTGCCTTCCAAAAGCCAGAACATTTTTATTTTTTCATTCACGTATGAGGGTTTGTTTGCTGCAGGGCAAGTTACACTTTCTGATGGCACCAATTAATATTCCATACAATGTAATGGGAAGCTGAAAAAAAATTGTAAATGGGGAGAAATTGAAAAGAAAAAAAAAACAGAAAGAGTGGGGAGTGAGTGCTGTATGGAGAGAATACTTAACTTTCCATCCTGCCAGCAGCTGCACTCCTCCACTGTCTGAAGCCACTGGCATCTCCACTTCTAGGAGTATGAAAGTCACCGGTGGCTTTACACACAGCGGCAGAGCGCAGTTGCAGGCAGGATGAAAATGTAAGTATTCTCTTCACACAGTACTCACTCCCCTTGCGTTGGCTCCACTGCCGCCAATGATTGCATACATTTGCAGACACATCAAACTTATTGGGAATATCACACGAAAAACAATGGTGTGCTTGGTTTTAACGTAACTTTATTCTTTCATGAGTTATTTACAAGTTTCTCTTTGTTTACAGCCATTGACATGTCGCCGAGGTTAACACGTGAGGAGCGGATAGAAATTGTGTTGATGTCTGGTGAACGCAGTAACCGGGTCATTGCAGCACCGGGTCACTGGAGAGTGGCATTAGTCAAACATCCCTTCGGCGGATATTAGCTTCTCACAAATGGCACCCTTACAAACTCCAGCTACTGCAGCATCTCAACGAGGATGACACAGATCGGCGCACTGAATTTGCAGAATGGGCAAAACAAAAATTGGAACAGGACCCTCAGTTTACGCAGAAGATTTTGTTCAGTGATGAGGCAAACTTTTATGTGAATGGTGAAGTTAACAAACAAAACCACCGCTATTGGTCGGACACTAACCCACATTGGATAGATCCCTCCAAGACTGTTGGGTTGGAACAAAAAAATTGATGGTATGGTGTGGTATATGGGGTACAAAGATAGTGGGGCCATTCTTCATCAATGGAAACCTCAAGGCCACTGGCTATGCGAAATTGCTACATGATGATGTGTTTCCCTCTTTATGCACTGATGCTGGCACATTTCCTGAGTTTTTCCAGCAAGATGGTGCACCACCACATTATGGGTGTCAGGTCCGAGCATTCCTAGATGAACAGTTTCCTGGAAAGTGGATTGGTCGTCGTGGGCCAGTTGAATGGCCCCCAAGGTCTCCCGATCTGACCCCCTTAGACTTTTATCTTTGGGGTCATCTGAAGGCAATTGTCTATGCTGTGAAGATACGAGATGTGCAGCACCTGAAACTACGGATACTGGAAGCCTGTGCTAGCATTTCTCCTGCGGTGTTGCTATCAGTGTGTGAAGAGTGGGAGAAGAGGGTTGCATTGACAATCCAACACAATGGGCAGCACATTGAACACATTTTATAAGTGGTCAGAAACTTGTAAATAACTCATGAAAGAATAAAGTTACGTTAAAACCAAGCACACCATTGTTTTTCTTGTGAAATTCCCAATAAGTTTGATGTGTCACATGACCCTCTTCCTATTGAAAAAACAAAAGTTGGATTCAAAATGGCCGACTTCAAAATGGCCGCCATGGTCACCACCCATCTTGAAAAGTTTCCCCCCTCACATATACTAATGTGCCACAAACAGGAAGTTAACATCACCAACCATTCCCATTTTATTAAGGTGTATCCATATAAATGGCCCACCCTGTAGACTTTTTGACATGTATCTGTGTTGCTAACAATATGTTTCACCCTTTGATATTGAGAATAGGGAATAGATTGTTTGATAGATGCTGGATAACTACTAGAGAAGGCAAGTAAACTATTTCTGTCAATGTTTTTAGTGAATAAATCTGTCTGTACCTTACCATCTGCTCCCTTGATCACCCAAGTGTCTAGAAATGAGATCCTATCCATATCATGGTGTATTGTAAGTTTCAGCTCCTCCCACATGGAATTTAAATGCGTAATGAATTCCGTGAGGGATCGAACGTCGCCACGCCATACGTAAAAAATATAATCGATGAAACGATGCCAACATATACAATGTTGCTGATACAATAAATTAGAATAGACGAACTGGCTCTCAAAATATGCCATATATGTATTTTCGTATGGCGGTGCGACGTTCGATCCCATTGCGGTCCCACGGCACTGCTGATAAAAGGAGTCTTGGAACAAAGAATTGTTTTGCTCAAGTACTATTCTCAAAAGTTTCAGAAAAAAATCTCTCTGTTTTTTCCATGTACTTGTGTCTAAAAAACCCGTGACTGCTCTAATACCCTTCTCATGTATAATTGACGTATAAATTAAAGACTTCACACGTCAAGAGTGACAAGAATGCAGCCTTCATCCACCTGAAGTGAGCCAATTTCTGACAGAAAGTGGCCGGTATCACGTATATATGATGGTGTTTGTTGGGTTAAAGGTGTTAATACCTTCTCAAGAAGAAGGGCAGGGGAAGAGAGAATGGAGTCTGTAGACGCCACAATGGGGCGACCAGGAGGATTAATAAGTGACTTGTGCACTTTCGGCAAAGTATAAAACACAGGAGTAATCGGGTGTTAATTAAAGGGTTTCTGTCACCCCACAAAACTCTTTGTTCGCTCGGCCGTCAGGGAGGGGGGAGGAGAGGGATGAGACGCTGTGGGCGGTTAGGGATTCTGGAGGAAGGTGTTTTGGGCACTGTAAGAGGGGCGTTACTGGGCACACAAAGGGGAACATAACGCCCCTCTGGGCACCTTCAGGGTTTTATAAAAGTAGTTTTTCTGCAAAACTGCTGGACGGATTACAATAAAAAAACAGCACAGCCGATTCAAGGTAAGCTGTGGAGCATGACTAGTTTAAAATCTGAATTAGTGTTATACGAGGTGACAGAATCCCTTTAATTGTGAGCAGCGAGTGTTTGAGTAGACACAGAAGTGGGATAGTAACGCTGATAATAACGTTATCGCCGCTCACCATCTGTGTTGATTCCTCAAAGTTCCGTAAAACCTCACAGAGGTCAGACATCCATGCCCACTCCTCGCTTGTGTATAGCGGAAGCTGACTGGAAAGGTGACGACCATGTTGCAGCTGGTATTCCACTACTGCCCTCTGCAGCTCACAAAGCCTGGCCAACATGTCGAACGTGGCGTTCCAACACGTGCTCACGTCGCACAACAGCCGGTGAGCTGACAATTTCAAATGCTGCTGCAGCATTGACAGACCGGCTGAAGCTGTTGATGACTTGCGGAAATGTGCACACACGCAGCGTTCCTTCACCAGTAGCTCAGGCAAATTGGGATAGGTTTTTAGAAACCGCTGAACCACAAGGTTGAACACGTGGGCTAGGCATGGGATGTGTGTCAGGTTGCCGAGCTCCAAAGCCGCCACTAAGTTTTGGTAATTGTCAGACACAACCATGCCTGGTTGTAGGTTGAGTGGCGAGAGCCACAGCTCGGTCTGGTCCCTTATACACTGCCACAGCTCTGTGGCGGTGTGCTGTTTGTCCCTTATGCAGGTCAGCTTCCAGCTAGCGACTGATGGCTGACTGCTGCTTGAGGTGGAAGTGTAGGAGGAGAAGTGGGGGTAGGAGCCAGTAACATAGCTGCTGGCAGAGACCCTGATCGAAGTAGGGCCCGCAATCCTGTGCGTGGGTAGTACCTGTGCTATCCCTGGATACGACTCACTACCGGCATCCACAAATTTCACCCAGTGTGCGGTCAGGAAAATGTAGCGTTCCTGGCCACCAGCACTTGTCCATGTGTTCGTTGTTAAGTGGACCTTCCTAGTAGGTCAGGGCACAGGTGATGTTCTGGGACACATGCTGGTGTAAGGCGGGCAAGGCACACCGTGAAAAATAGTGGGGACTGCGTACCGAGGGACAGCCACCAACATCAGGCTGCTGAAGGCCTCAGTGTCCACAAGCCTAAATGGCAACATTTCAAGGGCCAGTAATCTCTAAAGTTGCGCATTTATTGCTATGGCCTGTGGGTGGGTGGGTATTTGTGCTCCTGTTCAAATGACTGTGTTATAGACATTTGGACGCTGCCCTGGGACAGGGAAGTGGATGTTGCTGCTGATGGTTCATGCAAAGGTCCAGGTGCAGGGCGAGGGGAATCCGGGCCTGCGCCTTCGACAGGGGATTGGCCAGCAATGTGTAACACAGGGGAAGAGGAGGCAGTGGTGTGAACCGCAGACCCAGATTGTGGACCCAGGCGTTCGGCCCACTTATTAGGGTGCTTGGATGCCATGTGGCGGATCATGCTAGTAGTGGTAAGGTTGCTAGTGTTCACGCCCCGGCTCATTTTGGTACGGCACAGGTTGCAAACTACCACTCTTTTGTTGTCTGCACGTTCCTCAAAAAATCACCATGCTGCGGAACCCCTACCCCTTGGCAAGGTAGATCTACGCATGGGGGTGCTCAGTGTAACGGTTGCGGGCCTGTTTGGGGTCGGACAATTTCTCCCTTTTGCAACCCCACTGCCTCTTCCAGCCTGTTGCATTAATACAGATCCCTCCCCCTCTGTACTGCTGTCTTTGCTCGGCTTTTGACCTTCCCATGTTGGGTCAGTGACCTCATCGTCCACCACCTCCTCTTCCACTTCACTCTGCTCAACCTCCTGACTTGACCTAACCACAACTTCAGTGATTGACAACTGTGTCTTATCATCATCCACCTTGTGAACGAATTATTGCCGTTTACCATAGTCATCTTCTTGAGACTGTGAAGGCTCAAGAGGTTGGGAATCAGGGCCCAATATCTCAGGTCCCTCTTCAAGCGTGCTGGCCGTGAGGGCTAAATCTAATAGTGGCGCTGGAAAGAGCTCCTAGGAATATCCGAGTGTGGGATCACTCGTTTGGCAAGCCTTTCCATGGTGGGAGGAAGGATGATCAGAGTGAGGATTTGGTTGACCAGACTCTTGGCTACAGAGACTGGACTTGGTGGAAGAGATGGTGGTGCTTAACCGACTGGAAGCATTATCTTCAGCAATCCAATCGACCAACTGTTCACACTGGTCCGACTTGGACAGTGTTGTCCTGCGCAGCCCAGCTAAGTTGGATATGAAGCTGGATACGGTGGATGTTTTTTTTTTCTGGTGCACTGGCAGCAGGCACAATTTCATTGCGCCCAGGGCCACGGCCTCTGCGCGCACCATCAGCATCACGCCAACTTCCCCGTCTCTTAGTGCTCGCCTTCTTCATATTAATGGTTTTGTCACTAAATGTGGCGCAGATTGTTTTACAGTCCCCTAAAGACACAGTTTTCGGATGCAGGACAGTATATGTCACAGAAACCCACAGAATTAGACACAATATTAGGCCCAGATTATTGGAATTTGCAATACAGACACTGTTTTCTGATGTAGTACAGTATTGGTTGCAGAACACCACAGAATATGGACACTATATTAGGCCCAGAATATTGGAATCTGCAATACAGACACTGTTTTCTGATGTAGTACAGTATTGGTTACAGAAAACCACAGAATATGGACACTATATTAGGCCCAGATTATTGGAATCTGCAATACAGACACTATTTTCTGATGTAGTACAGTAAATATCAGTGAAATTTGGTGGCCGCGACATTACCTGTGTTAAATCTCCTGTATAACGTTTGCCCATCTTAAATATCAGTGACATTCAGTCTAGTTTATTTGAGCATACACTTACAAAACCTGCACAACTGTACGTGTTACATACTTGCAAGCATATATACCATTTAATATGCGGAAGGCGAGCAGTAAGGGACGGGGAAGTGGCCGTGCTGCTGATGGTGCACGCAGAGGCCGTGGCCCTGTGCACGGTGAAACTGTGCCTGCTGCCAGAGCACAAGAAAACACACTCATCTACCGATACCTCGCTACTTGTCCCAGTTTGCAGGGCGGCGCAGGACACCACTCTCGACGTCCGAGTAGTGCGACCAGGTGGTCGGTTGGATTGCAGCACATAATGTTTCCAGTTGGTTAAGCACCACCCTGTCTGCACCACCCTGTCTTCCACAAAGCCCAGTTTCAGTAGCCAAGAGTCTGGTGAACAGAATCCTCACCCTGATCCTCCTTCCTCCCACCATGGAGAGTCTTGGCAAACAAGTGATCCCACACTCGGATATTCCGAGGAGCTCTTTTCAGCGCCAATCCTTGATATGGCCCTCTTGCCTAGGCTGCTTAAAGAGGGACATGAGGAGATCTTGTGCCCTGATTCCCAAACTCTTTAGCATCCACAGTCAGAAAAAGATGACGGCGGGAAACGGCAATTACTATTTTACGAGGTGGATGATGATGAGACACAGTTGCCAATAAGTTAACCTCAATTAGTGTCTCAAGAGGTTCTTGATGAGGATGAGACACAGTTGTCAATAAGTGAGGTTCTTGTTAGGTCAACAAGTCAGGAGGATGACCAAAGTGAGGTAGTGGAAGAGGAGGTGGTGGACAATGAAATCAGTGACCCAACCTGGGAAGGTGGCAGGCCGAGCAAGGACAGCAGTACAGAGGGGGAGGGATCCGTAGCACCGCTACAGGCTGCAAGAGGCAGTGGCATGGCAAACGGGAGAAGGCGGACCACACCAAACAGGCCCGCAACTATTCGCTGGAGCACCCCCTTGCGGCAATCTCCCTTGCCAAGTGGTAGGTGTTCCGCAGTCTGGCGCTTTTTGGAGGAAAGTGCAGACGAATCCGATAAAAGAATTGTAATTTGCAACCTTTGCCGTATCAAAATGAGCAGGGGCGTCAATACTAGCAACCTCACCACCACCAGCATGATCCGCCACATGGCATTAAAGCACCAAAATAGGTGGGCTGAAAGCCTGGGTCCACAATCTATGTCTGCGTGTCACACCACTACCTCCTCTTCCCCTGTGTTACATGCTGGCCAATCCCCTGTCCAAGACGCAGGCCCGGATGCCTCCTGCCCTGCACCTGGACCTTCGCAAGCACCATCAGCTAGCACATCCACTTCTGTGTCCCAGCGCAGCGTACAGATGTCCATACCCCAGTCCTTGAAATGAAAGGGCAAATACCCAGCCACCCACCCACAGGCCATAGCACTAAATGCGCACCTTTCCAAATTGCTGGCCCTGGAATTGTGGACACAGATGCTTTCTGCAGCCTGATTGTGGAGGCGGTCCCTCGTTACTCAGTCCCTAGCCGCCACTATTTTTCCCGGTGTGCCATCCTCGCCTTGCGCCAGCATGTGTCCCGTAACATTACCCGTGCCCTGGCCAACGCAGTTATTGGGAAGGTCTACTTAACAACTGACACATGGACAAGTGCTTGTGGCCAGGGATGCTACATTTTCCTGACGGCACACTGGGTGAATGTTGTGCATGCCAGAAGCGAGTCGTACCCTGGGATGGCACAAATGATACCGACGGCAAGGATTGCGGGCCCTACTTCCATCAGGATTTCCGCCACCACCTACATTAGTGGCTGCAACCCCCTCCCACTTCTCCTCCTCCACTTCCACCTCTGAATTGTCCTCTTGCAGCACCAGTCAGCCATGTCAGTAGCTGGAAGAAGTGTAGCACTGCAGTGGGGAAGCGGCAACTGAAACTTATTTGCTTAGGTGACAAACAGCACACCACCGCAGAGCTGTGGCAGGGTATAAGACACCAGACTGAGTTGTGGCTCTTGCCACTCAACCTACAACCAGGCATAGTTGTGTCTGATAGTGGCCGCTTTTGAGCTCAACAATCTCTCACACACCACATGCCTAGCCCACATGTTAAACTTAGTGGTTCAGTGGTTTCTCAAAACCTACCCCAATATGCCTGAGCTACTGGTGAAGGTGCGCCGCGTGTGTGCCCATTTACGAAAGTCATCTACAGCTGCCGCTGGTCTGGCAACACTGCAGCAGTGCTCGCAATTGCCAGCTCACCGAATGTTGTGCAACGTGAGCACGCGCTGGAACTCCACGTTCCACATGTTGGCCAGGCTTTGTGAGCAGCAGAGGGCAGTAGTGGAATACCAGCTGCAACATGGTAGTCGCCTTTCCAGTCAGCTTCCATTCTTCATAAGCAACGAGTGGGCATGGATGTCTGAGCTCTGTGAGGTTTTACGCAACTTTGAGGAATCAACACAGATGGTGAGCGGCGATGCCGCTATTATCAGCGTAACCATCCCACTTCTGTGTCTACTGAAACCTCGCTGCTCACAATAAAGGCGGACGCTTTGCATGTGGAAGAGGTGGAAATGGGGGAAGACAGTACACAGGGTGATAGCCAGACCACCCTCATTTCGTCTTCTCAGCGCAAATTGGATGATGAGGAGGAGGAGCAGGAGACGGTTGCCTCCGCTACAGAGGGTAGTACCCATAGCAGGTTTATTTCATCTGTTCAGCGTGGATGGGCAGAAGAGAAGGAAGAGGATGAGGAGATTAAGAGTCATCCTCCTGATCAGGACAGCAAAGTCTTGTCTGTTGGGACTCTGGCACACTTGGCTGACTTTAAGTTATGCTGCCTTTCCCGTGACCCTCTTGTTGTACGCATTTTGGCCAACACCGATTACTGGTTGTTCACCCTTCTCGACCCCCGCTACAAAGATAACTCATCTCTCAATTCTGTGGTGGAGAGGACTAGCAAAATGGTGCAATACCAGAAGGTGCTTGTGGAAAAATTTCTCCAAAAATTTCCAGCTGACAAAGCTGGCGGAAGAGTACATAGTTCCTTAGGCAACCGAGGAGGGGAGACGAGTGGAACACATAGCAATTCCAACAGAGGCAGGGTAACACTCTCGAAGGCCTGGGAGAGTTTCATGACACCCCGCCAGCTCCCTCACCCTGATGCGTGGCCTACTTTCACAAGGAGGGAAAGATTTTGGAAGATGGTAAAGGAGTACATAGCAGACCGTGTCTGCGTCCTCAATGATCCCTCTGTGCCTTACAACTATTGGGTGTTCATGCTGGACACGTGGCACGAACTGGCGCTCTATGCCTTAGAGGTACTGGTCTGCCTTGCCGCCACCGTTTTGTCACAGTGGGTATTTAGTGCTGCTGGGGGCATAATAACTGATAAGCGCATCCACCTGTCAACTGAAAATGCTGACCGGTTGACTCTTATCAAAATGAACAAGGCCTGGATTGCCTCTGACTTCTCTACTCCACCAGAGGAAAGCTGCTGAACATAAAGGCACTTTAAATGTGGCTTTTATGGTGTATTGAATACACTGTATTCCCATGCACTCCTTCCACCACAAAAAAGGGTATATGGTTCAATCTTCCTTTTCTCATCCTCTTTCTCCTCCTCCATCATATCAACATGCCTATTAGGCTGCCCTCGCTGCTAATGTTTTAGAGATTCAGCTCAGCAGTAGGCCCTCAACCATAATTTTTTCAATGGTCAGCACAGCAGCAGGACCTCGCCCATAATTTCTTCCATGGTCAGATCAGCAGCAGGCACTCACCCCTATTGTTTTAGAGAGTCAGATCAGCAGCAGACCCTCACCCCTAATGTTTGAGATGGTCAGCTCAGCAGCAGGCCCTTGCCCATAATTTTTTTCATGGTCAGATCAGCTGCAGGCCCTCGCCCCTAATGTTTTTGGGAGTCGGCTCAGCAGCAGGCCCTCAACCATAATTTTTTCGATGGTCAGCTCAGCAGCAGACACTCATCACTAATGTTTTAGATGGTGTGCTCAGCAGCAGACCCTCACCCCTAATGTTTTAGATAGTCAGATCAGCAGCAAGCCCTTGCCCTTAATGTTTTAGAGGGTCACCAGCAGGCCCTTGCTCCTAATGTTTTTGAGGGTCACCAGCAGGCCATCAATCAGAATTTTTCAAGGGTGTGTATGATGCCCTCTTTATGTGTAATAAAGGGTGTATTGGAGTGCCGGTTCCTTGCAATTTTTGGCAGCCCTCTCACTTAGTGCATAGGCTTTATGAGTGTAGGAGACCCACTACCTGAACAATTGCACTACAATGTGAATGAGGCCCTCCTTTATGTGATATACAGGTTTTATCCGAGTGCCTCTTCCTTGTAATTTTTGGCAGCACTTGTACTTCATATACAAGTACCGTAAATATGCAGGAAAAAATGATTCCTAACAATTTTTCCTCTAAAACTGATTTTATCTTCGGTTTTGTGCGTATTATTGTCAGTCTGCAAAAATTGGCATACTACTTGGACAACTTCGTTCCTAGCAGCGACCTGGGAGTCCAAGATGCATCCAAACATCCTCCCCAAGGTTCCTGAACCATTTCAGTGGTGTTTCCATAAATTTCTTACCTTTTCATGTGAACCAGACACCATCCGCTCTTCAGAGCAGGGGGTGTCTGGTTTAATGCTCGGGTTCTCCCATTGACTTCTATTGTGCATCCCGAGGTGTTCTACTCTAGCACCCGAGAACTTTGGTGCTCGATCAACACTATTGGTGACTCATTGTGCACATTTTTAAGAATGCAAGAAGTAAAAAATACAGAGACCTTTCAAAGATGTTATCGCATGAAAAGTATTACTATAAAATGAATAGGGGATGTCAAATGATGTATTATTGCAAATTACATGCAATAGAAATATTGTTGAATTTTTTACATAGATTACATTTCCCTCTCTGGTAGTGCCCCCTGCTGTTTCTGCTGTGGCTGAAATTCTGGTCCACCTTCTACAAAATTCATGGTGGACTGCCATGTTCAGTGGCGTCCCTGCTCCCTTTGTCTCCCCTCAGTGCTGCCTTAGTGATCTTATAGTTAAGCATTTGAAGTGGTGCACATATCTTTCATCCATTGTTTCCTACTTCTAAATTAATAGAAGTATATAGCTATATACCTCTCTCTAGACAGTGAAGAAGGAAATTTTGGGGGCACTACAGACCATAGTGCTATTTATCAGTGGAATTGCTGGGGCTGTGTTTGAGGGACTACTTTCTATGCAGAGTTTAACAAGAGCTGACTACAATGCACTCCTGGGAGATGCAGGTGCTTGCATGTCACATGTGACAAGCTGCTGTCCTCCCACAGAAACTGATGAAACACGAGCTGCTGAGGGGTGAGTAAAGAAACCATGAAGGGTGAAAATTGTTTTAAATTTTTTTCACTAACTTTTTTTTAATACTTGGAATAACTCCTTCAAGAAATGGAAATTGACAACTGAAACAAGATGTATTTGATCATTCTAGGATCTAATGATTGATTTAATTTTCCTATCAATTTAAGTTGAGAATACTGGATACCGTTTACTAATTATAAGGACTATTTGCGTGCAATGTCATGGAAAGGGTTAACTGCCTGAATACGACACTTAAAATAACTTTTATTTGAATAAATCAAAAAATTGTGGCTATCTGCCAAAATTACACACATCAGGCTGACATATGGAAGGGTGGCTCACACTTCTGTATATATATAAGGTGCAGCCAACCTCTTCCACAGAAATTAATAGTAGTTTATACAGCTAGTGGACTATATTTAACCCTCCAATATAGCTGCAACACTAAAAGTAGCGCTGCCAGACACTGGACACAAACTGTTACCTCTAGTATTGGACAACAGCTATAGAGGCACACTGTTTCTATGTATCCGTGTCTCACGGCAGCACTCAATAGATAACAGGGAGTGTGTCGACCAAATTATTCACAGGCAAAGTGCTTAATGTATGCTGCACTATTATCTAACAGCTCATGGTATCCACTACACTACAGATACCTATTATCTATAAGGCATTAATTCCCTGCCTAATATCGCGTTTGCTTGAGGCATTTCTATGTAACCAGCAACAGGGTGACATGTCATCAGGAGCATGAATTATCAAGTACAGAAGTGGATTGCCCCATCATTTCAGCACATTTCCACTGTACAGGATCAGATCACAGGGAAGACGCTGCACGCCAGTATTAGCGCGCGTGCAGCGAGATCTAGCATAGCCTCCGTAGCGCGGCCTTGAGAGGCACGCTGAGGAAGAATAGACCACGCCCCCTGGGCGGAGCTAACGGCAGTGGAGATAACTCAGTGAGGAATGGTAAGTCCTCATTCTCAACGCTGCCTAATCTAGAATCGTTTAAGGCACCAGAGGGATTATATCTTTATTTTTTGGCATAAATTGACTAGATAAACAGGGGTAATTCATGAATTATACACAACTGTATGTAGACAACCTAATGAATTGGTTATTCACAAGACAAGCCACTAAAGATAATACACTGCGTGCAGAATTATTAGGCAAATGAGTATTTTGACCACATCATCCTCTTTATGCATGTTGTCTTACTCCAAGCTGTATAGGCTCGAAAGCCTACTACCAATTAAGCATATTAGGTGATGTGCATCTCTGTAATGAGAAGGGGTGTGGTCTAATGACATCAACACACTATATTAGGTGTGCATAATTATTAGGCAACTTCCTTTCCTTTGGCAAAATGGGTCAAAAGAAGGACTTGACAGGCTCAGAAAAGTCAAAAATAGTGAGATATCTTGCAGAGGGATGCAGCACTCTTAAAATTGCAAAGCTTCTGAAGCGTGATCATCGAACAATCAAGCGTTTCATTCAAAATAGTCAACAGGGTCGCAAGAAGCGTGTGGAAAAACCAAGGCGCAAAATAACTGCCCATGAACTGAGAAAAGTCAAGCGTGCAGCTGCCAAGATGCCACTTGCCACCAGTTTGGCCATATTTCAGAGCTGCAACATCACTGGAGTGCCCAAAAGCACAAGGTGTGCAATACTCAGAGACATGGCCAAGGTAAGAAAGGCTGAAAGACGACCACCACTGAACAAGACACACAAGCTGAAACGTCAAGACTGGGCCAAGAAATATCTCAAGACTGATTTTTCTAAGGTTTTATGGACTGATGAAATGAGAGTGAGTCTTGATGGGCCAGATGGATGGGCCCGTAGCTGGATTGGTAAAGGGCAGAGAGCTCCAGTCCGACTCAGACGCCAGCAAGGTGGAGGTGGAGTACTGGTTTGGGCTGGTATCATCAAAGATGAGCTTGTGGGGCCTTTTCGGGTTAAGGATGGAGTCAAGCTCAACTCCCAGTCCTACTGCCAGTTTCTGGAAGACACCTTCTTCAAGCAGTGGTACAGGAAGAAGTCTGCATCCTTCAAGAAAAACATGATTTTCATGCAGGACAATGCTCCATCACACGCGTCCAAGTACTCCACAGCGTGGCTGGCAAGAAAGGGTATAAAAGAAAAAAATCTAATGACATGGCCTCCTTGTTTACCTGATCTGAACCCCATTGAGAACCTGTGGTCCATCATCAAATGTGAGATTTACAAGGAGGGAAAACAGTACACCTCTCTGAACAGTGTCTGGGAGGCTGTGGTTGCTGCTGCACGCAATGTTGATGGTGAACAGATCAAACATCAACAGATCAGACAGAATCCATGGATGGCAGGCTTTTGAGTGTCCTTGCAAAGAAAGGTGGCTATATTGGTCACTGATTTGTTTTTGTTTTGTTTTTGAATGTCAGAAATGTATATTTGTGAATGTTGAGATGTTATATTGGTTTCACTGGTAAAAATAAATAATTGAAATGGGTATATATTTGTTTTTTGTTAATTTGCCTAATAATTATGCACAGTAATAGTCACCTGCACACACAGATATCCCCCTAAAATAGCTAAAACTAAAAACAAACTAAAAACTACTTCCAAAAATATTCAGCTTTGATATTAATGAGTTTTTTGGGTTCATTGAGAACATGGTTGTTGTTCAATAATAAAATTAATCCTCAAAAATACAACTTGCCTAATAATTCTGCACTCCCTGTATATGCATATCGTGGCTCATGTTTTAAAGAAAACACCATATTGAGCGTTGCCATTAGCAACATAAATTCAGGGTACCAATCTAATTTTGTAGAGACATAAAGAGGACTAAGATGTACTCCCCCTATATTCTATAAGTAAAGGAATAATGAAGATACACGGGAGAAGGAATCAACTGGAATTATATAACAGCAACCACAAAATATATTATATTAGGAGACATATGTTTTAGATGAAACATGTGTATGAAATGTAGTCATTCAGACCAAATGGTTTCACGGTTTGTAGCATAAAGGTCCATTGGGTCTCCTTCCGCAGCAGGAGGTTATCAATGTCACCCCTTCGCGGCGATCCCCGCACATGTTCGATTCCTTGGAAGGTCACACATTGTTTCAATCCTGGGTAAAATTCCATGACGTGTCGGGAGATTGGAGTATCATCCTCATTATTGATACTAAGCAGGTGCTCTCCAATACGCCTTCTGAACTCTCTTTTGGTCTTTTCTACGTATTGCTTTTGGAAAATGCATGTGGCCACATACACCACCCCTATCGTTTTGCAATTAATAAAGGACCTGATGTTATAATTGCATCCAGTGGCTGTGCATTTCATCGTGTTGCCTTTTTTAATAACTTTACATGCAACACAGTTCCCACATTTGAACATGCAGGGTGGTCTGTTAGATAACCATGTGGACTGTACTGGAGGGCTGTACATGCTATGCACCAATTGGTCTCGCAAGTTACTGCTTCTCCTGTATGTGATCAGGGGGTAGTCATCTACAAGATATCTAACCACAGGGTCTGACTTTAGGATACCCCAGTATTCACTCAGGATATATCAAACCTCTCTATTGGCCTTGTCATATGTCCCAATGACTCAAACCAACTTGTCATCTGGTGCCCATTCTCTAGGGACAAGAAGGTTCTCTCTGTTGCTTGCTGAGGCATGCTGATACACCTCAGTGAGACATGATCTGGGATATCCACGCTGGAGGAATTTATTTTGTAGGTCAGACGCTGCCTGTTTAAAATCGACCCACTCTGAACATTTCTGTCGCGCCCTCAAGTACTGTCCCTTTGGTATGCCATACTTAAACTTTTTTGGGTGTGCGCTTTCCCATCTGAGTAGGGTATTTGTGGCAGTTGGCTTGCAGAACATCTTGGTAGTTATCTTTCTGGAATCATCAATGCTTATAGATAAATTAAGAAATGTCAGGTGAGTCTTCTAGTTTTCACTCGTAAAGAAAAAACCCAGATCATTCTTATTGAGCTTTGACACAAATTCATTGAAGGACGTGCAGGTACCATTCCATAGAATGAACACATGATCTATAAATCTTAGACACAGCATTATAGACGATGTCCATTGTTCCATTGGCTCGCAGAACACCTGTTCCCTTTCCCACCAGCCCAGGTAGAGGTTAGCAAACGTTGGGGCACATGGGCTCCCCATGGCCACTCCCCTGAGCTGGTGGTACACTTTGCGGTTGAAAGTGAACACGTAGTTCAATATAAATTCAAGTAAAGTAATCACAAACTCATTGTGTGCGGACAGGTGTGATCCTCTCTCCGCCAAGAATGTTTTTACTGCTTGACAGCCTTTCTCATGAGGTATGGAGCTATAAATTGCTTTCATATCCAGGCTTGCCAGCAAAGTGCCCGTGTCACAATAGATGTAATTTAGCCATCTAAGGACATCCATAGAGTCCCTCACGTATGATGGGAGATTTGTAACAAATGGTCTTAATATCTCATCCACATACATACTTATTCTTTCTGTGAGGCTATTGACTCCTGACACAATGGGCCTCCCCCTTATGAATTTTGGGCCTAGCCCCTTATGAATTTTGAGCAAGCTATAAAAAAACTCTGTCACTGGATGTTCAGGTAGTAAAAAGGCAAGCTCCGTTTTGTCTATTAGATGTTGACGGATGGCCGTATTTAAGATATCGCTTAGTTTATTTTTGAAAATCCCCATGGGATTTTCCTCAAGTCGCTTATAGCATGACCTATCATCTAATATTCTCATGCACATCTCGACATATTTGTCATCATCAAGGACAACCACATTACCTTCTTTTATCAGAAGGTTTTATTACTATGGTCGAGTCCTTTTTCAACATATCCAGCTCTACTCTTTCATCATCTGTGATGTTGGATATGTTAGTTCCATGTACATGAAATGATCTCAATTTCTCTGTTGTTACAGTCAGGATTTTTTCTCGATGGTAACGGAAGATTGGTAAAAGGGCCTTCTCCAATTTGCCTTTCACCTTTTTCTAAGAGACCAGCTAATAGTCTCACTTCCTGTAATTCCTCACACTCAATGCCCAGTTATTGGCATTTCTCTTTATCATTCATGATGAAGAATTTGCACCATTTTAATTTTCTTATGAACAGGTTAAGGTCCTTGACCCAGTTAAAGGGGTTAAAGTGACATTCAGGGACAAAGGATAGGCCTTTGCGCAGAAGGTCCATTTCACTTTTATTAAGGTGACATTTGGAAATATTCATAATTTGGAATTCTTCAGTATCCCCTTTCTGCTCTATGTGCCCCTTCTGTTTCTCAGCTGGTAGTCCGTAGTTGTTGGCATTGACCCTAAAAAACCTGTCAGCCTGATGTGTGTAATTTTGGCAGATAGCCACATATTTTAGATTTATTCAGATAAAAGTTATTTTAAGCGTCGTATTATGAGAATACTGGGAAACCAAGGATCACTATTGGGTCATTAGAAATAATTGGGTCATGGAGTGCTCTAATTAAACAAAGAAGGCTACTGGGTAATCAGATTTAGTCATGGGTCAAAGCCATTGGTAGACTGAGAGCAATCTCAGCCATGCAAATCAAAATGGCTTGAACTTTTTTCAGATTCTACATTTACATTTAAGTAGTTCTACAAAGTAGTTCTATACACATACGTAGTTTTATAGCTATGGCTCATTAGACAATGTCCTAATGTCCAAATAGTCATAGACGAGCTACAACAGCAGAAGACCCCACCGGGTACCACTCATCTCCACTACAAATAGGAAAAAGAGGCTACAATTTGCACGAGCTCACCAAAATTGGGCTGTTGAAGACTGGAAAAATGTTGCCTGGTCTGATGAGTCTCGATTTCTGTTGAGACATTCAAATGGTAGAGTGCGAATTTGGCGTAAACAGAATGAGAACATGTATCCATCCTCTGATGGCTACTTCCAGCAGGATAATGCACCCTGTCACAAAGCTCGAATCATTTCAAATTGGTTTCTTGAACATGACAATGAGTTCACTGTACTAAAATGGCCCTCACAGTCACCAGATCTAAACCCAATAGAGCATCTTTGGTATGTGGTGGAACGGGATCTTCGTGCCCTGGATGTGCATCCCTCAAATCTCCATCAACTGCAAGATGCTATCCTATCAATATGGGCCAACATTTCTAAAGAATGCTATCAGCACCTTGTTGAATCAATGCCACGTAGAATTAAGGCAGTTCTGAAGGCAAAAGGGGGTCCAACACCGTATTAGTATGGTGTTCCTAATAATTCTTTAGGTGAGTGTATAGTACAACATAAACCTCTAGACCTAGAACTGATATTGAGAGACTAGACAATGAACATACTTTATCACCTTTCTTTGGACTAAAAACCACTGTAGCTAGATTAATCATTGACGATACCATACAGAATGTTAAAAGCATATGAGAAAAGTGTAGATGGTGGAATACTTGGCTGGTAGTTCTGTGTTGTGATGGGAGCACCCTGCTGCTTTGCTTTACCTTGACTAAAACATACAAATTCTATAACCTCTATCCCCTTCCTTTGTGTCTCACACACCCCATGCCATGCATGGACATATGATTCCAATAACAGCCTCATCTCATGCCAAAATACCACACCAAAAATGTGAGTAAATCTTTATGGCTGTACAACAAACAATTTAGATGAAGACAAGAACGGATTTATAGTGGGGATCCTACCTTGAAATATGGTTGAAGATTATGTTATTTTAATTCAACAAAGGTGAGTTACTCTGCCCTAAAAGTTAAATATTTTCCAGTTGGGCCAATTTATGTTTATAGCTTAAACTGCTTATATCACACAATAAGTGTGTTAACAGCAGGTAAAAGTCAGTAGGTACATGATCATAAAATATTTATATCATTTTCTCCATCTCCTTTATAAAAGTACCATCAACATCAGTGCAAGGCAGTCCTGCAGAGACCTTCACATGCTAACTTATCAAGTAAGCAGATCAAGAGAAGATGATTGTTAGCAGAGATAAGGGATGATGTGTGTATTATTTTATTTAATAAGTAGAATAATTTGTATTTTAGAGAACAAACTAGACTCCTGAACAATGGGTCCTACTCTGCTGACCTTGGTGTTGCTTCTCTGCACAAGTTCATCTTTTTCGTTAGGCATTGATGGTGGTAAGACATTTTTCTTCTTATGCATTACAATTTTACATTTTAAAATGCCTATCAATACTGAATGTTCCTTTTACAAACCATAGTGAATGTGCACAACATAAATACACAAACATAAATTGAATATGTCTTCTATGCTAAAGAAACAAACTTGTTAACCTAGCAATGCTTTTTATTTTATGGCACTTACCTATGTACAGGTTTGCAGTCTCTGAATAGAACCAATACTAGTATCATACAGTAAATAACCTATATGTGCACCTTGGCATCCTTGTATGTCAGAGGGGCAAGAGATGTGTATGAAGCAGGCTTAAGAACTGTGCCTCATCCAAACACGGTGGGTGTTGGCTGTGTTACCCAACTTATACCCATGTGCAATCGATGGGATTGGAGGTAACTCTGCCATTGAACTCCTCAGACGCCATGGTCAATATTGAGGGAGGGAGCTCTCTCTGTCCCATGATGCCCCATAACTACAACAAGTGGTTGCCAGGGCATCTTGGTGCCCTGTCAGAATCCCCCCACCCTTGCCATGTTATGACTTCTATTAGGGTGTAGCAAGAGATGCAGATAAAAATCACAATATACTGCAATACAGAAGTGTTGCAGTGCAATGTACAAGTGATCAAAAGGTTATAAAAAGAACCACAAATATTAAAAATTCTAAATAAATTTTCCCCTTGTTATTATATCATATCTAGCATTTAAATACAGATGTTGCCGGGCTAAAATTGACTCTGATAAATGTCAGTGTCAAAAGCCATTGAAATCCATTGAAAAAGTAAATTAACATTTTATTGCCATTGTTTACTTAACACGTTAACCATCAAGTTTAGCTCGGCTACATCTGTATATCTAAAATATATATCATGTCATTTTCCCCATTTTTCCCATTTTTTTTTATTGTCATTTAGCCTTCTCCCAAAAAAAATTATAAATAAGAAAGATCAGTTTTATGTAGCTCAAAATGGTATCAATTACAAACCTCAGTTCACTCTACAAAAAAAGCCCTTATACAGATACATAATGGAAAAATAAAAAATGTATGATCAAATGGTAAGTTTTCCTTTCAATCTGGGTCCAATAAAATTCTACAAAGTGATTACCTGAAAAGTCTCTCACTCTCCTGCAGTCCAGCAGAGGTGGCAGTGCTTGCACACTATAGGAAAAAGCACAATCCCATGTGTGCTCCCATGATCCTGGCCACCAAAAAGGCTGGCGCTTTATAGTGTGCAAGCACGACCACCACTGATGGATTGCAGGGTGGTTGTAACCATGGAAATGAGCAGTGTCTAATGTGATGGAAAAATGAATCCAGCCAGCAAAGGATACAATATGGACAATCACAATACATTAGTAATTACCTTGTAATAACTTTATCTACATGATAAATGCCACTTGCTGAAGTGAGACAACCCCTTTAAAAGGGTTGGGCACTTTCTGGCTACTGTATGGCACTTACTAACTTTGTTGATATTCTGTTCCATTTTCTATAGTTCATAAGGTTTGCTACCATTTTAGACAAGTCTTTTGTGATGTCATCTTGCAGGTCCTGTCCATTAAAATAGCCGCAGTCTCCTCCATTCACATACATAGTACCTGCCATCTGCACTTGCACTACTGGGAGTTTAGTTGCAGGTATGCTTGACTGGAGGAGGCTGAGTGATGTGTCTGGTCACTCTGCTCTACAAGAGGACATGGCTTCTGAAGTATAGCAAACGGTACATAATATCAATATAGAAACATAGAATGTGTCGGCAGATAAGAACCATTTGGCCCATCCAGTCTGCCCAATATACTGAGTACTATGGATAACCCTTGGCCCTATCTTATATGAAGGATGGCCTTATGCCTATCCCATGCATGCTTAAAACAAAGGCTTTATTAGTAAATAATAAGTCATCTTACATACACATTGGTCAACAGTAGCCAGAAGGGGCCAACTCCTTTTAATGTCTCTGAATCAAATCACACAAACTTGTAATTCTGACAAATCAGAATTTTTTTCAAAAATTCATGTTCAAGTTCAGAATTTTATAATCAATCTGCTTGCCTCTACATGACAAAGATTTTTTTTTAACAAAGTATTAAAAAAACAAGAACTATAAACATTTGGGGGGTCATTTACTATCCAGAAATATACCTATATCAGGTGTAATTCTGGCGCAGATTCATGCCAGGTCTAAAAAAGTGGGTGTGGAGTGGGTGGGGAGGCCAGTCTCATTCGTCATTTTCTACGCCTGTTTTAGGCATAGAAAATGGTCTAAATGTAAGCCAATAAAGAAGCTATAAGGAGTTATGTAGATGCCGACGCCTCTTCCTACCTTCAGCAGGTCCACCGCTAGTTATAGGGGTTATTAAAATGTGTCTAAATGTGTCTAAAATGCCGATCTTACTAAATGACTCCCCTGGTATTTAATCGTACGGACCCACAGAATAAGTCTTTCAAGTCATTTTTACTGCCTAGCGAATTCCATCAATTTGAAACTCAATCAGAATAGTCACCCACAAATTTTATAGTTTCTCAATATAAATGGAACATTAAATAGTGCCATAAAAAAAAAAAAACTTGTAATGGAATTTTTAAAACTAGTTATTGCTCTTTGAAGGTCGGGAGATAAAAACAAAAACATCATTGCTAAATTAGCTTCGTAATGAAGGGGTTAAGATTTGTTAACATCTTCCCAGAAAACCACTTGAATCCATTAATTTGCATTGTGTATTGACAATATCAGTAGGACATGGCTAAGCTACAATGCAGGAAATAATAGTCATTACAGGATTCGGAACGCCTTAATAATTGAAATGTGTAGTGACTGGTATATGTGCAAAAAAAAGAGGGGTCAGTCAGCACATCCCAATGCGCAGGTGCACGCTGCCATGGCTAGAAACACGAAGAAAAAAACAAAGAGAATGCAGCAGTACTCTGCAACCACAAATAAAGTACAATAATGCCCTAATTATAGAAAACAAACATTCTGATGCTAATGCTATGCTTATTTTGCAAATTTTAAATTCTTGGCAAATACATTTTGTACAAAATTATTTGGGCCAGTCTCCTTTAATTTTATGGTGGCCATTAGAGATGAGCAAATCGAATCCCACGAAGTGGAATTAGTTTCAAATCTCAGGAAAAATTTGATTCGCCTAGAACCCGAATTTCCTCGTGTTCGTGTCAGCAAATCAATTTATCCTGAAATAGTATAAAAATTCAAACTTACCTCGTCCATTTGCTCGTGATGGGCTGCCAGCCTCCATCTTGCTTGAAATCCTGTGCAGCGCGAGATTAAATGACCACGCCGGATGGCGTGATGACATCATACATCACCACGCCATCCGGCGTGAAGACGTAATCTCACGCCGCACGGGATTTCGGACAAAATCTTCAAGCAAGATGGCGGCTGGCAATAAGTTTGATGTAATTGTTTTTTATTGCTAATTTTACACAGTTTTTAAACTCAGATGCTGCAATCATGTATGAACGTGGCATCTAAGGGGTACAATGATGGGGGAGGCGCTATCGCAACTCCCTGTCATTGCACCCGCTACTTACAAAAAAATGCGCTTCAGTAAAATTCGGCGAAGCAGCCAAATCGAATTTTGAAGAAATTCGCTCATCTCTAGTGGCCATTATGGCACATGACAGGTAGTATTTAGTGTTAGGTTCCCGTCTTATAGAGATCGCCTTGGCGTTTGGCAGATGGGCCCAAATAATTTTGTACAAAATGTATTTGCCAAGAATCTCAAATTTGCTAAATAAGCATAGCATTAGCACCAGAATGTTTGTTTTCTATAATTATGGCATTATTGTAATTTATTTGTTTTTGCAGAGTGCTGTTGCATTGCATTATTTTTACTTCTCTGTGACTGGTACTGTATATGTACATTATCTAAAATCTTTTATTAGCACAGACAATTACATTGTTGGAGATGCCAAGGACAGGACAAAAGGAGGCACTTCCATTTTCCGTAACCCAATATCTACTGTATATTGAACACAGTGCATAAAGGATGAAGTGGTTGATATTGGAGTTTTCCCCGTTCATGCCAGGTTTAAAAAAGTGGGTGTGGCGTGGGTGAGGAGGCCAGTCAATCGCACCCATCCTCCAAAGGGTGATCAGCTTCTGTGCCTTGCATGATCCCCATCATGTATGATGGAATGTGTGAAAGGTTGTAGTATTATAGGCACCCAGTTAAAGGGGTTGTCTCATCATGGACAATGGGGGCTAGGATATGCCCCCATTGTCTAGGATATGGCTAGGATATGCCCCCATTGTCTTATAGGTGCAGATCCCACCGATGGGACCCGCACCTATATCGAAAACGTAGCCCTGCAAGGTGGTGGCTGGATCGGAGTCCTCTAGCCACCACCTTGCAGGGCTCCCCATAGTAGTGAAAGGGAGCATACCGCACATGCGCGGCCCCCGCTCCCATTCATTTTTATGGGGCCGACTGAATTTTCGCAGGCCCCATAGAAAATGAATGGAGGGCGGCTGCGCATGCACAGTGTGCTCTCCTTAATTTGCAGGGCTCCGTTCTCGATATAGGTGCAGGTCCCAGCGGTGGGACCCACACCTATAAGACAATGGGGGCATATCTTAGCAATATGCCCCCATTGTCTATGATGAGACAACCCCTTTAATGAAGAAACAAAGAAAGGCGCAATATAGGGTGATGAGGGGGGTTTGAGAAAAAAATAGAGAGTTTGGGGGCTCCAAAATGGAGGCCCACCTTTTTGGGCTGTGCTAGGATAGGCACAACTCTATTGTAGACTTGTCAAAGTTGAAGTCCAGTATGCCAAGGAGTGCTGCCGCAGGTCCAATGCCTCTGGTGGAGATGCCCAGTACCCTGAATATGTACTGCTTTGGCGCACAATGAACCAAGAAGGCCGGAGGATACTGTATTTTCAGAGCTTCTCTTTATTGGAAGTTGACAATGAATAAATAAAATAAAACAACGCGTTTCGGGGATCTACAAGTCCCCTTCTTCAGGTTAAGTTGCATCTGTGTGACAGGGACCTTTATCATGAAGTACATGATGATGTGGGAAGGGGTTAAAAACTGTTACAAAGCGGTTTTAAGATGAGAGGGCCCTGCCCAGGTGGGGGCCACCAATACTTGTCCATATCCACACTATCATACACATTACTGTTAACCAAAACTGTGAATTTTGGGATGGGAAAAAATGGATTGGGCATGCTGATTTCTATATGTCTAATCCTTTTTTCCCTGATTGAAAAGGTGTCAGGGAACGAAGAGAGAAATCTAGCAGTGACTTATTCTCATTACCCAAACATGCTGTATACATAAAACATGCATGTTCATGGGGGACTTAGGTGAGATACTGTAGCTGTTGGTGTTGGGTCATTGAATGGCCAGCTCTATACCATTACATAGTACTCACCGTCACCCATTATAGGCTATGGAAGGTAAGAAAACACATAAAGGGATTGCTCATGAAATATATATATATATATATATATATATATATATATATATATATATTCAATTCCTCCCACCCAGCCTGTGAAGGGAAAAATACTACTTGCTCCCTGCTGCTTGGTTTTAACTCCTTGGCTTCCGGGCTCTGTTCACTGCACTTCAGGTCCCCGCATCTAAACTTCCTGGACCAGAGGTTCAGTCATTGGTGCATGCAGTGTCGGACTGGAGTTCCTTGGCCCACCAGAAGAAATTATTCTAGGGGACCAACCAATATATCATGAATAAAGTCTAATAGGTTTTGATTAAAAGAAATAGACCCTAATGGCAACTGATTGGCTCCAAAGGCAGCTCTGAATGTTTTTTTCTTCACTTGGACCTTTGGGGTCTACCATAATAGAAGAGCTTGGGCCCACTGGTACTCTAGTGAGCCAGTCCAATGTTGACCCAGTCCTGGTATAACTTGCAGAGACTCTGGTCTGATAGTACTCCAGGAAATAAAGCAATTACAGCATCATGGAAACTTTATCTAGTATCACTCCACATCATTGTTTTCATATCACTGCTTAACTAGGGAGAATTGTTCTGTTTTGGACTCTTCAAAAATTTAGCAATGCTGCCCTTACCGGCTGCCACCTGGATTTAGGAGAATGGAATACAGATGTAGCAAATATAATATTTAAAGTGTACGTAAATTTACAAATTAACTTTATTGAAACCTACTCTGAATATGACAAAAGGAATTCTTATTTATTTATTTTTACTTTTCTGATTGAAATAGGGGCCTCAAGTTCAGGTGCCTATTGTGCTTTAGAATCCGTACTCTCGTACATGCAAGTAGGGATTCACTGAGGCAGCACTGAGCGCAGTGAACGCAGGGCAGGAGCTCCATAGCTCATCGTTCCTCTGTCTGTGCCCACTGTGCTAAAGTCTGACATAGCCCATCAATCCCAGGATTTAGGAGGACAGCATTGTCCTGCGCAGCAATGTCCTCAGCAACATGGGGAGGAGAGATCGTTATGCCATCGCTCATCCCCACGAGCGTTTGCTTGTTCATCAGGTATTTAGAGGCAGTATTAGACTGCCAGATGATCGCTAACAAGTGTCCTACAAATCGGGCAGAAAATCTGGCAGTCTAATATACCCATTACTCCTAGATATAACGTCCTTTCCAAGTATAAGATGCATAATACAGTATTTCATGTCTATATGGACAGCCAGTATGTTAAATGAATCTTATCTGAAATAATAATGATGTGGCATCTTTTTCCACAGTGCGTAACACGGATATCCAGAATTCTCTAGTGAAGTCAATATGTGATGATACAGGTATGGTAATCATTTGTTAGAGATCATATGATGTGCACATGATACCTACAGAATAGGGATAATATTTACACTTGTATCCTGGTTCTGTATCAGTTCTGGAGATGTAATACGGTGGTAATGTTATCCTATTGAAGATTCTGTACCTTTATTTGCCCCCGTATTTATGTACAGTTGTTTTTCGCACTCCATGTCCTGCTTTATGCTCCATCACAAGTTGTATATAAGCCAGTTTTCCTTATAGCAGCCAATGGAGCCTGAAATATTGCATTGGTGTTGACTGTTCTTCGTAAAAGCTTCCTATGGGTACCATTTTTCCACTAAACTTATAGTAAGAAGGACTGTTTCTAAAGCAGGAAAAATGTCTCTAACATACACAAGACTAATATAATACCTGCATGTAAAGCTCATTCAGAAGCACACAGAACCATCGAACACTATATGAAAGTATATGGTCAATCTATTGGTCATCTCTACAGTGACCATTGGTACCAATCTATATGAAGTCTAGTAACGGTTAAGGCAGCTCTCTCCTCTAGATAAAGGAGGCTTACTGGATGCCAGTACCCAAGTGGTTACTTTCAGTCCACTATATGATGCATACACAAATACAAAGGATGGGTCAGCACTCCAAACTGCAGGTGATCATCTTAAAGAGCAGGGTCAACCCTACTACTGTCACATAGGATTGATACCTGTTAGGTGAAAATTGGCTGTGGTGTCCTCCAAGAAAAAAATACTTTCATTTTTTATTCAAAAGAGGTCTTGCATGCACCTCAGGGGTGGGGCCTAACCACTTAGTGCACCTAAGCTTTTCAGTGCTGGCCACACCCCTCTGTGCACTGAAGCCTTCATTTGAATAAAAGTATTCTCTCTTGGGAATGCTGCAACCAATTTTCACAACGCTGCAACTTTTTAAAGTTTTCGTTACAGCTTCATGTCAGACAAAACAATGTGACAGATGGGCACATTAAACTTGTTCTACTCTCCTGATGAAGGGCTTAGGCTTGAATCAGTGGTGTTTTGTGTGACATGTAACAATAACTAAGTTCACCTGCATTTTGGAGTTCTGACCCTTCCTCGTTTGCGTATGTAATTTTCCTTATGTTGTAGGTATTGTACATGGATTGGCATGATGGCCCCATGTTCAACTAATTTTGCCCTTAAAGCTACTGGAATACACAGAAGTGTCATCAGTTATCAAAACCTAAAACCTTTACCTGGCAAACAGGATAATAAATGTACGTCCTAAACTTGGAATCATCTACAAAACATAATTTATAGACAAAGCTCAACATGGAAACCATCAGTATGGACGTCATGGAAAAGTGTAAAGTTTACGGCCTGTTTCACACTGCCATGCAGCGCTCTTTGCCAGGTAGCATATTTGCTGGGTAGCAGCCAGATCTCCCCCAGACCCCATTATAATCAACAGGGTCGGCGGGCATTCTGGTAACATCAGACAATGTCAGATTCAGAGAGCTCCAGCAGGTTGGTCTTTACCAGAACAGACTGACGAAACTACTGCCGGCAGTGTGAAACAGGCCTAAAAAAAATAATTTTTCATTTTTTTCTCTTTCAGATAGATTATGTTCAGACTTGGTGTGCGCAAACAATGAAACGAGGGTAACACTCAGCATAGACGCATTAAAGGCTAAGGGGATTGATATTTTAAGAATTCATCTTCGAGACAGTAGTTGCACTGGATTCCGTTATGACAGTAAAAATGTGTATGTTACGTGGCCTCTTGGTGAATTTATCTGTGGAACTACTCTTACTGTAAGTATATTACATCAGTGCAACGGACAAACAGTGGGACTATATAATAAATGCAAACAGGTAACAACCATTTTGCATGTTTCAATGCTCCCTCCAGCTTACATACAGTAAGGAACCAGGGGCGCACCTCGCCTTTGTGCTGCCTGGGGCGAAAGCTGAAATAGCACCCCAACCCCCAATGCCAATTTCTTGACCTAATCCCTTCCCTCCAGCCCTACTGTTAAAGACATACATACAGAGCTACAAAACATACAGGGTAATACAGAGCCATTTACTCCCATTACTATACTGCAGAAAGAGATAATCCCCCTTCCGCTGCCCCCCTCTTGCCCCTATCTGGTTCTGCCTGAGGCAATGGCCTCACCTCGCCTCAGTGGTGGTGCACCCCTGTAAGGAACAGTATAGTTTAGTCTCATTAATCACAATACAATCATCTAGTCCTTTGTATCTGCCATTGCTACTTCATCTCTTGTAGTAGGAAATTGACTACTGTAACTTAAAGGTGTATGTAAAATGACTATATGGCAATTACTTTTTATTCATATCTCATGCCATTTGCTCATTTTCAAAAGCCCTTGTTGGACAAGTTTCTGTGCTGTCCACTCAGAGGTCCTGATGCCACAGATGGACCAGAGACATCACTTGGCCGCCTCCATTCTGACGCACTGCAACTGCATTTAACTGCCAAAAGTTCATATAATAGGTGCAGTGGATTTAAATGGAGGAGACGGAGTGATTTGCCTGGTCACATGACTCTCCATGAACAGCCATTTTATGGACAGGACCTCTGTGCGGACAGCACAAAAGACTTTTCCAATAAGCGAGCATACCTTATGAAATACAGAAATTGGTGCAGAATATAAACAACGGCTATATTATTAAGTGCCATATAGTCATCTTACAAACACTAACCGGAAAGTGGTCAACCCCTTTAAAGAACTATTATCTATTAACTATTATCACTTATTGCTGTGAAGATGGGAAGTGTAGACTAGAGAACTTAAGTGGGATTTTTTAAAGCATTCTAAATTTTCATTGTTACGGGTACACACCTTACTGAAATAAAAGAGCAAAAGAAAAAGAAACTGTTTTAGATAAATAAAAATGTAAAGAAGGCAATAAACAACAAAAAGAAAACTGGATGACAATGAGGAAGCACTAAAAAGCTATAAGGAAAAAATAAATCATGTAAAGAAAAAAACAAATAAAATAAAAAAAGCTGAAGCTAGAGAGGCTCATTGCCAAAGAAAACAAACACTACAAATAAATAATTAGTAAAAAGGATAAAATTGAAAGATAGTGATTGATTGATTGATTGTAGACAGTGATGAAGAGAAAGCAGATTTATTAAAGGGAATCTGTCGCTATAATCTTGGTCCAGTAATGCATAATTACATGAGTAGTACTGCGTACTGGAGTCCAGATCGCCATTTTTTTTTTCTATTGCCTCCTGTTCCCCGACAGCAAGTTCTCAAAGCTGCGCAGAAATGCCCGACAATGCATTTCAGCACAGCTCTGAGCGCTGCACAGTAGGGGACAGGGGGGGCAATGGGAAAATAAAAATTGTGGTCTGGACTACTACTACTGAGGCTGGGTTCACATCATGTTTTTCACATCCTTTTAACGTATGCAAAAAACATATACGTTAAACAGATGCCACAGACTGACGCCATACAGAGGCATCCGTTCACCATAGAGTTCCATTGTAAAAATAAAACGTATACTTTTTTTAGCATTGTAAAAAAAAAAAGTATACGCCTTTTTACTAGACTGTGCAGGATACAAGAATGCATTTTTGTATCCTTTTTTTGTAACATATACCTCAAACAGAAGCATAAAACGTGATGTGAACCCACCCTTAGTTGCTTATATGTTACTGCAGGTAATAGTCCAGGATCCTGGTGACAGATTCCCTTTAGGCATTTTTCAACCCCATTCCCAGAGTTAAATGACGCCAGGTGAAATTTAGAGTGACGAAATAAACTAGTCCCCATTAACTTTGTCCATACTTTTGAAAAGTGTCTTGCATAGCTCAGACCTCTGCTCTTTTTTTTGGGGCACAAATCAGTAATAAATTTGTCTAAGCTGATCTGTACCAAAATGATGGAGACACAGAAGGACATAGTAGAGCTTGGGTGAGTTGAAAAACGGGTAATTAAGGTAATGAATGGGTGGACTACAGCATCCAGAAAGATTATCAAAATTGGGATGATTTAGAAACCAGATGCCTAGGGGGAGATCAAATAAGCTATGAATCAATATATCAAAGATCAATATATTGATCTCTCTCTTGTATTGAACATGGACTGTAACTATAATACTTACTAGAAATTTTGTTCTTTACACCAACATAAGAGGATTTTTTTTTTACTGTAAGAGCAGGGGCTATGCAATTCTACAAGGTGAAGTTGTTATGGTGGACTCAATATGACCAGAGAAGGAACCTGAATGCATTTCTTGAGCGTGCCAATGTTATTGTGATATATTTACTAGGTGTCTGGATTTTTGGATTTGGCGTCAGGAAGGATTTCTTTCCCTAAAATGAGAAATATTTGGGGTCATTTATAAAACAGCTGTAAAGTAGAACTTGCTTAGTTGCCCATAGCAACCAATCAGATTCCACCTTTCATTTTTGACAGCTCCTTTGAAAATGAAAAGTGGAATCTGATTGGTTGCTATGGGCAACTAAGCCCGTTCTCCTTTACACCAGTTTGATAGATGACCCAATTGTATTCTGTCTCATGTTTTTTTTTTTTTGTCTGCCACTGATTCAAACTTTGAAGTATAATACACTGAACTGGATTGATGAGTGTCTTTTTTCAACCTTAAAAACTATGGGGGTCATTTGGGATTAGATATATGCCACTTTGCAGACGAATCTGCGACTTCTTCTCCAGACGGGGAAGGAAACATGCCAGCCTGGAGGGAGCAAGGGAGCTGGCGCAGATTTAGTCCGTCAGTGGATGCGCCTAAGTTATGTAGAAGTCGGCGCTTCTACATAACTTAGGCGCATCAAGCGCCAGCGCAGGGGTATTTAAGCCGTTGTCTAAAACACGGGTCTTAATAAATTACCCCATATATTACTATATTATTATTTCATGTCAACAATCGAAAATAATGTGACAGGGAAGTTATCATGAATCTTCTGATGAAATATAATATATTTTTTAGGCCACCAACACATATACAACATATGAAAATCAGATATTCTTGCCACCAACTGGAATTATCTACAGGGAGCGTTATGTCATCAATGTCTCCTGTTCTTATCACCTTAACTACAATGTGTCTCTTCCAGAGGCTTTGCTTCCTAATGTGAGGTATAAATGTTACTCAATAGATTATTGCTAAGTTGCTTCTGTAGTATGAGGGAGATCATGTAGCCTACAAACCTCTTGACCTTGCCTTTAGTTGACCACAATTTATTGCATATGGTTAGGATTCATGGGGCACTAGTTTTCCTTATGGTGAACACCTAATAGGTGTAAACCATAAAGGCCAGGAAATGCTCCTCTGGGTTTCTGGGGGGAAAAAAGGAAGAGAAAGCTGAACCTCTGATACCACCAGGTGTAAGGTAGCTATCCTATAACTCAATGCTTGACCTTTCAAACAGGACTTGCAGCATAACTTGGATAATAGGTAAGCCAACATCTTATCTGCAGACAGCTGTTTCAGTGTAAGCAGAGAGAACTACAGGAGCTTAACTGGATGAGAGGCCTCGGTCAGGATTCAGGGGAAATTACTTCTTCTTATGGAGAACTTTTTACATATGGTCATTCATGGAGGGGTTATAGAATAGGCTTCTGGTGACAATGCAGAGCAAATGGAGAAAGATTTTGTAGAGATTTTCCTTCTTATAGGGGTCATCTCAGAGCATAGAAAGAAATAGTAAATGTAAAATAAAAATAAATGCATACAACTCATCTCTTCCATCCAACACTGTTCCATTTCTGATGCTCGAGATGTCCCAGTCTTTGTACAAATTTTGTTTCATTGGTCCTCCTGTGACATATACAAGTATATGATCTACAACATCGTTGTAGTACAGGCTGAAAAATATATATGTTTAGTTACCATATTGACCAATGACTTGAATATTTTGTATTTCTTTCTTATAGCACTACATACATAAAGATTGAAAACGTGGGACAATTCAAGGTGAAGATGGCTGCCTACACAGACATTAGCTACACAACTCCATACAACAACTCTGTAATTAGCCTCTCAACTAAATCTAATTTGTATGTGGGAGTCCACATTGAAGACCAGATCCCAGGCTACAGTCTTCTGATGATAAATTGCTTCAGCACCCCGACCAACAATTTCAATGACCGTCTACAATATCCCATCATTATAAAAAGGTGAGCTCATAATCAGAATACATACATAAGTCTTCAATTGTCTTAGATGGAATTTGATGTCTTAGTGATCCCAAGTGTATAACTGAGTGTATAATTTTTGGAATCATACTCAATGATATGAGGATGGAGTACGTGATATAATAGCGTCATGTGTTCCACTGCTTTAAAGTCAAGAGAGCACCACTTTTGAGCAACATTTCCAACTATATTAGGTACAGGATGGTTCCACATTTATAGTAGGGCTACAAGAAATATTCAGATTCTCTGCAACTGATTAGTGAATTACAGACAGCATTGTACAGCAGTCTTTTTGTCTTTAGAAGACGCGTAACATAAAGAGGAGTTTTCACTTCTCCAGACATGTCTGTTTTAAGAACTACTTGTATTCCCCATATATAAACTATTCTGGAGAATCCATTCTTTTGACTCCAGGCTATGCTATTCTTCTGTTCTTTACACTAAGTTTATAAATGAAATGTCAACTGTCCAAAATTAAGTCTCAGCTGGGTATAACCAGTCAGGGCCATGTCTCTGCACCTGGATATTGTCAGACTGTGCAGGGACACCCCCCCCCCCCCCCCCCAACTTGTAACACCCACCTGGACCTTTAGAAGAATAGATGCTCCGGAATTGTTATTACATGGCGAATGCAATTAGTTACCAAAACATCCATCTCCTGAGAGATTACTAGTCATTTTTAAAGTGACAGTGGCATGTGGTATTTCTAATACTCGTAACTTTTTATGTGGGAAGAGAACGCCTCAAGCGTTGGAGCTTGGGTTTGAGTTTTAGAAGACCCACTCTGATGCTGGATTTTGAGCTTCTTTATGCATCTCATCAGTATTCAGTACTGGCCTTCATTTTATCCATACTCTTAAAATCATGATGCAACTGGATGTGGACACATGTGATATTGTTTTTGGAAGAAAGTAACCATGTTTTTCTTAATCAACCCCTTTCAAATGTTTTCCCATGTTAGTGTGCACTAAATGTTTTTTTACAGATTTTTTCTGCTAAGTTTCCATCAGGGCAAATTATATTTGTCAGGGCAGTATATGCCAACCATCCATTAAATAAGTACAAGAAGGTGGTCGCTTTAAAGAATCCATTGACAGAAATGGCAGCTACTGTAGCACTGTGTACTCGTAATGTGAAAACATACTGATTTCTGACACTAAATGCAGTACTACTTTATATAAAGGATCTCAACATCTTTAATATTACCTTTCAGCTGCCGCAACCCACAAGACAATACTATTAAGATTATAGAAAATGGTATTTCCACTAAAGGGAAGTTCTACATTCAGATGTTCAAGTTTGTTGGTGACTACCCCTATGTTTACGTTCACTGTCAAGTCCACCTTTGCCCCAGGACGTGTGCTCCTGTAAGTATTGCGTTACAGTTGTTAACACACTGGTCTCCTCTAAAATTGTATGTAGATTGCAATATTTAAAATAAAAATAATAAAATTAACTAGGTAATGATCTTGGTAACTGTGACCAGTCTTTCATCAAAGTCAATACTTTTATCATATATTCAAATTTCTGTGTACCCATCCTACCTTAGGTGAGTTATCTTAACGTACATGATCGGCTGTCCAACTATAGGGTCTTACCAAGAGGTCATGTCAGAAGAAAGAAGGATTGGGCATGTTGCATTGCATTGCAACATGTCTGACCCTATGTTCCTACAGCATGCCATCATTTTTTGATTGTCGGGGGTCAGACAACCAGAACCCTCACCGATCAGCTGTTAGAAGAGGCTGGGGCACTCCGAGAGGCCATGTGATGTCACCTTAAATCAATCACATGGTCTAGTTGCAGCTCAGCTCCATTCAAGTCAATGTACAATGTACATAGCTGTACTTGGAAACTCCCTGAAACAGCTGATCAGCGGAGGTGGCAGGACTCTGCCAATGTGGACCTCTGCCAATGTGATAATCATGACCTATCCTGTGGATAGGTCATCTTTATCAATTCCTAGGTAACCCCTTTAAATACTTGGACAGTCAATAAAAATAGGAGACTATTTTAAGTCTCAATGAAAAAAAAAAAAAGGTGTCCCTGATTATTTTGTAGCTATAGAAAGTTGTGCAGTTGTGTACAATGAGGCATGGAAGACCAGCTCTGTATTTTTTTGATTGAAAATAGCATTTATTCACAATCAGTCCTCATACCAAAACAGTCCTGTGAGCAGGACTCCTAGCTTACCCATGCACTATGCCAGGATTTAGTAAACCTCAGGGGTGCACAGGAAGGATCAGCAATGTGTGCTCCTGTCCGTACTCCGTTCCCTGCAGTCCCATTCATAAACTGTAGACTCCGTACTCTGTACACCGCTGAGAAGTCAGAGGTGTGCAGAAAAGTGAATTTAAAGAGCGCATTAATAAAGTATATTACAAAAAAAAATTATCAGGGCATTAGGGACATTTTACAAAAAACTTAATTAAAAGTTAAGTTACTCTTTAAGGTGTATGTTAACAGTTCACAGTCAATGCAGTATTCTGACTTATACACTGATATTACTCATATTCTCTTTATTATGGTTTTTCAGCATGACCAAAAACATGTGTCTGTCTATAACCATAAAATTTGGGTATGTTGCCCACAAATAAAATTCTGGGTGGGCCACTTTATATTTATTTCCCATGTGTCCAGACCATACTTATATACTGCTCCAATGTTTGTGTCACTAGGCAAGTTAAAATCTGGGGTTGTAGAACGACAATTCTAAGAAACTTATTAGGAACTTGACAAATGAAGGTGGATCGAGGAAACTTAATTTCAATCCATTCATTTATGGACATTGGACTTGATGGTTTGACTGAACAAATTGTTAGAGATGAGATATTTTACTGGATCCATTCTTAAATAATGACTAAATCACAAGATTCAAACATTATTTCACTCTTTTCTACCAGGAAGTTTATGGTTTCATGAACTTCATGCACGCTCTCTTAGGGGTAGGGTAGGTGAGAAGTACATAGGACACACATCCTTATATGTGATTATATTGTCTTGCAGACATGTCCTATAATCCCTAGCAACAGAAGAGCAACTGATAGTGTTCCTGAAGTCCAAGGAACTTTAACAATTGGACCTTTAAGAATTGCAGGTATGCTATAATGTATCATACTATTTATTCTAAATTAAATTTTTGTAAACTGTCTATACCCATGTAAAATAGTTAATATGTTGAAAGTTGAAACATATATGAAAAGCAAAGAAAGACAATAAAGATGGTGCTAATCATAAGTAACAAGTCATTGTACTGGAGATAGATACATAGAAGCAAACATTTGCTAAAAGTAGCAACCTTCTCCAGTTACATACATATCATAATTAGCATGTCTCATTTAGGGCAGTCTTTCCCAACCAGGGTCCCTTGAACTATCATCAGGGTTTCCCCAGATCATAGCAACAACCAGACCTGTCACTTTTCCAGTAGGGAAGGCAAGCTAATCTCAGTCTTAGTACAGCAGTCAACATGGCACTAGACACACATTAAATAAAGCTTTACCCACCTGTTTTATAACATGAATTCAACGATTTGAGAATAAATAAGCTTATGCAGGCTAAGTGAATAAATATATTTACTAAGTATGATTAAATATAAAGTAAAATAGACAAATCACATACAGTACAGAATAAATAATAGTCCCATGGCTTGCTTATACAATATGGCGGGAACTCTAGTCGCCATGCTGTGACACATGGCCAACACCCTATGGTGATACAGGAGATAGAGATTTTGTTTAAAATCAACATCCTACCAGGATGATGTTCCAATAAACTGTCTGTGTTCGGCAGGTTTATACCCCTCCCCCCCTGCCCCCAGCATGCATGTCTCTGAGATAACCACACAGAAATGTGGCCTTCTCAGCACAATTGGGAGGTGGGGGTTATATATTTTCTAACTATCCTTAACTCACTACATTACAAGGAATATCATTACACAGAATATAGAAGGGAATATTAAAGGGGACAGAATAAAAGGGGACAGAACCAATCAGTTCTTAAGTATGTAGAATACCCCTACAACACACCACCCTGCACCAATTTTCTTAAAGGGGTTTTTCCTGGAGCATAAAACTGATGACCTATCCTCAGGATAGGTTATCAATATCAGATCGGTGGAGGTTCAACTCCTGGAGATCCGCACTGATCAGCTATAGATTAATTTTCCTGAGGATATGTCATAAATAGGGATGAGCGAACCAGGTTCGGGTTCGCCGGGTTCGGCCAAACTTCAGGTCAAAGTTCGGGTTCAGGACCCAAACTTGACCCAAACACCGAACCCGAACCCCATTAAAGTCAATGGGGACCCGAACTTCACTATTATTTTCCGTTATAACACGGTTATAACGAAAAATATTAGCATTCTTAAGATAGAATGCTAAATAAAATGGCCATTGAGGGGTTAAAAATAATTTAAAAAATCAACTAATCCACTTGATCGTGCAGCCGTTATCCTCTTCTTTCTTCAGGACCTGCAAAAGGACCTGCGATGATGTCACCGCGCTCACCAGCATTGTGACGTCATTTCAGGTCCTTCTATCTTCATTCAGCAGGACCTGCGATGACGTCACCGTGCTTACCACGTGGTGAGTGCGGTGATTGATGTCATCGCAGGTCCTTTTGCAGGTCCTGAAGAAAGAAGAGGATACCAGGCTGCGCGATCAAGTGGATGAGCTGAGTTTTAAAATTATTTTTAACCGCTTAATGGCCATTTTATTTAGCATTCTGTCTTAAGAATGCTATTATTTTCCATTATAACCATGTTATAATGGAAAATAATAAAATCACCCGAACACCGAACCCGAACTTCAGTGAAAAAGTCTGGATTTGGGTCTGGGTACGAGTTTGGTACGAACCCGAACTTGGCAGTTCTGGTTCGCTCATCCGTAGTCATAAATATTTTACTTCCTGAAAACCACCATTAGTTAGAAATGTCATTTGGGGTTCCTAAGGCCGTTAAAACTTGAAAAAATTGGAATCACTAATTTAGTGGGTTGTGAATGCAATTTTAAAAAATTAGTTGATTGCAGGAGGTCCTGCTACCAGGACCATGGTTATTGCTGATGGTAGCCACTATTGAGTCCACATTACAGGGGAAATTTAGCATTACACAGCACCTACTGAAATGCATGGGCTATCGGTATATAGGAAGCAGCCAGATCCTGCCAAAAACAGGAATGAACATAAATGTAACATTTAATAATTTTCATGTAAATATACCTAACAATATTGATAACATACAGATACATCAATAGGGTTTTGTGTTCTCTTTCTGCGCTTCCTTCTTTCATGCATCAAAATTTATTGCAAGTTTTGGAGATTTACTCTTCAGAAATATCTAATTTTTCTTCAGTGTATGGATAAAGAGGATTAATGTGTTATGACTTCCTTTGTCATCAAATACAAACGTTTCTTATACTGTATTTGTCTTTTTTTTTTCAATAGATTTTGAAACAGACAGTGTTGGTAAGTTTTAAGTGGGAAAATAAAAATTATATGTTTTAAATATTTGTAATAACTTTATTCAACTTTTTTACATTGTTTTTCAGTATTCTTAAAGGGGTATTCAGGGAATTTTATACTGAAGACCTACCCTCGGGATAGGTCATCAGTATCTGATCTGTGGGGACGCGACACCTGGGACCCCCGCGGATCAGCAGTTTGAGAAGGCACCACCGCTCGTAGTACCGCCTTGGCATTCTCTCAGCAAAAAAAATCACAGTGCCATATATCATATAGTGGCAGTGTTTGGTATTAGGGCTGAGTCATGTGAACAACGTGTTGTCTTGTTAGATGTGCACTTGGCAGCTGAAGGCATCTGTGTTGGTCCCACGTTCATATGTGCCAGCATTTCTGGGAAAAATGAAGTTTTAATATATGCAAATGAGCCTCTAGGAGAAACGGGGGGGGGGGGGTGTTGCCGTTACACCTAGAGGCTCAGCTCTCTCTGAAACTGGCCCTCTCAATCAAAGAGGAGAGGGTGTGGCAATTGCAGAGAAAGCAGAGAAAGCAACACTCACATTTCTCCTAGAATCTCATTTGCACACATTAAAACATAATTTTTCTCAGCAATATGGGTACATAATGAATAAAGGAAGAACATAGAGGACTTCAGCTTGTATCTGAAGGCCATGTGAATAATGAACATGAGGTCACATGACCTAGGCGAAAATGGAGAAGGTTATGGCACTACTGTGAGTACCAGTTTCTTCTCAAACAGTTCATTGATGGGTGTTGGACCCTTACCTATCAGATACTGATGATCTATCCAGAGGATACATAATTAGTGAAAACCCTCTTATGGGACTTGCACCTGCAATCCTCTGATACTGTAGTGTTTTATAATGTCTAATTATTCTGAAAGGCACTTTATTACATCCTGCCAGAGGTCTAATATAACAGTGGCCTGGACATGAAAGTCCTGGAGGTCTTCAGTAGGTCTCTGGCTGCCTTGCCAACTACTCAGTACTTGGTAATTGCATTTGCAAGTTGCCGATCGGAGGACAGAAGTGAGCTGCCGCCTTCTGGCTAACTGCTCTAAGGCTGCGGCATCTGAGGTATTAAAATGCAGAGAGCAGTTATCTCAGATCCCGGCAGTTAGAACTGTATGCCAGCTGCACAAAACCGCCAGCACCTGAGGCGATGGCATGGGCCTAACTGTTGAGCCCACACCATCGCAGTGTCATGTTATTACGGCACTGAATGGGACTAATGTAGTTCTATTCTTCTACTAAACTACTATATAGTGTAAGAATTTTGATTACTTATATTCTGTGATTAATTATTATCTACTTTCTTTTCAGGCAGGGCTTCTGGTTTCAGCGTGATCACTATGATAGGTTTCGTATTGATAAATAGGATGCTTCTCTAAAAATGAGAACTTTTATTTCTGGAGTTATTTGATAATGAAATTGTAAAGCTGCAAACGAACATAATTGTATTTATGGTCTCAAAATTTACAAAATGATAATTTTAAATCATAAACCGAATATAATAAATTTGGAAGTTGTTGCATCTGTTTTGGTCGTGTTCTTTTCTCATTGTCTAGATGTAGTACATACCGTACCTCCCAACTTTTGAAAAGCATAAAGAGGGAGAATATGTCATTTTCATACTTTAATTCTGCCAAAAACATAACTAAACACACCCTGTCCCATCCAGCCCCCTTAACACCCCCACATAATCATTCCCTGTTATGCCACCACACAGTAGCAATGCCCGCATTTTGCCCCTCACAGTAGTTGTGCCCACATTGTGCCTCTTCACAGTAGAAATGCCCACATGTCTCTCCCCTTCAAAGTAGTAATGCCCACATTGTGTCCCTCACAGTAGCAATGCCCACATGTGCACTCTTCACAGTAGTAATGCCCACATGTGCTGCCTTACAATAGTTAGGCCCACATGTGCACTCTTCACAGTAGTTATGCCCACATGTGCCCCCTTCACAGTAGTTATGCTCACATATGCCCCTTTTACAGTAGTAATGTCCACATTGTGGCCCTTCGCAGTAGTAATGTCCACATTGTGCCCCCTCACAGTTATTATGCCCACATGTGAGCCTTTCACAGTAGTTATGCCCACATATGCTCCCTTACAATAGTTATGCCCATATGTGCCCAATTCACAGTAGTTATGCCCAGATGTGTCCCCTTCACAATAGGATCAGGCAACACATAAAGCGTGTGTAATCTGCTATGGTGGAGATTAGAGTTGAGCGCGCATGCTTTGCTGAACATCAGTTCGGCTCGAGCATCACTGTGCTCGGCACATGCTCGAGTCTCCTCCCCTTACATTTCGCGGCTGCTAAGCGGCCAATAAATGCGCAGGTAAGTACTGTCCTCACTGTAATGCCAGTAGCCATGTTGGCTACTGGCATTACAGTGATTGGCTGGCCGGAACGCGTCATCAGGTGCTATATAGCACCCGATAACGTGTGTTCGGCTCATTCGAAGTCAGGGAGAGCTGAGCATAGGAAGGGACAGACAGTGTAGAGAGTGCAATTGAATATTATTTGTGTACAAAAATGTTTTAGAGACCCAAAAGTCCTTGTAAGGACTATTGTGTGTGACAGCAGCAATATATGTTTTTAGCGCAACCTGCGCTGAATTGCTCAATGTTAGGGAGAACTGTGCATAGGAAGGGACAGACAGTGTAGGGAGTGTAATAGGAAGATTTTTATACAAAAAACTTTCAGAGACCCTAAAATCCTTTTAAGGACTATTGTGTGTGACAGCAGCAATATATATTTTTAGCTCATTCTGCGCAAAATACCATGTAATAGTCTGCTGCGGACAGTTAAATTATTAAAGTGTGCACATCCCTAAAATATCAGTGATATCCAGTGCACTTTTTCCGTAGACGGTGTCCGCTGCGGACTGTTAAATTATCTGTGCCACATCACCTGTTTAAAGTGTGCGCATCCCTAAAATTTCAGTGACATCCAGTGCACTTTTTCCGTAGACGGTGTCCGCTGCGGACAGTTAAATTATCTTTGCCACATCTCCAGTTTAAAGTGTGCGCATCCCAAAAATATCAGTGACATCCAGTGCACTTTTTCCGTAGACGGTGTCCGCTGCGGACAGTTAAATTATCTTTGCCACATCTCCTGTTTAAAGTGTGCGCATCCCTAAAATATCAGTGACATCCAGTGCAGTTTTTTCCATAGATGGTGTCCCCTGCGGACAGTTAAATTATCCGTGCCACATCTCCTGTTTAAAGTGTGCGCATCCCTGAAATATCAGTGACATCCAGTGCACTTTTTCTGTAGACGATGTCCGCTGCAGACAGTTAAAGGGGTTCTGCACTTTGTTTTAACTGATGATCTATCCTCTGGATAGATCATCAGCATCTGATCGGCGGGGGTCCGACACCCAGGACCCCCGCCGATCAGCTGTTTGAGAAGGCAGCGGCGCTCCAGCAGCGCCGCAGCCTTCTCACTGTTTACCGCTGGCCCAGTGATGTCACGACTAGTATCAACTAGCGTGGGCGGGGCTAAGCTCTGTTCACTTGAATGGAGCTTAGCCCTGCCCACGCTAGTTGATACTAGTCGTGACGTCACTGGGCCGGCGGTAAATAGTGAGAAGGCCGCGGCGCTGCTGGAGCGCCGCAGCCTTCTCAAACAGCTGATCGGCGGGGGTCCCAGGTGTCGAAACCCCGCCGATCAGATGCTGATAATCTATCCAGAGGATAGATCATCAGTTAAAACAAAGTGCAGAACCCCTTTAATTTATTCGCGCCACATCTCTTGTTTAAAGTGCGCGCATCCCTAAAATATCAGCGACATCCAGTGCAGTTTTTCCGTAGACGGTGTCCGCTGCAGACAATTAAATTATTCACACCACATCTCCTGTTTAAAGTGTGCACATCCCTAAAATATCAGTGACATCCAGTGCACTATTTCTGTAGACGGTGTCAGCTGCCGACAGTTAAATTATCCACGCCACATCTCCTGTTTAAAGTGTGCGCATCCCAAAAATATCAGTGATATCCAGTGCAGTTTTTTCATAGACGGTGTCTGCTTCTGACAGTGACCTTACCAGGCCCACATCTGCTGTGTAACGTGTGTGCTTAAAAAAAAAAAGTTTGGGACATAAAATTAAATTTTTCAATAGATGGTGTCCTCTTCTGACAGTTACCTGACCAGACCCACATGTGCTGTCAGGTGTGCGATTAATAATTTTTTCTGTGACTTAAAATTACATTTTTTAATATACGGTGTCCACTTCTGACAGTGACCTGACCGGGCCCACATCTGCTGTGTAACGTGTGCGCTTCTAAAATTTTTCTTTGAAATCTAATTTTATTTTTCAATAGATGGTGTCCTCTTCTGACAGTCGGGAGTGGCTAATTTGCGCGCCCCGCCACTTGCCTTCCTCGGACGTGGTAGCCGTTTCTCAGGCTCCCTCTCCGGAATCAAACACTGATTCCCCGTTACCTGTGGTCACCATGTTAGGTGCATAAAAGAACATCGAAAGTTGATAGGTCAGACATCGAAATGGATCATCGACGTCACGTGGACGTGCAATCAGGCAGAAGTTATCTAGAGTCAACAAAGTGGCAGCAGGGGGCCTGGTTTTAATTATTTGCACTGCTAGAGATGGCGTGATGACGTGATGACGTAGACAGAGTACGTCGCGCTCTCCGCTCTCCCTACGGCTCGGCTAACCCGCTACTCGGACCTTCCTGATCCTCCTGGCGTCTCTATGATGGTTCTTAGCCCTTCGTTCTCTATGGTCGCAAGGGGTATGTGTGGCTGCCTAGGCAGTGATTCCTCCTTGTCCGCTTGCTGAATGTGCCGCTTCTGCTGATCCTCCCCCCTCCTCTCGGCACCGCTGTGACTAACCAACTAACTCTGCTGTGTTCACCTCGACTGATGGGCTGCTGGATGGGTTGTCGGGCCTCACCTGGGAGCTCCGTCTGACCCCCCTCCTACGTCTGACCTCCTTCCTCATTCTCGTGTTTCCCGGCGCTGCCGATCCTCTTCCCCTCCTGTGATAGTGACTGTGAGTAAACTCCGTTGCGACTGTCAGGTTGCTGGACGGACTTTGTTTGGGGGTTTTATTCTGATTCCCCCGTCATACCTGACCTCCGCTTTGTGCCTCCAGTTCTTGTGGATCTCCCCTTATCATCTGTACTGCTGGGACTAACCTTGCTGACTAAACCTTGCTGAGATCACTTTGGCTGACGGGCTTCTGGAGATTGCGATCTCTTTCCTTTGTCTGCTGTCTCCCCTATGTCCTCTCCCCTCGATACCAATTATTAAGTAAACCTGCTTTTTCACTCTAGAGAACACATTTAAGGGCTTATTACCATTCATCCTCACTGTTAAGGAAAAAAGTGAGGAAGCTATAAAACCAAATTAAAAGACAGCTCTAGATACAAATGGAAAAGGAATAAAGAATAAAGTATAAAGTGGAAAAAAAAGGGAAAAGGGTGAAGACGAAAAAGGGAGGAGGAAAAAGGAAAAAAAATAAATAAAAAAAAATAATAAAAAAAAAAAAAAGGAGGAGAGAAGAGAAAGGAGGAAAGGGGGAGAAGAGGAGAGAAGGGCGAGAAAAGGGAAAAAAAAAAAAAAAAAAAGGAAAAGAGAAGGAGAAGAAAGGAAAGAGGAAAGAGGAAAGAAAGAAAAAATAAATAAATAACAAGGAGAGAGAAAAAGGAAAACAGAAAACAAAAGGAGGAAAAAGAAAGAAGAGGGGGAGAAAGGGAAAAAGAAAGAAAAAAAAAAATTAAAAAAAAAAAAGGAGATCAAAGGATATATAACAACAAGGTATGGCTCCAAAAGCTAGTAGACACTCGGCCGACTTCTCCGGTCAGAAACCGGGGTCAAAAACTTTTGAAACAACAAAAATAGACCAGTTCCTGAGGTCTCCGAGGGTTAATACGAGGGGCGGACAAAAGGATTTGGCCTCTAAAAAAAATGACGACTCTGAGGTGACTGGGTTAGAACCACAAAAAGCCTCCAGACACCCTGAAGAGGAAGAGGGTATAATGGGAGAAGTTATCCCTAATGATAATGATAATTCCTCTCCGCTAGAAGAAATATTGCTAGCGGTCAAACAAAATGGGGATTTAATACAGGCTGTTACAACCCAACTCGGGTTTATCCAAGTTGATGTGGGACTAATAAAAGATGATTTGTCCAAAATGCGAGACAGAGTTACCAATCTGGAGAGCTCCGTCGCCCTGATACAGAATGAATCCCAAAAAACAAACTCTGAAGTCTCCACACTGAAATTAGAGTGTAGCCTTCTGAAAAAAAAAGGTGGTGGACCTTGAGGATAGATCACGAAGACATAACGTGAGAATAATAGGGATCCCTGAGGGTGTTGAAGAGAAGAACTCAACCGAATTCATACAGAATTTTATTTTTGAGAATTTTGGGAAAGACTCGTTCTCCCCACTGTTTCTGATAGAAAGAGCGCATCGGGTCCCAGGGGGCAAACCAATCCCAGGGAGACAACCTCGGACATTTCTTGTTAAGTTACTGGTCATAGGGGATAAAGATATGCTACTGAGAAGGGCGAGGGAATGTTCTCCGGTTGTATATAACGGTAATAGACTGGCCTTTTTTCCAGACTTCTCAAAGGACATACAAGAAAAGAGACGCACATTTATGACTGTTAAAAAGAGGCTAAGAGAAAGGGATATTAAATACTCTCTTATGTTCCCAGCAAAATTGCGGATTATTTCTAAGGATAAAACCCTATTTTTCGATACCCCGGATGAAGCCGTGGATTGACTTGAACGAAATGATCTGTGATCTAATCGTTTTAGGATTTAGTGGGAACAATAATTGTTATGGGGGGCTTATACCCCCAATTCTGTTTTTCCTTGCTTCTTAATAGGGGTGGCCGAGCGCGGGGAGTGTTGGAGGGATGGTCATAGGAGAGAAATCCACTACAATATGTGGTGGATTACCTGTACGGGGGGGTGGGGGTTAGGGGTGGGGTTGGGCTGTGGTGCGTCAAAAAGAAAAAAGAGGAAAAATTTTTTTTTTTTTTTTTTTTGCTTTGTCCCACCTGACCGCTTCTGATAATGTCGACCAGAATTATTGCCTGGAATATACGCGGTCTGGGGGACAGAGGAAAAAAACAAGCGGTTTTTGATTTGACTCAGGTACATTTACCAGCAATAGTATGCTTGTTAGAGACCCATCTCACTGAAGAGACCTCCAGGGTGGTCGACAGGGGATGGGCTTCGCATTCGTATCATTCTACTTTTTCCAGCTACTCCAGAGGTGTTACTGTTTTGATACATAGACTGATTGATTTTTCCTGTGAGGCATCCTCTGTTGACCACCTGGGGAGATTCATCTTCCTATATTGTAGATTAAGGGGGAAGACATGTATTTTGGCTTTTGTCTACATTCCACCGCCATTTTCCTTTTCGGTTCTTAATTCTTTGTTATTATTTATGGATAAGTGGCCAGAGTGCCCAACAATGATTGTTGGCGATTTCAACTGTGTCATTGATCCTCTACGTGATAGGGTCTCTACGAGTGTCAAGGGAGATAATCCGGTTCAGGGGTCTCCCCTGGCACGGTTTTGTTTGGAGGCTGGTTTTGAAGATGTTTGGGGATATTTAGGACAGGGGAAAAGGGCTTTTTCGTGCTTTAGTAAAGCAGGTAAATCTATGTCTAGAATAGATCTTGCATTGATAAGTAGTAAACATGTGAAATTGGTAAAACGAATGAAATATGAAACAAGGTCAATATCGGACCATTCACCGTTGGTCCTCGAACTCTGTTTAACCCAGGAAAGATATACACAAAAACCCCCTTTCAGATTAAACCCTTACTAGTTATCAGTGATAAAGACACATGAAATAATTCAGAATGAAATTGGCCGTTTCTGGGATAACAACTATGGCTCAGCAAAAACTCAAGTGGTATGGGATACCTTTAAGGCGTTTATGAGGGGAATGATGATTAGTAATATTGCAAACCTCAGAAAGGAGTACGGGAAAAAACAGAAAAATTTAGAAGAACTTGCATCATTGGCGACACAATCCTTTTATATGAATAAGACGGAGGAGAATAGGGAAAGTATGCAAAGAGCCACACAAGTATATTCTAACTTCTTATTGGATAAGGCCCAACAATCCCTTTTTCTTAAAGGGCAAAAATACTTTACGGAGTCAGGGCGACCTGGTAAACTTTTGTCCAGAGTAATCTCAAGTCAACAATCTAAAAAATACATAGATAATGTTCGACTGAGTAATGGTAGGATGGTTAGTGGACAGGGTCCGACAGAGAAGGCCTTTGTGGACTACTTCCTGGACTTGTACAAAGCTGAATCTAAGATCACAGATGATAAGATGGATTCGTATCTTGATGGGATTGCTTTTTCAACTATTACTGAGGCGCAAAAGGAAGCACTTGAACTAGAGATCTCAATTCAGGAACTGGAGGGAGCTATTAAATTATGCTCAGCCAACTCCACCCCTGGTTCAGATGGACTCCCATATGAATTTTATACTAAATACAGGGACTGTATTCTCCCCAGACTGTTGGAGGTCTTTTCTGAATCAGTGGAGGATGGGAAGCTGCCAGACTCTATGATGGAAGCCGTAATAACATTAATTCCAAAAAAAGGAAAAGATCAACTAGATATAGAATCTTATAGACCAATCTCACTGCTTAATGCAGATGTAAAGCTTTTTGCGAGGGTTCTCGCAACAAGGCTTTCTAGGGTTATTTCCTCTATTTTACATCCGGATCAGAATGGCTTTATTCAAAACAAGGGTACCCATCATAATCTGCATCGGCTTTTTTCCAATATACAGGCCCCTGGGGGGACCGCTCGCTCCATCCTGTCACTGGATGCCTCTAAGGCCTTCGACAGGATGGAGTGGCGCTTCCTCTGGAAGGTTCTGGCAAGGATGGGCTTTGGGGAAAAATTTATAGGCACTCTCAAACTACTGTATAGATCTCCTAGGGCAAAACTAAGTCTAAATGGGATCTTGACTACTAGTTTTGATTTAAATAGAGGTACGCGGCAGGGCTGTCCACTATCCCCATTACTATTTGACATTTATATTAAACCCCTTGCGATGGCCATTAGGCAGGACGATCGGGTTAAAGGATTTGGTACGTTAGGAGTGCAAGACCGCATCTCCTTATATGCGGATGATGTTCTCTTTTTTATAGACCACACGGAAATAACTCTTCCTAGAATTATTCAAATGGTTAAAGCATTTGGTGAGGTGTCCGGTCTTCTTATAAACTGGTCTAAGACCAGTTTGATGCCAATAGACCCCCTGCCACAGGATGAGGTTCTCATGACACAGTTGGACATCGTTGACACTTTTCAATATTTGGGCTTGAATATATCACCTCGGGTGGAAAATTTTGTACAACTTAATTTGATCCCCATAATGGCAAGGATTAGAGCTAAAATAGGGATCTGGCTGAAACTTCCCCTATCTAGAGCTGACCGAGTTTCACTGGTCAAGATGGTGATACTACCACAGCTTCTCTATGTGCTTAGGAATTCACCTATTTGGATTCAAGATAAATACTTTAAACTCATGGAAAGAATAATTAATGATTTAATATGGGGAAGAAAACGAGTTCGATTAAAGTTGGAATATTTGTATAAATCACTGGAGTGTGGGGGCTTAAATCTCCCTTACTTTAAAGGGTATTTTATTGCAGCTCAGTTATTGATGTGCTACGAATCAGAAAACACTGCACTGTTAGGGAAGTTGGTAGGGAGCTATGCTCATAATAATATATTTACCCTGTTGGAATCCGGGCTATTGAAGACCTATGAGCGGGGCTACAGAGAGACTATAAAACTACTCCTGAAAGTGTGGGTTACTACTAAGACATGGTTGAAGGTAAAGGGCTCACTTACATTCACGCCTCTTTGGCACAATGTGTATTTACAAAGGTTAGATGATATTGCAGCTGACACATTTTGGCAAAGGAACAAAATTTTGTATATTTCACAGGTAATTAAGGATAGAGACATTAAGCCGATTATAGAGATGACACATAATATACAAAATTTTTCATGGTTTAGGTATCTTCAATTGCGTTCAGTACTATCTAGTCTGGACGATAAATTGGTGTTGGATATAGATAGTTCATCTTTTTTGAATGATTGGGTAGGGGGTACACTGTCTAGAATAAAGATTTCAAATATATATAAGCTATTACTCAAGGCACGTTTTAGTGATATACAGTCACCAGGACAAAGAGCGTGGGAGGTGGATTGTCCAAATTTACAACCAGAAGGGTGGGAGAATATTTTTGGTAATTTAGGTTCACTATCCCTGAACTTCAACCATGTTGTAGTACACTTCTATATTTGCCACAGATTATATATTACCCCTTTATGGATGAATAAATGTGGACTAAGGGACACGTCTAACTGCCCTAAATGTGACACTTTAGGAGCGGACTATCTCCATATGATCTGGACCTGCCTAGAACTTAAAAAATATTGGAATAGCATCAATAATTTCATCATATATAAACTAAAAATACGAATCCCTTTTGAACCACAACTATTCTTGCTTAATGATTTTTCCAAAATAGATAATCCTAAGTATCAAAAGATCTTTCTGGGTAGGATATTGATGTTGGCCAGAGTTTTGGTCAGTCGGACCTGGTTTGCTCGTTATACTCCAGATATAAATATATGGATAAACCTTACTGATAAGGTAAAAAACTATGAGAAAATTATCTTTAAACAGAGGGGAGCCGATGATAAGTGGACTAAGATATGGGGTGATTGGAGGATTTGATTAGTTGTGATAAATGTTGTTGCTGTTGTTTTGTTTTTGTTTTTTTTGACGCACCACAGGCAGGGGGAAGGGGGGGTTAGGGAATAGGGATATGGGGGAAAAACAGGGAAGGGAAAAAATAATTCTTTTCTGTATTCTTTTTTGTCTTGTAATTTGTTTGATATACTAATTAATAAAGATAATTAATTTAAAAAAAAAACAAAGTGGCAGCAGGCCCTCGCCCATAATGTTTGTGATGGTCAGCCTTCCTGCAGGCCCTCGCATATCTGTGACATACAGTGTATTTTTTGCGTAGACGCTGCGAACAGTGACATTGCCTTTGGTACCTCTCCTGTATAATATTTCCTCATCCTAAATACCAGTGACATTCCCTGTAATTTATTATTACTCATTCCAATAACAGGGCCTCTTAAGAGTCCCTAATTGTTATTTATCGTCACTACCTCCCCGAGTCAGGAGTGGGTAATTTGCACAGGGACGTGCGATCAGGCAGAAGTTATCCAAAGTCAACAAAGCGGCAGCAGGCCCTCGCCCATAATGTTTGCAATGGTCAGCTCACCTGCAGACCCTCAACCATAATTTTTTCGATGGTCAGCTAAGCAGCAGGCACTCTCCCTTAAGAGTCTGGTCAACACAATCCTCACCGCCGGGGGTCATGTAACTAATTAGCACGGAGGAGTCTTGTTGGTTATCGGAATTAACCAGACAAATCGCTTCACCAACTCAGAATGGCCATGCTCCACCACCCACAGAATTGAGAAAGAGCTACCAATCTGTCAATCCTTTCCGTGTCCGGGCTGGGTGAGGTTTGCCGTGTTGAGTCAAATTAAGCCACAGGCTCCACTCCCGGTGGTGCCCTTCCATCAATTAGTTTAAGTTTCAGCTTTGCAACCATACTCCCCCAAAACCCCATAACCCCGCCGGATCGCCTGTCGGATCGTCTTCGAATCTCCGACTTTCGTTGTTGATTTATTTAAACATTCTTGGCAAATGCTTTCACTATGGTTCGTCTTGCACCGCTCCATGACTTTCACCTCTAGTGGCGCAATATCGATGCCACCGTCCTTCCCTCTTAATCATGGCCCCAGTTCCGAAAATCAACCTAATTTTTGCCAGCACAAGTTTTCCTCTAAAACAGATTTTTCCTCTAAAATCTATTTTATCTTCGGTTTTGTGCGTATTATTGTCAGTCTGTAAAAGTGGCGTACTAATCGGACAACATCGTTTACAGCAGCGACCTGGGTACAAATTGTACTTTATGACAGTAGTCAATTTGAGTCAAAATATTTCACCTTTATTTATAAAATAATCCAAAATTTACCCAACATTTCGAAAAATTCTATTTTTCTACTTTTAAGACAGATATTAATACCTCACAAAATAGTTATCAATGAACATTTCCCCATATGTCTACTTTATGTTGGCATCATTTTATATTTTTTTTAGGACGTTAAAAGGCTTAGAATTATAGAATCAATTTTTCAAATTTTCAACAAAATTTCCAAAACCATTTTTTTAAGCACCAGTTCAGTTATTAAGTGATTTTGACGGGCTTATGTAATGGAAACCACCCATAAATGACTACATTTTAGAAACTACAACCTTCAAATTATTCAAAACCGATGTTATAAACTTTGTTAACCCTTGAAGTGCTCCACAAGATGTCACGAGGGTATCAAGAGCCACATCTGACTCCGTTATACCCGGGGTCAGGAAGTCGCAGCGGGTGGCTGCGCGCTCTATATCTAAAGATCACGGTGTTTCTTAGTGATTGTTTTCTGTGTTTGCCTTGCTATCCTTTTTGTCTCTCTCAGGGATCCGTAGCTTCTCCTCCTCAGCTGTTTCTTGTCTGCCACTCCCTACCTCCTTATATTCTCCCCTCACACTTCTCTAGTTGCCAGTTATAGAGCTTCCTGCCTGGACATCTATACTGACCCACTGGAGTGGTTAATCCTGGTTGTCGTTCCTGAGTGCTACCCTCCGGATCCCTGTTTGGCTTATTGTTGTCTCCTGTTGTCGCCCACCAGGGAATATATGTTGAGTCTGTGTTGTCTGTCAGTTTATTTTTAAGTTTTGGAAAGCTTTTTGTTCCCGTTTGGGGGTTCACTTGTCCTTTTCCTCAGCTTTCCATCCTCAGTCGAATGGACAGACTGAGCGTACCAACCAAAACCTAGAAACATATTTAAGGTGTTTTGTGTCTGAAAACCAAGAGTTGTGGTCATCATATTTACCGTTAGCTGAGTTTGCCATAAATAATCATTATCAGGAGTCCACTGGCAAGTCACCATTCCTTGGTGCATACGGTTTTCATCCCCAATTTTGTACTTTCAAAGAGGGGGGGTCTTCTGGGGTTCCCGAAGAGGAAAGGTTTTCTTCATCTCTTTCATCGGTATGGCAGAAGGTGCAAGTTAACTTGAAAAAGATGAGTGGTAAATATAAATGCATGGCCGATAAGAAACGGTCGCCAGGTCCGGACCTAGGAGTGAATGACTATGTGTGGTTGTCTACTAGGAATATTAAGTTTAAGGTTCCTTCTTGGAAACTGGGTCCTAGGTTCATTGGTCCCTATAAAATAGTAGCCGTCATTAACCCTGTGGCTTTTCGCCTGGAGCTACCTCAGACTTTTAAGATCCATAACGTCTTCCATAAATCGTTACTCAAGAAGTATGTTCCACCTCTAGAACCATCGCCGCTGCCACCTCCTCCTGTTATTGTGGATGGTAATCTGGAGTTTCAAATAGCCAGAATTGTTGATTCTCGTCGGGTCCGCCGCTCTCTTCAGTATCTGGTGCATTGGAGGGGTTACGGTCCCGAGGAAAGAATGTGGGTTCCAGCGTCAGAGGTAAACGCCAACAGGTTAATTTAGACTTTCCATGCCTCTCATCCGGAGAGACCTGGTCCTGAGTGTCCGGAGGCCCCTCGTGAAAGGGGGGGTACTGTCACGAGGGTATCAAGAGCCACGTCTGACTCCGTTATACCCGGGGTCAGGAAGTCGCAGCGGGTGGCTGCGCGCTCTATATCTAAAGATCACGGTGTTTCTTAGTGATTGTTTTCTGTGTTTGCCTTGCTATCCTTTTTGTCTCTCTCAGGGATCCGTAGCTTCTCCTCCTCAGCTGTTTCTTGTCTGCCACTCCCTACCTCCTTATATTCTCCCCTCACACTTCTCTAGTTGCCAGTTATAGAGCTTCCTGCCTGGACATCTATACTGACCCACTGGAGTGGTTAATCCTGGTTGTCGTTCCTGAGTGCTACCCTCCGGATCCCTGTTTGGCTTATTGTTGTCTCCTGTTGTCGCCCACCAGGGAATATATGTTGAGTCTGTGTTGTCTGTCCTCCCCTTGGTGTTTTCCCTTAGAGTTAGTGGTGCGGACTAGTGTTCCCATCGCCCTGTTCACTACCTAGGGCTCAGCTCAGGGAAAGCCAGGGCTTTAGGCACGTGATCGGCGTACGGGTGAGGAACCCGTCTAGGGACGTCAGGGCAGCCAGGTGCCAGCCGCCAGGTGAGTCAGGGGTCACCATCTTCCCTCTCACTTGGGCAGGGCCTTCCTCGTTCCCTCCCTCTGTGTCACGTATGTGATAGCCACGCCGACCGTGATACAAGAATTAAAGGAAAATGGAGGTGAAATAAAAAAATATAATTTTTTGGTAGATTTTTTATGTTAATCAACTTTTTTCTTGCAACACAGCAGTGGTTAACAGCAAAATAAACCTCAATATATATTGCTCTGATTCTGCAGTTTACAGAAATACCCCATATGTGGTAGTAAACTGTTGTCGAGGCACATGGCAGTGGTCAGAAAGAAGGAGTGCCATATGGTTTTTGGAGGCAGATTTTGATAATGGTTTTTGGGCACCATTTTGTATTTGAAGAGATCCTGCATACCCCAACAGTGAAAACCCTCAAAAAATGACCCCATTTTAGAAACTACACCCCTGAAAGAATATATATAAGGTGTATACTGAGCACTTTGACCCCGACGTCAGAAAGCTAGAGCGCCGTAATCTCGCGATGCGCGAGCTAGCGCATGCGCAGTGTCGTCATAGTGTTCCTTCCCTGGGCTGGCATCAATGAGATTACGGCGCTCTAGCTTTCTGACGTCGGGGAGCAAGGAGGAGATTCTGAGGATGCGGGGCGGTGCTGGGCTCCTTCACGCTGGACTCATCTCAGGGTCAGCCCACATCTCAGGTAATTTGCATATGTATCAAATCGTTTTTTTTTACACAATAAAAGCACACAGAGCTATGGGGACTGGATATTGCGGATGTGCTAGTGCCATCTAGCAACCAATTGTCACGGAACCATGAACCAGACGTACAACAAGAGATAAGTGAAAATAAGAAGGCTTTATTGAAAATAAAGCTGTAAAGCAAAAGCCCAAACGGATGGTGAAACCGAGCAGAGTCTTTGCGAAGCCAGAGGTCAGGAACCAGAAGGGTAGTCAGACGAAGCCAGGATCAGGAACCAGCAGGGTAGTCAGACGAAGCCAGGATCAGGAACCAGCAAGGTAGTCAGACGAAGCCAGGATCAGGAACCAGCAGGGTAGTCAGACGAAGCCAGGATCAGGAACCAGAAGCAGCAGCAGTCTTAGAAGCATGTGAACACAAGAGGACCAAGCAAGGAACTGAAGCCACAGACCTCCTATATATATGAGCTAGGCATCCAGCTCCTCCCAGGGGAAGGAGGAGCCGCAGGGTGGAAGGCTACAAGAAACCCAGGACCCAAGATGGCCGCCAGCACATGTCAAACGAAGGAGAGCAGCAAGCAGGTAAGACCATGACAGTACCTCCCCCTCAAGGGCCCCTCCTCCGCGGAGCACAAAACGGTTTCTGAGGGAAGCGTGCGTGGAAGGCTCGGAGCAAGGCAGGAGCATGGACATCTGCGGAGGGAACCCAGGAACGCTCCTCTGGACCATAACCACGCCAATGGACCAAAAACTGCAACCGACCGCGGACCAGGCGTGAGTCCAGGATATTGCTCACCTCATATTCCTCACGATTGCCCACTTGGACCGGACGAGGCCGAGGAACCGAGGAAGTGAAACGATTACACACCAGTGGCTTCAACAGGGAGACATGAAACACGTTGGAGATCCGCATGCCAGGAGGAAGCGCAAGGGCATAGGCTACCGGGTTTACCCTGCGAAGCACTCGGAAGGGACCAACAAAGCGAGGCGCCAGCTTGGGAGTGGGCACTCGAAGGTTGAGGTTGCGGGTGGACAACCATACACGGTCTCCGACCTGGTAGGAAGGAGCAGGCGCTCGTCTGCGATCAGCCTGGAATCTCTGGCGCTGCGCAGAGACCTCAAGGGACTTCTGGATCTGTACCCAAGAAGCACGTAGGACGGAAAGGTGATCCTCCACAGCCGGAATATCCTGGGGAGAGAATACCTCCGGTAACACGGCAGGTTGGAACCCATAATTGGCCATGAAGGGAGACGTCCCAGAGGAAGAGTTCACCGCCGTGTTCCTGGCAAACTCAGCCCAAGGCAGGAGGTCAACCCAATTGTCTTGGTGATCGGAGACATAGCAACGAAGGAATTGCTCCAAGGCCTGATTGGATCGTTCTGCGGCCCCATTGGACTGAGGGTGGTAGGCCGAGGAGAAGGAGAGATGAATCCCCAACTGGGAGCAAAAGGCGCGCCAGAACCTGGACACAAACTGACTCCCCCGATCCGACACAATCTCCTTAGGCAAACCGTGCAACCGGAAGACCTCCCTGGCAAAAATCGTGGCCAACTCTTGTGCAGAGGGTAACTTCTTGAGAGGAACACAGTGGCACATTTTGGAAAACCGATCCACAATCATGAGAATGACCGTATGGCCTCGGGATGCAGGGAGGTCCACAATGAAATCCATCCCCAGGTGTGACCATGGGCGCTCCCCGGTGGCTATGGGTTGCAGAAGGCCCAACGGAAGGTGCCGAGGGGACTTACTCTGGGCACAAACGGAGCATGCCGCTACATATGCGGCGATGTCGGAACGTAGGGAAGGCCACCAGAACAGACGTGAAACAGCCCAGGACAGCTGATTCTTTCCAGGATGCCCCGCGGTCTTGGAGTTATGGTAGGTTCGCAACAACCGAGTGCGCAACTCCTCAGGCACAAAACATCTGCCGTTGGGTCTCCCAGAGGGAGCACCAGATTGAGCCGCCAAAATCTGCTCACCCAGGGGAGAGGTCAGGCTGGTGCGAATGGCGGCCAGGATCTGATTCGGAGGTATGACCGAAGTCGGAATCGACTCCTCCCTGGACAGCTCGGAGTACTGCCGTGATAAGGCATCCGCCCTGATGTTCTTGGAACCGGGTAGGTAGGAGACCACGTAATTAAAACGTGACAAGAACAGAGCCCATCTGGCCTGACGTGGTGTCAATCTCTTGGCCTCAGAAAGGTAGGTCAGATTCTTGTGGTCCGTCAGGATGAGAACCGGAACCACCGAACCCTCGAGCAAGTGCCTCCATTCTTTAAGGGCCTGCACGATGGCCAATAACTCCCTGTCACCAATCTGATAGTTGCACTCCGCGGAAGACAGTTTCCGGGAGTAAAACCCACAAGGAAGCAGAGGACCCTCTGGTGTTCTACGCTGAGACAGAAGGGCGCCTACTCCCGTCTCAGACGCGTCCACCTCGAGGACAAAGGGCAACCCAGGGTTGGGATGCGACAGAATCGGAGCCGACACAAAGGCGGACTTTAGTGCCTCAAAAGCTCGGATGGCCTCGAGCGGCCAGACCTGGGAATTACTGCCCTTCCTGGTCAGATCCGTGAGAGGCTTGGCCAGCATGGAAAAGTCCCTGATGAACTTCCGATAATAATTGGCGAAGCCCAAAAAGCGCTGCAGGGAACGAAGACCACTGGGCTGGGGCCACTGTAAGACAGCCGAAACCTTCTCAGGATCCATGGAGAACCCCTCAGCGGAAATGATGTAACCTAAGAAGGTTACCTGGGATCGGTGAAATTCGCATTTCTCAAGCTTACCGAACAGCTTGTTCTCTCGTAACCGTTGCAACACTCGTCTGACATCCAGAATGTGGGCCTCCATGGATTCAGAATATACCAAGATGTCATCCAAATAGACTACCACACACTGCTGCAACAGGTCACGGAAAACATCGTTGATGAATTCCTGAAAGACTGCGGGCGCATTGCACAACCCAAAGGGCATAACCAAGGATTCGTAATGACCGGTCCTGGTGTTAAACGCGGTCTTCCACTCATCGCCCGCCTTGATCCTTACCAGGTTATATGCCGCCCTCAGGTCGAGTTTGGTAAAGACCGTGGCCCCTTTAAGGCGATCGAACAGCTCGGAAATCAAGGGTATCGGGTAAGCGTTCTTGATCGTGATGCGATTGAGACCCCTGTAATCGATGCAAGGCCTCAACTCACCGCCCTTCTTTTTCACAAAGAAAAATCCAGCCCCTGCCGGGGACGAAGATTTGCGAATGTGTCCGCGTGAAAGCGCCTCCCTCACGTACTCCTCCATGGCCTCATTCTCCGCTACCGACAGTGGATAGACTTTGCCACGAGGAGGAACGGCACCAGATTGTAACTCTATGGCACAATCGTATGGGCGGTGCGGAGGTAGGGCAACCGCGCGCACCTTATCGAATACATCCCGGTACTCCTCGTATTCAGGAGGCAATAGAGAGTCCGAGGAAGTACACAGCAACTTGACAGACCCATGGATGCAACTAGCCCCACACTGCGGTGACCACGAGAGGATCTCGACCGATCTCCAATCGAAAGTCGGATTATGCTTCTGGAGCCAGGGGTACCCCAAGACCACCGAGTAGTGTGGAGACGAAATAACCTGGAGGCAGACCGACTCTCTGTGAACGGCACCAATGGCTATCCCCACTGGAAGGGTCTCATGAGTCACGTGTGGCGGCAGAAGGGGTCTGCCGTCTATCGCCTCAAGAGCCAGTGGGGAACCTCGAGCCTGCAGAGGAATGGAATTGGCGGCAGCGAACACACTATCAATGAACAAACCACCAGCACCAGAGTCCACCAACGCCTGGGTCGTCACCGAGCCCCCGACCCAGGAGAGGACAACAGTGATCAGTGGTTTGTCAACACGGGAAACCGGGGACGAGGAGACTCCACCCAAGATCTGCCCCCGACAGGATCTCAGGGTACGAGCGTTTCCCGGACGGTTCGGACATGCCAACCGAAAATGCCCACCGAGACCACAGTACATGCATCGGCCCTCGCGTCTCCGGAGTGCCCTCTCCCCCTCGGACAGGCGAGGAAACCCCAGCTGCATGGGTTCACCCCCAGACAAGTCATCCCCAGGAGGCGTGGGAGGAGAGGGAGGCACGGGTGGGACAGCAAACGTAGGCACCAACCTGTTAGAAGACCTCCGCAGGTTCTCCTTAAAGGAAGGTCTCTCCCTGAGTCTGGTGTCAATCAAAATCAGGAAAGAAATAAGAGACTCGAGCTCAACTGGTAGGTCCTTAGCTGCAACCTCATCCTTCAAGGCATCCGAGAGACCATGAGAGAAAGCAGCGACCAGAGCCTCATTATTCCAGCCCACCTCTGCTGCCAGGGTACGAAACTCAATGGCGTATTCAGCTACGGATCGTGAACCCTGTCTGATGGACATAAGGAGCCTCGCAGCAGAGGCAGCACGAGCCGGCACATCGAATACCTTCCGAAGAGAAGCAACAAAACCGGAAAACTCGGCAACCACCGGATTGTTGTTCTCCCATAAAGGGCTGGCCCAGACCAAGGCTTTGTCCGAGAGCAGCGAGATCAAGAAGCCCACCTTTGATCTCTCAGTAGGAAAGGCATGTGGCAGCAACTCGAAATAAATGCTCACCTGGTTAAGGAAACCTCGGCACTGAGTTGGCTCTCCCCCAAAGCGCTGTGGAAGAGGGGCAGAACCGGTCATACCCCGAAACACCGCAGGCGCAACAACAGGTGTCGGGGTAGACTCTGGCGCAACAACCGGAGCGGCAGTAGGAGCGAGCCCAGGAGCGACAACCGACCCATCGGCAACAGGAGCGAAATGAGCCGTGCGTTCAAGCAGGGTTTGCAACGCCACGGCGAACCGACCCAACAGGTGATCCTGCTGGTCAAGTCTGGCAACCAGCGTGGGTAGCGAGGATGGCCCTGTACCGTCAGAATTCATGGCTTGGTCCTAATGTCACGGAACCATGAACCAGACGTACAACAAGAGATAAGTGAAAATAAGAAGGCTTTATTGAAAATAAAGCTGTAAAGCAAAAGTCCAAACGGATGGTGAAACCGAGCAGAGTCTTTGCGAAGCCAGAGGTCAGGAACCAGAAGGGTAGTCAGACGAAGCCAGGATCAGGAACCAGCAGGGTAGTCAGACGAAGCCAGGATCAGGAACCAGCAAGGTAGTCAGACGAAGCCAGGATCAGGAACCAGCAGGGTAGTCAGACGAAGCCAGGATCAGGAACCAGAAGCAGCAGCAGTCTTAGAAGCATGTGAACACAAGAGGACCAAGCAAGGAACTGAAGCCACAGACCTCCTATATATATGAGCTAGGCATCCAGCTCCTCCCAGGGGAAGGAGGAGCCGCAGGGTGGAAGGCTACAAGAAACCCAGGACCCAAGATGGCCGCCAGCACATGTCAAACGAAGGAGAGCAGCAAGCAGGTAAGACCATGACACCAATGTCCTCAGCTCTATACACAAAATCCCAGTAACAGGTTCCCTTTAAGGATTTAAGGCATAGTTCCCAGTGCCATACAGCTACGGCACTGGCATCCTATGGGTTAAACTTTTAATATTTTAATAATTTTTTTTACTCAAAAACATTTAGCCCCCTTAGGGTGTAGGGCTTCGGACCCTCACTGAACAGATATTGATTACCTAATCTGAGGATAGGCCATCAATAGTAAAGGAGAGGACTACCCCTTTAAGGTTAATAAAGCCAAATCTCTAATTCAATGATAAGTTCTATAACTGTGTAATATACTCTTTGCTTTGCATGAAGTTGAGCAGTGGTCACCATTAATTGCAGGACTGCACCTGTACTCTGCAACTGGAAACCAAAGCAAGTAGAAGTGCACCCTGGCAATTAGGCTGCACATATGTAAAAATGCCCTGCAACCAATATAACGTTTTGGTTGGGAATCCTCTTTGACAAGTGACAGCTGTCCTACCCCAAGTTGCTAGACACTATAGATGAGCGAACCACTTGAGATTCGGTTCGGGTCTGGTTCACCAAATTTTTTAAAAAGTTTGGTTCGGACCCGACTCGATTTGGGCCGAATCGAAGCTTCTCCAATTGCCCTTAAAATTTGGTATATAACCCCTTATTGTTATCTCTTTTCATTTATTTTTTATTTATTTTTATTTTTCCCTCCTCAAGCTCTGGAATGCAATGAGAGCAATAGTAAATGATGAGTGACACTGACATACATAGCTGTGAGTAAACGCACATTTGACCACGTTAACAGACAGCGTGTTTAAACACACTGCAGCGGCACATGTCTCATGCTTTTTCATCTTCCAAAAATTGTCCCTTATCAGGAGCAGATCATGTTTAATCCCTTCTACCTTGGGCCAGTTTTCGCCCCCTCCTGCCCAGGCTATTTTTTGCAAATCTGACGTGTCACTTTATCTGGTAATAACTTTGGAACACTTTTACTTATCCAAGCCATTCTGAGACTGTTTTCTTGTGACACATTGTAATTCATGTTCACATAAATTTGAGTCAATATATTTCACCTTTATTTATGAAAAAATCCCAAATTTACCCAAATTTTTCAAAAATGATACCTAATAAAATATTTATTGCTTAAAGAGGACCTTTCACTAGTTTAAAAACTAAAAACTAACTATATCAGTGGGCAGAGCAGCGCCCAGGGGTCCCCCTACACTTACTAATATGTCTGGGCGCCGCTCCGTTCGCCCGGGCTATGAGCTGTGCGCTACGATTGGCCAGCGCTGCAGCAAGAGACAACCCTAATACAAAAACTCTGCCCCGTACAACAGAGGGAGCTGCAGACACCGGAGCCTATACCGGGCGAACGGAGCGGCGCCCAGACATACTAGTAAGTGCAGGGGGACCCCTGGGCGCCGCTCTGCCCACTGATATAGTTAGTTTTTAGTTTTTAAACTAGTGAAAGGTCCTCTTTAAAATTCCCCATATGTCTACTTTATTTTCGCATCATTTTGTAAATGTCATTTAATTTTTTTAGGACGTTAGAAGGCTTAGAATTTTAGAACCAATTCTTAAAAATTTTTAGAAAATTTTCCAAAAAACACTTTTTAAGGACCAGTTCAGGTCTGAAGTCACTTTGTGGGGCTTACACAGTGGAACCCCCCAATAAATGACCCCATTGTAAAAACTACACCCCTCAAGTTATTCAAAACTTATTTACAAACTTTGTTAACCCTTTTGGAATTCCACAAGAATTAAAGGAAAATGGAGATGAAATTTCTATATTTCACTTTTTTGGCAGATTTTCCATTTTAATCCATTTTGTTCTTTAACACATCGAGGGTTAACAGCCAAACAAAACTCAATATTTATTACCCTGATTTTGTGGCTTACAGAAACACCCCATATGTGGTCGTAAACTGACGTAAGGGCACACGGCAGGGCACAGAAGAAAAGGAGGACCGTATAGTTTTTGGAAGGCAGATTTTGCTGGACTAGTTTTTAGACACCATGTCCCATTTGTACCCCCCTGATGCACCTCTACGGTAGAAACTCCCCAAAAGTGACCCCATTTTAGAAACTACAGGATAAAGTGACAGTTTTATTGGTACTATTTTGGGGTACATATGATTATTAATCGCTGTATATTAAGTTTTTTGTGAGGCAAGGTAACCAAAAAATATCTCTTTTGGCACCGTTTTTATTTTTGTTTTTTACAACGTTCATCTGACAAGTTAGATCCTGTGCTATTTTTATAGAGTAGGTTGTTACTGACGCGATGATATCAAATATGTCTACTTTCTTAGTTTTTTTTGTTTAAGTTTTACATAATAAAGCATTTTTTAAATAAAATTATGTTTTTGAACGCCATTCTTTTTTTATTGTTCTGCTGATCGTCTTGTGCAGGGGCTCGTTTTTTTTGCAGGAAGAGTTGAGGTTTTTATTGGTACCATTTTTGGGTACATATGATTTTTTTGATCATTCATTATTACAAAATTTGTTGTCTTGGCACAGTTTTCATTTATTTATTTATACAGCGTTCACCTGGTCATGTGATATTTTTATAGAGCAGGTCTTTACGGTTGTGGCAATAACTAATATATATACTTTTTCTTATTTATTTAAGTATTACTAAATAAAAGCATTTTTGAAACAAAAAAAAAATTATGTTTTAGTGTCTCTATAGTCTGAGCCATAGCTTTTAAATTTTTTGTGCAATTGTCGTATGTAGGGGCTCATTTTTTGGGGGATGAGGTGACAGTTTTATTGGTACCATGTTGGGGGGCATATGCCTTTTTGATCGCTTGGTGTTGCACTTTTTGTGATGTAGGGTGACAAAAATTGCTTTTTTTACAATTTTTTTTTTTTTTACAGTGTTTATTGGACAAGGTGGATCATGGGATTTATTTATACAGCCGGTTGTTATGGACACAGGGATACCTAATATGTGTGTTTTGTTCTTTTTTCTATTTTGTATTATAAAATCAGGGGAAAGGGGCATGTTTTCCTTTTTTTACTTGAAACTTTATTTTTTATTTTTAAAAACACTTTTTTTTTAACTTTTTTTTAAACTTTATTTCTGTCCTACTCTGGGACTTATCCCCTCTGCAATGCATTACAATACATCTGTATTGTAATGCATTGCCTGTTAGTGTATTACACTGAGTAATACACCAATAGGTTGCCTAGGAGACGGGCCTGGGGCTGGATCTCCTCAGCTTCTGTAGAAGGCAGGTCCCGATGCCTCTTCAAGGCATCGGGCTGCTGTCACGGCAGACAGGATATAAGATACACAGATAACTAAACAAACAATATATCTAGGCGAGAAGCTCCTAGCAAATCCCTAACAGCTCTCCCTATTCTGCTTTGCCCACATTCAGACCCTGAAGGTGGGAATAATGTGTCCTCGTGCCTGGGCTGAGAATACCCTAGAATCCCTGAAATGGTGAAAGGGGAAAAAGGGCAGCCTGCTCCCTCAGAACCAGGAGGGGACAGACGACACTCAAACAGACAGCAAACCAGCAAACCAAAGAAATCTGAAACCAACTTATCTTATCTGAGCAGGAAAAGCCAATCCTTCACTCCTTGCTTCCACAGCCTGACAGAAGCTATAACCCGCGCGGAACACTGGGAGGGGAGTAATTTAAACCAACGACCCCACCCAGTGCACCTGAAGGGAGGCGGATCTAGCACGACTCCAAAACAAAACAAATGACTAGACACGTGCTGCTAATCTGGCAGACCTCCGTACATAGTCTGAGCAGGGCATGACAGCTGCCTTCTCACCTATCGGGTCCCCGCCACAGCAGCACGGGGACCCCATGGGCTCCTTCACTGACCGCAAGCCTCTTAACCACCTCCCGACCGCCTAACGCACGGATGCGTCCGGAAGGTGGTTGATTCATTCCTCCTGGACGCATCCGTGCGTCATCTCGCGAGACGCGAGATTTCGGTCAGAGCCGGCCCGCCGGCAAAAGTTAAAGAACAAGTTCGTCACCAGCCTGCCAGCAACGATCATTGGCTGGCAGGCTGGCGATTTTCAAAAAATCCAATCACAAGCCATATAACCGATCATATTAGTAAATATGATCTGTTATATGGCTTGTCTGCTCCTCTGCTGGTCCTTTTCGTCGGTTGGATCCAGCAGAGGAGCAGACTGAACTGTGAGTAGCACCAACACTACACTGTAGCCCCAGATCACCCCCCTGCACCCCAATTAACCCTTTGATCACCCCTTTGATCGCCCCTGTCAATCACTAGTGAAAGGAAAAAAAGTGATCAGTGTAAACTGTCACTTTTTTTTTTTCACTGGTATTGACTGTTAGGTTTTAGGGATAGTTTAGGCCCCTTGGTTAGGTAGTTTAGCGTGAGTTAGCGCCCAGCCCACCGCACCGCAGTCACTTATTCGCTGTTTAGCGTATCGCTAATCAGCATTTGTACTTTTATAGTATCTGTAAGTGATCAAAACTGATCACGGTCAGATCTATAATAGTATTAGTGTCACCTTAGCTCGCCCTCCACCCAAAACGCAGTGTTTGCCCGATCAGGCCTGATCGGTCACCCACACGTGCGTTCACCCACGCCCGCCCCGCCGCAGTGACAAAAAATATATATTTTTTGATCACTGCACATTCACTTTACACGCGCTGCGGCGATAAAAAAATCTGTTTTGATATTTTTTATCAACCGCAGCGGCCTCCGGTACTTCGCTAGCCTCCCCTTTGTAAGACAGGTTTGCTTTTTTTCTTGGGTAGTCTCAGGGAATACCCCAAAATTTAGTAGTCCAAAATGTCAAACAGGGGGTATTCTTCTGAAGAGGCCTACATGATTCTGACCCAGTCGGATGAGGAATGGGAACCCTCATCTGACGAATCTAGCGGGTCAGAATATGAACCTGTAGAAAGCAGTGGCTCTCTGACCCAAAGTTCGGACGAGGAGGTGGAGGTCCCTGATAGCACCAGGCGTACCCGGCCCTGTGTCGCTAGACCACAGGTTACGCAGGATCCGCTTCAAGAGCAGCAGAGTGCGGCTGTCACTGCCGGATCACGTGGTGAGGCATACACCAGCAGCGCAGCCCTTCCTGGACCTAGTACCAGCACTGCCGTACAACATGGTGAAGTAGCGAGCACCAGAAGGGCAGTTGAAGCTGGTACGGTGGCACGTGCAGTAGTTACCCCGTCGCAGCCACCGCACAGACAGGCCCGTAGAGCCCCTAGAATCCCTGAGGTGCTGGCAAACCCTGATTGGCAGTCACCAACTTCAGCCGCACCATTAGTTCCCCCTTTCACCGCCCAGTCTGGAGTTCGGGTTGAGACGGCTCATATCGGTTCGGCCCTGGGATTTTTTGAGCTGTTCTTGACTGCGGAGCTCTTAGACTTAGTTGTGGCAGAAACAAACCGGTATGCCACACAATTTATAACCGCAAACCCGGGAAGCTTTTATGCCCAGCCTTTCCGGTGGAAACCAGTCCACGTTTCCGAAATTAAAATTTTTCTGGGCCTTCTCCTCAACATGGGTCTAACTAAAAAGCATGAATTGCGGTCATATTGGTCCACGAACCCAATTCATCACATGCCCATGCTCTCTGCTGCTATGTCCAGGACACGATTTGAGACCATCCTGCGTTTCCTGCATTTTAGCGACAACACCACCTCCCGTCCCAGAGGCCACCCAGCTTTTGACCGGCTCCACAAAATTCGGCCCCTCATAGACCATTTCAACCAGAAATTTGCAGATTTGTATACCCCCGAGCAAAACATCTGCATAGACGAGTCCCTTATACATTTTACCGGGCGCCTTGGCTTCAAACAATACATCCCAAGCAAGCGTGCCCGGTATGGGGTCAAATTGTATAAGCTCTGTGAAAGGGCCACAGGCTATACCCACAAATTTCGTGTCTATGAGGGAAAAGATCAGACCCTGGAGCCGGTCGGTTGCCCTGACTACCTGGGGAGCAGTGGGAAGACAGTCTGGGACTTGGTGTCACCCTTATTCGGCAAGGGGTACCATCTTTATGTGGACAATTTCTACACAAGTGTGGCCCTCTTTAGGCATTTGTTTCTAGAACGGATTTGCGCCTGTGGCACCGTGCGACCTAGTCGTCGGGGCTTCCCCCAACGGCTCGTTACCACCCGTCTTGCAAGGGGGGAGAGGGCTGCCTTGTATAACGAAGAACTGCTCGCGGTGAAATGGAGAGACAAGCGTGACGTTTACATGCTCTCCTCCATTCACGCAGACACGACAATCCAAATTGAGCGAGCAACCCGTGTCATTGAAAAGCCCCTCTCAGTCCACGACTATAATTTGCTCATGGGAGGGGTGGACTTCAATGACCAGATGTTGTCTCCGTATTTAGTTTCCCGCAGAACCAGACGCTGGTATAAGAAGGTGTCTGTATATTTAATTCAATTGGCGCTGTATAATAGTTTTGTTCTCTACAGTAAGGCTGGGAGAACAAGATCCTTCCTCAAATTCCAGGAAGAGATCATCGAGAACCTCCTGTATCCAGAAGGTTCCGTGGCCCCATCCACCAGTGTAGTTTGCCGTCTACACGAGCGACATTTCCCCAATGTCGTTGCTGGTACCTCAACCCAACCGTCACCCCGAAAAAGATGTCGTGTCTGTAGCAGGAGTGGAATAAGGCGTGACACCCGCTATTTCTGTCCTGACTACCCTGCCCTATGCTTAGGAGAGTGTTTCCGGAAGTACCAAACACAGGTACACCTAGCATAGGGATCACATCTCACCAGGACAGGCACACAGGGCTATTAGGGCCCATTCACTCACAGCTGCTGCAAACGTCTCCTTTCACATGGGACAAAGTGCATAACTTACTTCGCCACATCTTTGGGCAATTTGCGCTTTGCACATTGACCCATGGGGAAGGAGAGGTTTGTTCTATAAAGGAGAAAAAAAAAAAAAAAAAAAAAACACCAGTAAGCAAAAAGGTTAATGTTCAGTTCAAAAGTTAAAGTTTATATGTTCTCTTCCAAAGTTAATAAAATTATTGTGTTGCGGCCTGGTTTTTTCTTTTTTTTTTTACCTTCCAGGTGGACCAACCGATCGACTAGCTGCAGCACTGATGTGCATTCTGACAGAAGCATTGCGCTGCTGTCAGATTACACGCAAGTCGGTGTATGCAGCGCTGCAAGACGAGATTTCTCCTCTGAAGTAAAAGATACGTTTGCCAAGGCATATGAGCTGAGGAGGTGGCGGTGTTCATATGCTTTGGCAAACACTTTGTATATAAAAAAAAATAAAAAAATCCCGGCAATGATTTATTCATCCACATCGATTGATGTGAATGGAGAAATCTGGTTTGCCAGGGCATACGAGCTAAGTGGGTATGGATGTTGGGCGGAGCTCCTATGTCCTGGCAGATGCCTTTCCCCTCCATTTTTTTTTTTGGCAGAGATTTTTTCATCCACATTGATCGATGCGAATGAAGAAATCTGTGCCGTTCATTTTTTTCTTTCAGCCCAGAGGCTGAACGAAAAAAAAAAATCTCATTACCCGTATGCTCAATATAAGGAGAATAGCAGAAACTCCTAATGCTGGCCATACATGTAATGATTGCGGAGACCCTCAAATGCCAGGGCAGTACAAACACCCCACAAATAACACCATTTTGGAAAGAAGACACCCCAAGGTATTCGCTGAGGGGCATATTGAGTCCATGAAAGATTGAAATTTTTGTCCAAGTTAGCGGAAAGGGAGACTTTGTGAGAAAAAAATCAAAAAAATCAATTTCCGCTAACTTGTGCCTAAAATTTTTTTTTCTATGAACTCGCCATGCCCCTCATTGAATACCTTGGGGTGTCTTCTTTCCAAAATGGGGGTACATGTGGGGTATTTATACTGCCCTGGCATTTAAGGTGCCCCAAAGCGTGAGAAGAAGTCTGGTATCCAAATGTCTAAAAAAGCCCTCCTAAAAGGAATTTGGGCCCCTTTGCCCACCTAGGCTGCAAAAAAGTGTCACACATGTGGTATCTCCGTATTCAGGAGAAGTTGGGGAATGTGTTTTGGGGTGTCATTTTAAATATACCCATGCTGGGTGAGATAAATATCTTGGTCAAATGCCAACTTTGTATAAAAAAAATGGGAAAAGTTGTCTTTTGCCAAGATATTTCTCTCACCCAGCATGGGTATATGTAAAATGACACCCCAAAACACATTCCCCAACTTCTCCTGAATACGGAGATACCAAATGTGTGACACTTTTTTGCAGCCTAGGTGGGCAAAGGGGCCCATATTCCGAAGAGCACCTTTCGGATTTCACTGGTCATTTTTTACAGAATTTGATTTCAAACTCCTTACCACACATTTGGGCCCCTAGAATGCCAGGGCAGTATAACTACCCCACAAGTGACCCCATTTTGGAAAGAAGACTCCCCAAGGTATTCGCTAATGGGCATAGTGAGTTCATGGAAGTTTTTGTTTTTTGTCACAAGTTAGTGGAATATGAAACTTTGTATGAAAAAAAAAAAATCATCATTTTCCACTAACTTGTGACAAAAAATAAAACTTCCATGAACTCACTATGCCCATCAGTGAATACCTTGGGGTGTCTTCTTTCCAAAATGGGGTCACTTGTGGGGTAGTTATACTGCCCTGGCATTCTAGGGGCCCAAATGTGTTGTAAGGAGTTTGAAATCAAATTCTGTAAAAAATGACCAGTGAAATCCGAAAGGTGCTCTTTGAAATATGGGCCCCTTTGCCCACCTAGGCTGCAAAAAAGTGTCACACATGTGGTATCTCCGTATTCAGGAGAAGTTGGGCAATGTGTTTTGTGGTGTCATTTTACATATACCCATGCTGGGTGAGAGAAATATCTTGGCAAAAGACAACTTTTCCCATTTTTTTATACAAAGTTGGCATTTGACCAAGATATTTATCTCACCCAGCATGGGTATATGTAAAATGACACCCCAAAACACATTCCCCAACTTCTCCTGAATACGGAGATGCCACATGTGTGACACTTTTTTGCAGCCTAGGTGGGCAAAGGGGCCCACATTCCAAAGAGCACCTTTCGGATTTCACCGGCCATTTATTACAGAAATTGATTTCAAACTCCTTACCACACATTTGGGCCCCTAGAATGCCAGGGCAGTATAACTACCCCACAAGTGACCCCATTTTGGAAAGAAGACACCCCAAGGTATTCGCTGATGGGCATAGTGAGTTCATAGAAGTTTTTATTTTTTGTCACAAGTTAGTGGAAAATGATGATTTTTTTTTTTTCTTACAAAGTCTCATATTCCACTAACTTGTGACAAAAAATAAAAACTTCCATGAACTCACTATGCCCATCAGCGAATACCTTGGGGTGTCTTCTTTCCAAAATGGGGTCACTTGTGGGGTAGTTATACTGCCCTGGCATTCTAGGGGCCCAAATGTGTGGTAAGGAGTTTGAAATCAAATTCTGTAAAAAATGACCAGTGAAATCCGAAAGGTGCTCTTTGGAATATGGGCCCCTTTGCCCACCTAGGCTGCAAAAAAGTGTCACACATGTGGTATCTCCGTATTCAGGAGAAGTTGGGGAATGTGTTTTGGGGTGTCATTTTACATATACCCATGCTGGGTGAGAGAAATATCTTGGCAAAAGACAACTTTTCCCATTTTTTTATACAAAGTTGGCATTTGACCAAGATATTTATCTCACCCAGCATGGGTATATGTAAAAAGACACCCCAAAACACATTCCCCAACTTCTGCTGAATACGGAGATACCACATGTGTGACACTTTTTTGCAGCCTAGGTGGGCAAAGGGGCCCACATTCCAAAAAACACCTTTCGGATTTCACCGGCCATTTATTACAGAATTTGATTTCAAACTCCTTACGACACATTTGGGCCCCTAGAATGCCAGGGCAGTATAACTACCCCACAAGTGACCCCATTTTGGAAAGAAGAAACCCCAAGGTATTTCGTGAGGGGCATGGCGAGTTCCTAGAATATTTTATTTTTTGTCACAAGTTAGTGGAAAATGATGATTTTTTTTTTTTTCATACAAAGTCTCATATTCCACTAACTTGTGACAAAAAATAAAAACTTCCATGAACTCACTATGCCCATCAGCGAATACCTTGGGGTGTCTTCTTTCCAAAATGCGGTCACTTGTGGGGTAGTTATACTGCCCTGGCATTCTAGTGGCCCAAATGTGTTGTAAGGAGTTTGAAATCAAATTCTGTAAAAAATGACCAGTGAAATCCGAAAGGTGCTCTTTGGAATATGGGCACCTTTGCCCACCTAGGCTGCAAAAAAGTGTCACACATGTGGTATCTCCGTATTCAGGAGAAGTTGGGCAATGTGTTTTGGGGTGTCATTTTACATATACCCATGCTGGGTGAGAGAAATATCTTGGCAAAAGACAACTTTTCCCATTTTTTTATACAAAGTTGGCATTTGACCAAGATATTTATCTCACCCAGCATGGGTATATGTAAAATGACACCCCAAAACACATTCCCCAACTTCTCCTGAATACGGAGATGCCACATGTGTGAAACTTTTTTGCAGCCTAGGTGGGCAAAGGGGCCCACATTCCAAAGAGCACCTTTCGGATTTCACCGGCCATTTATTACAGAATTTGATTTCAAACTCCTTACCACACATTTGGGCCCCTAGAATGCCAGGGCAGTATAACTACCCCACAAGTGACCCCATTTTGGAAAGAAGACACCCCAAGTTATTCGCTGATGGGCATAGTGAGTTCATAGAAGTTTTTATTTTTTGTCACAAGTTAGTGGAAAATGATTTTTTATTTTTTTTTCATACAAAGTCTCATATTCCACTAACTTGTGACAAAAAATAAAAACTTCCATGAACTCACTATGCCCATCAGCGAATACCTTGGGGTGTCTTCCTTCTAAAATGGGGTCACTTGTGGGGTAGTTATACTGCCCTGGCATTCTAGGGGCCCAAATGTGTGGTAAGGAGTTTGAAATCAAATTCTGTAAAAAATGACCAGTGAAATCCGAAAGGTGCTCTTTGGAATATGGGCCCCTTTGCCCACCTAGGCTGCAAAAAAGTGTCACACATGTGGTATCTCCGTATTCAGGAGAAGTTGGGGAATGTGTTTTGGGGTGTCATTTTACATATACCCATGCTGGGTGAGAGAAATATCTTGGCAAAAGACAACTTTTCCCATTTTTTTATACAAAGTTGGCATTTGACCAAGATATTTATCTCACCCAGCATGGGTATATGTAAAATGACACCCCAAAACACATTCCCCAACTTCTCCTGAATACGGAGATACCACATGTGTGACACTTTTTTGCAGCCTAGGTGGGTAAAGGGGCCCACATTCCAACGAGCACCTTTCGGATTTCACTGGCCATTTGTTACAGAATTTGATTTCAAACTCCTTACCACACATTTGGGCCCCTAGAATGCCAGGGCAGTATAACTACCCCACAAGTGACCCCATTTTGGAAAGAAGACACCCCAAGGTATTCCGTGAGAGGCATGGCGAGTTCCTAGAATTTTTTATTTTTTGTCACAAGTTAGTGGAAAATGATGATTTTTTTTTTTTTCTTACAAAGTCTCATATTCCACTAACTTGTGACAAAAAATAAAAACTTCCATGAACTCACTATGCCCATCAGCGAATACCTTGGGGTGTCTTCTTTCCAAAATGGGGTCACTTGTGGGGTAGTAATACTGCCCTGGCATTCTAGGGGCCCAAATGTGTGGTAAGGAGTTTGAAATCAAATTCTGTAAAAAATGACCAGTGAAATCCGAAAGGTGCTCTTTGGAATATGGGCCCCTTTGCCCACCTAGGCTGCAAAAAAGTGTCACACATGTGGTATCTCCGTATTCAGGAGAAGTTGGGGAATGTGTTTTGGGGTGTCATTTTACATATACCCATGCTGGGTGAGAGAAATATCTTGGCAAAAGACAACTTTTCCCATTTTTTTATACAAAGTTGGCATTTGACCAAGATATTTATCTCACCCAGCATGGGTATATGTAAAAATACACCCCAAAACACATTCCCCAATTTCTGCTGAATACGGAGATGCCACATGTGTGACACTTTTTTGCAGCCTAGGTGGGCAAAGGGGCCCACATTCCAAAGAGCACCTTTCGGATTTCACCGGCCATTTATTACAGAATTTGATTTCAAACTCCTTACCACACATTTGGGCCCCTAGAATGCCAGGGCAGTATAACTACCCCACAAGTGACCCCATTTTGGAAAGAAGTGTCATGGTCTTACCTGCTTGCTGCTCTCCTTCGTTTGACATGTGCTGGCGGCCATCTTGGTTTCTGGGTTTCTTGTAGCCTTCCACCCTGCGGCTCCTCCTTCCCCTGGGAGGAGCTGGATGCCTAGCTCATATATATAGGAGGTCTGTGGCTTCAGTTCCTTGCTTGGTCCTCTTGTGTTCACATGCTTCTAAGACTGCTGCTGCTTCTGGTTCCTGATCCTGGCTTCGTCTGACTACCCTGCTGGTTCCTGATCCTGGCTTCGTCTGACTACCCTGCTGGTTCCTGATCCTGGCTTCGTCTGACTACCCTGCTGGTTCCTGATCCTGGCTTCGTCTGACTACCCTTCTGGTTCCTGACCTCTGGCTTCGCAAAGACTCTGCTCGGTTTCACCATCCGTTTGGACTTTTGCTTTACAGCTTTATTTTCAATAAAGCCTTCCTATTTTCACTTATCTCTTGTTGTACGTCTGGTTCATGGTTCCGTGACATTAGGACCAAGCCATGAATTCTGACGGTACAGGGCCATCCTCGCTACCCACGCTGGTTGCCAGACTTGATCAGCAGGATCACCTGTTGGGTCGGTTCGCTGTGGCGTTGCAAACCCTGCTTGAACGCACGGCTCATTTCGCTCCCGTTGCCGATGGGTCGGTTGTCGCTCCTGGGCTCGCTCCTACTGCCGCTCCGGTTGTTGCGCCAGAGTCTACCCCGACACCTGTTGTTGCGCCTGCGGTGTTTCGGGGTATGACCGGTTCTGCCCCTCTTCCACAGCGCTTTGGGGGAGAGCCAACTCAGTGCCGAGGTTTCCTTAACCAGGTGGGCATTTATTTCGAGTTGCTGCCACATGCCTTTCCCACTGAGAGATCAAAGGTGGGCTTCTTGATCTCGCTGCTCTCGGACAAGGCCTTGGCCTGGGCCAGCCCTTAATGGGAGAACAACAATCCGGTGGTTGCCGAGTTTTCCGGTTTTGTTGCTTCTCTTCGGAAGGTATTCGATGTGCCGGCTCGTGCTGCCTCTGCTGCGAAGCTCCTTATGTCCATCAGACAGGGTTCACGATCCGTAGCTGAATACGCCATTGAGTTTCGTACCCTGGCAGCAGAGGTGGGCTGGAATAATGAGGCTCTGGTCGCTGCTTTCTCTCATGGTCTCTCGGATGCCTTGAAGGATGAGGTTGCAGCTAAGGACCTACCAGTTGAGCTCGAGTCTCTTATTTCTTTCCTGATTTTGATTGACACCAGACTCAGGGAGAGACCTTCCTTTAAGGAGAACCTGCGGAGGTCTTCTAACAGATTGGTGCCTACGTTTGCTGTCCCACCCGTGCCTCCCTCTCCTCCCACGCCTCCTGGGGATGACTTGTCTGGGGGTGAACCCATGCAGCTGGGGTTTGCTCGCCTGTCCGAGGGGGAGAGGGCACTCCGGAGACACGAGGGACGATGCATGTACTGTGGTCTCGGTGGGCATTTTCGGTTGGCATGTCCGAACCGTCCGGGAAACGCTCGTACCCTGAGATCCTGTCGGGGGCAGATCTTGGGTGGAGTCTCCTCGTTCCCGGTTTCCCGTGTTGACAAACCACTGATCACTGTTGTCCTCTCCTGGGTCGGGGGCTCGGTGACGACCCAGGCGTTGGTGGACTCTGGTGCTGGTGGTTTGTTCATTGATAGTGTGTTCGCTGCCGCCAATTCCATTCCTCTGCAGGCTCGAGGTTCCCCACTGGCTCTTGAGGCGATAGACGGCAGACCCCTTCTGCCGCCACACGTGACTCATGAGACCCTTCCAGTGGGGATAGCCATTGGTGCCGTTCACAGAGAGTCGGTCTGCCTCCAGGTTATTTCGTCTCCACACTACTCGGTGGTCTTGGGGTACCCCTGGCTCCAGAAGCATAATCCGACTTTCGATTGGAGATCGGTCGAGATCCTCTCGTGGTCACCGCAGTGTGGGGCTAGTTGCATCCATGGGTCTGTCAAGTTGCTGTGTACTTCCTCGGACTCTCTGTTGCCTCCTGAATACGAGGAGTACCGGGATGTATTCGATAAGGTGCGCGCGGTTGCCCTACCTCCGCACCGCCCATACGATTGTGCCATAGAGTTACAATCTGGTGCCGTTCCTCCTCGTGGCAAAGTCTATCCACTGTCGGTAGCGGAGAATGAGGCCATGGAGGAGTACGCGAGGGAGGTGCTTTCACGCGGACACATTCGCAAATCTTCGTCCCCGGCAGGGGCTGGATTTTTCTTTGTGAAAAAGAAGGGCGGTGAGTTGAGGCCTTGCATCGATTACAGGGGTCTCAATCGCATCACGATCAAGAACGCTTACCCGATACCCTTGATTTCCGAGCTGTTCGATCGCCTTAAAGGGGCCACGGTCTTTACCAAACTCGACCTGAGGGCGGCATATAACCTGGTAAGGATCAAGGCGGGCGATGAGTGGAAGACCGCGTTTAACATCAGGACCGGTCATTACGAATCCTTGGTGATGCCCTTTGGGTTGTGCAATGCGCCCGCAGTCTTTCAGGAATTCATCAACGATGTTTTCCGTGACCTGTTGCAGCAGTGTGTGGTAGTCTATTTGGATGACATCTTGGTATATTCTGAATCCATGGAGGCCCACATTCTGGATGTCAGACGAGTGTTGCAACGGTTACGAGAGAACAAGCTGTTCGGTAAGCTTGAGAAATGCGAATTTCACCGATCCCAGGTAACCTTCTTAGGTTACATCATTTCCGCTGAGGGGTTCTCCATGGATCCTGAGAAGGTTTCGGCTGTCTTACAGTGGCCCCAGCCCAGTGGTCTTCGTTCCCTGCAGCGCTTTTTGGGCTTCGCCAATTATTATCGGAAGTTCATCAGGGACTTTTCCATGCTGGCCAAGCCTCTCACGGATCTGACCAGGAAGGGCAGTAATTCCCAGGTCTGGCCGCTCGAGGCCATCCGAGCTTTTGAGGCCCTAAAGTCCGCCTTTGTGTCGGCTCCGATTCTGTCGCATCCCAACCCTGGGTTGCCCTTTGTCCTCGAGGTGGACGCGTCTGAGACGGGAGTAGGCGCCCTTCTGTCTCAGCGTAGAACACCAGAGGGTCCTCTGCTTCCTTGTGGGTTTTACTCCCGGAAACTGTCTTCCGCGGAGTGCAACTATCAGATTGGTGACAGGGAGTTATTGGCCATCGTGCAGGCCCTTAAAGAATGGAGGCACTTGCTCGAGGGTTCGGTGGTTCCGGTTCTCATCCTGACGGACCACAAGAATCTGACCTACCTTTCTGAGGCCAAGAGATTGACACCACGTCAGGCCAGATGGGCTCTGTTCTTGTCACATTTTAATTACGTGGTCTCCTACCTACCCGGTTCCAAGAACATCAGGGCGGATGCCTTATCACGGCAGTACTCCGAGCTGTCCAGGGAGGAGTCGATTCCGACTTCGGTCATACCTCCGAATCAGATCCTGGCCGCCATTCGCACCAGCCTGACCTCTCCCCTGGGTGAGCAGATTTTGGCGGCTCAATCTGGTGCTCCCTCTGGGAGACCCAACGGCAGATGTTTTGTGCCTGAGGAGTTGCGCACTCGGTTGTTGCGAACCTACCATAACTCCAAGACCGCGGGGCATCCTGGAAAGAATCAGCTGTCCTGGGCTGTTTCACGTCTGTTCTGGTGGCCTTCCCTACGTTCCGACATCGCCGCATATGTAGCGGCATGCTCCGTTTGTGCCCAGAGTAAGTCCCCTCGGCACCTTCCGTTGGGCCTTCTGCAACCCATAGCCACCGGGGAGCGCCCATGGTCACACCTGGGGATGGATTTCATTGTGGACCTCCCTGCATCCCGAGGCCATACGGTCATTCTCATGATTGTGGATCGGTTTTCCAAAATGTGCCACTGTGTTCCTCTCAAGAAGTTACCCTCTGCACAAGAGTTGGCCACGATTTTTGCCAGGGAGGTCTTCCGGTTGCACGGTTTGCCTAAGGAGATTGTGTCGGATCGGGGGAGTCAGTTTGTGTCCAGGTTCTGGCGCGCCTTTTGCTCCCAGTTGGGGATTCATCTCTCCTTCTCCTCGGCCTACCACCCTCAGTCCAATGGGGCCGCAGAACGATCCAATCAGGCCTTGGAGCAATTCCTTCGTTGCTATGTCTCCGATCACCAAGACAATTAGGTTGACCTCCTGCCTTGGGCTGAGTTTGCCAGGAACACGGCGGTGAACTCTTCCTCTGGGACGTCTCCCTTCATGGCCAATTATGGGTTCCAACCTGCCGTGTTACCGGAGGTATTCTCTCCCCAGGATATTCCGGCTGTGGAGGATCACCTTTCCGTCCTACGTGCTTCTTGGGTACAGATCCAGAAGTCCCTTGAGGTCTCTGCGCAGCGCCAGAGACTCCAGGCTGATCGCAGACGAGCGCCTGCTCCTTCCTACCAGGTCGGAGACAGTGTATGGTTGTCCACCCGCAACCTCAACCTTCGAGTGCCCACTCCCAAGCTGGCGCCTCGCTTTGTTGGTCCCTTCCGAGTGCTTCGCAGGGTAAACCCGGTAGCCTATGCCCTTGCGCTTCCTCCTGGCATGCGGATCTCCAACGTGTTTCATGTCTCCCTGTTGAAGCCACTGGTGTGTAATCGTTTCACTTCCTCGGTTCCTCGGCCTCGTCCGGTCCAAGTGGGCAATCGTGAGGAATATGAGGTGAGCAATATCCTGGACTCATGCCTGGTCCGCGGTCGGTTGCAGTTTTTGGTCCATTGGCGTGGTTATGGTCCAGAGGAACGTCCCTGGGTTCCCTCCGCAGATGTCCATGCTCCTGCCTTGCTCCGAGCCTTCCACGCACGCTTCTCTCAGAAACCGTTTTGTGCTCCGCGGAGGAGGGGCCCTTGAGGGGGAGGTACTGTCATGGTCTTACCTGCTTGCTGCTCTCCTTCGTTTGACATGTGCTGGCGGCCATCTTGGTTTCTGGGTTTCTTGTAGCCTTCCACCCTGCGGCTCCTCCTTCCCCTGGGAGGAGCTGGATGCCTAGCTCATATATATAGGAGGTCTGTGGCTTCAGTTCCTTGCTTGGTCCTCTTGTGTTCACATGCTTCTAAGACTGCTGCTGCTTCTGGTTCCTGATCCTGGCTTCGTCTGACTACCCTGCTGGTTCCTGATCCTGGCTTCGTCTGACTACCCTGCTGGTTCCTGATCCTGGCTTCGTCTGAATACCCTGCTGGTTCCTGATCCTGGCTTCGTCTGACTACCCTTCTGGTTCCTGACCTCTGGCTTCGCAAAGACTCTGCTCGGTTTCACCATCCGTTTGGACTTTTGCTTTACAGCTTTATTTTCAATAAAGCCTTCCTATTTTCACTTATCTCTTGTTGTACGTCTGGTTCATGGTTCCGTGACAAGAAGACACCCCAAGGTATTCGCTGATGGGCATAGTGAGTTCATAGAAGTTTTTATTTTTTGTCACAAGTTAGTGGAAAATGATTTTTTTTTTTTTTCATACAAAGTCTCATATTCCACTAACTTGTGACAAAAAATAAAAACTTCCATGAACTCACTATGCCCATCAGCGAATACCTTGGGGTGTCTTCTTTCCAAAATGGGGTCACTTGTGGGGTAGTTATACTGCCCTGGCATTCTAGGGGCCCAAAAGTGTGGTAAGGAGTTTGAAATCAAATTCTGTAAAAAATGACCAGTGAAATCCGAAAGGTGCTCTTTGGAATATGGGCCCCTTTGCCCACCTAGGCTGCAAAAATGTGTCACACATGTGGTATCTCCGTATTCAGGAGAAGTTGGGCAATGTGTTTTGGGGTGTCATTTTACATATACCTATGCTGGGTGAGAGAAATATCTTGGCAAAAGACAACTTTTCCCATTTTTTTATACAAAGTTGGCATTTGACCAAGATATTTATCTCACCCAGCATGGGTATATGTAAAATGACACCCCAAAACACATTCCCCAACTTCTCCTGAATACGGAGATACCACATGTGTGACACTTTTTTGCAGCCTAGGTGGGCAAAGGGGCCCACATTCCAAAGAGCACCTTTCGGATTTCACCGGCCATTTATTACAGAATTTGATTTCAAACTCCTTACCACACATTTGGGCCCCTAGAATGCCAGGGCAGTATAACTACCCCACAAGTGACCCCATTTTGGAAAGAAGACACCCCAAGGTATTCGCTGATGGGCATAGTGAGTTCATGGAAGTTTTTATTTTTTGTCACAAGTTAGTGGAATATGAGACTTTGTAAGAAAAAAATAAATAAAAAAAAAATCATCATTTTCCACTAACTTGTGACAAAAAATAAAAAGTTCTATGAACTCACTATGCCCATCAGCGAATACCTTAGGGTGTCTACTTTCCGAAATGGGGTCATTTGTGGGGTGTTTGTACTGTCTGGGCATTGTAGGACCTCAGGAAACATGACAGGTGCTCAGAAAGTCAGAGCTGCTTCAAAAAGCGGAAATCACATTTTTGTACCATAGTTTGTAAATGCTATAACTTTTACCCAAACCATTTTTTTTTTTACCAAAACATTTTTTTTTATCAAAGACATGTAGATCAATAAATTTAGAGCAAAATTTATATATGGATCTAGTTTTTTTTGCAAAATTTTACAACTGAAAGTGAAAAATGTCATTTTTTTGCAAAAAAATCGTTAAATTTCGATTAATAACAAAAAAAGTAAAAGTCAGCAGCAATGAAATACCACCAAATGAAAGCTCTATTAGTGAGAAGAAAAGGAGGTAAAATTCATTTGGGTGGTAAGTTGCATGACCGAGCAATAAACGAGCAATAAACGGTGAAAGTAGTGTAGGTCAGAAGTGTAAAAAGTGGCCTGGTCTTTCAGGGTGTTTAAGCCATAGGGGCTGAGGTGGTTAATCTGACAGCATCCGCTTTTACAGCGATGCCGGCGGATACAGAAGAGGCACAGCTATCATGGCCTGTCGGGCCCCTGCAGGGACTGTCGGGCTGCAGCATTCACAAGCTTAGATGGCAGTGGAGTCGGAGACAAGATCCTCCTGGGATAAAGCCTTGGCTGTAGGGGTAAAGCAGCAGCTGAGCTTTCTCTTCTCACACTGGAAACACGAAGCAGAGCTCATTTCTGTCTGTGGAGATCTCTCGGTCTCTCTATCTCCTGGCCATGCTGCTGTCTCTAAGATGGCTGCTTTTCCTTCCTTAGCCTCTCCCTCCTGGTCCCCCGCTATTGGCTGCAAGGAAGAGCCAGTGCTAAAGAGATTTTCAGTCCACTTCAGTTCAGAAAAAACAGCATTAATACCTGCAACATTCACTAGACCCACTGCTTTTACTGCAAGGGTTACATATATGCTGGTTTGAATATAATCATCAACGCAAATTAAAAAAAAAAAATATTCGAACATTGTAACATATTTTATAAGGCTGAAAAAAGACATTTGTCCATCCAGTTCAGCCTATTATCCTACAGGTTTATCCAGAGGAAGGCAAAAAAAAGACCTATGAGTTAGAAGCCAATTTTCCTCATTTTAGGGAAAAACGAAATTCCTCCACGACTCAAATCAGGATTCGACGACCCTTTTCCAGTAATCTAATAACTATAACCTGTTATATTATTACACTACAGAAATAGATCCAGGCCCCTACTGAACTTGTTAGTGAGTTCACCAGCACCATCTCTTCCGGTAGAGAGTTCCATTGTCTCACTGCTCTTACCATAAAGAATCCTCTTCTATGTTTGTGTACAAACCTTCTTTCCTCCAGAAGCAGAGAAAATCCCCCTCGTCGCAGTCACAGTCCTGGGGATAAATAGATGATGGGAAGGCTCTCTGTACTGACCCCTGATATATTTATACATAGTAATTAGAACTCCCCTCAGTCATCTTTTTTCTAAACTGAATAACCCTAATGTTAATAATCTTTATGGGTACTGTAGTTGTCTTATTCCAGTTATTACTTTAGTTGCCCTCCTCTGGACCCTCTCTAGCTCTGCTATGTCTTTCTTGTTCACAGGAGCCCAGAACTGTACATAGTACTCCACGTGTGGTCTGACTAGTGATTTGTAAAGTGGCAGGACTATGTTCTCATCACGGGCATGTATGCCCCTTTTGATGCAACCCATTATCTAATTGGCCTTGGCAGCATCTATCTGAGACTGGTTTCTACAGTTTATTGTGCTTTCCAAACAGAAGACAGAAATAAAGGGAAAGAGATTTATGACTAAATTCATTATCACTCACAGATACTTTTGTGTGCTACCCTGTATATAGTTTACTATTCACCTATTTTAGAGATAATATAGTACCTATAGGAAGAAATTATTGATAATAGATAGGATAGTATCTATAAAAAAAAAGTTATTAGTGATAGATAAGATAATAACTTTTAAAAAAAAGGTATGGATAATAGGTAGCATAATAATGATAGAGAGAAGCTATTGATAATAAGTGAGAAAAGATTATGAAAGTATAGAATGGTTAACAAGGCAAATGTATACATAGAAAGAATTTAATAAGATTTATTAAAAGCTAATAGAATAAAATAGTAAGGGTAGAGTCAAAGGGTTAATAAGGGAAAGGTGGGGTGTTTAACAGATTAAGGTTGATAATTGGCTTAATATAGCTTAACCAATGGGATTATAGGAAGTTTATGTATTGATTTATTGGGTAATTGAATTGTTACAAAGTAACTCTTTCCTTGAATTTCAGCAAACAGAGGTGCATCTCATAGGGTGAAAAATACAGTAAATATGCAAGATGACCTGGCACAGGATACTCACATGTATCTTTCTAATAAGAATGTGGCTTAAATAAGTGTTTATGACCTCTTAGTAGTTTAGAGATAAGGGTTATTAGTAGAGCTGAGCGGACACCTGGATGTTCGGGTTCGACGAGTTCGGCCGAACTTGAAAAAAAAGTTTGGGTTCGGAACCCGAACTTGACCCGAACTTGAACCCGAACCCCATTGAAGTCAATGGGGACCCGAACTTTTGGCCACTAAAATGGCTCTAAAATAGTCCTGGAAAGGGCTAGAGGGCTGCAAAAGGCATCCAAATGTGCTTAAGAGCATGGCAACTGTTCTGCAAACAAATGTGGATAGGGAAATGACTTAAAATAACATAAAATACAGAAAAATTTAAAATAACAATCTGTATCTAGGAGTAGGAGGTTGAGGAGGCGGTGGATGAGTGGATGTGGCGGTGTAGGTTGACGGGGCGGTGTAGGTGGAAGCGGCGGTGAAGAAAGAATAGGTAGCCAACACTGATTTGTGTTATTTTTTATTTTTAAATTGGGGTATCCCCCAAAATATTGGGACATATAAAAAAATAAAACAAAGAATAAGTGCACTTGAGTACAAGAATGGATGGTTGAGGCTGGTATAAATGTCTATTCTGCACAAGGTACGGACAAGTCCTGTGGGATCCATGCCTGGTTCATTTTAATAAACGTAAGCTTGTCCACATTGGCTGCAGCCTGTGATAATGCTCTCTGCTGTGCTAAATACACATTCACACTATACACTGGCTGCAGGGCAGGTCAGCACCTCCAAGGCTGACAAAGCTTTTCCACATTTTGGCCATGCTAACCCTGCCTTCTCAGGTGCTGGCAGTTCCCCAGCTGCGTTGGCGACCTCTTCCCCCTCCTCTGCCTTCGCCTTGTGCTTCCACTGTGCCCCCGCTGTCAAGTGGGAATGCTATTATCAGCGTGCGCTTGTAGTCGCGCATCTTCCGATCAGTAACAGATGTTTTCACAAAATTTAGTTCCCTGTCAGCAATGCAGAGCAGGGGTTCATTCACGGCAAAAGGGGGTTCATGTCACCCAGCAATAGAACAGAGGATTTTGAGAGAACGAGGCCCATGTCACCCAGGCACAGCAGGAATTCATTCACGGCAAAAGGGGGTTCATGTCACTCAGCAATAGAACAGACGATTTTGAGAGATTTAGACCCCTGTCACCCAGGCACAGCAGGGGTTCATTCACGGCAAAACTAGCTTCATGTCACCCAGCAATAGAACAGAGGATTTTGAGAGATTAAGGCCCCTGTCACCCAGGCACAGCAGGGGTTTGTATACGCCAAAAATAGTAAAATGTCACCCGACAATTGAAAATAAGATTTTTTTCAATTTAGGGCACACATGTATCTTTCTAATAAGAATGTGGCTTAAATAAGTGTTTATGACCTCTTAGTAGTTTAGAGATAAGGGTTATTAGTAGAGCTGAGCGGACACCTGGATGTTCGGGTTCGAAGAGTTCGGCCGAACTTGAAAAAAAAGTTCGGGTTCGGAACCCGAACTTGATCCGAACTTGAACCCGAACCCCATTGAAGTCAATGGGGACCCGAACTTTTGGGCATCAAAATGGCTCTAAAATAGTCCTTGAAAAGGCTAGAGGGATTTAAAAGGCAGTAAAATGTGCTTAAGAGCATGGCAACTGCTCTGCAAACAAATGTGGATAGGGAAATAACTTAAAATAAAATAACAAAAAATTACAAATTATTAACCTGCAACTCAGAGGAGGAGGTGAATATGGAGTCGGAGGTTGAGGAGGTGGTGAATGTTGTGTTGTAGGTGGAGGCAGCAATGGAGGTGGAGGAGGTAGCCAACAATGCGTTTGTCTGTAATGACGCCCCCTGCCGTGCTAAATACACGTTCAGACAATACACTGACTGCAAGGCAGGCCAGCACCTCCAAGGCATAAAGGGCAAGCTCAGGCCATGTACCCAATTTGGAGACCCAGAAGTTGAAGGGGGCAGACCCGTCATTCAGTAGGTGTAGGCGTGTGCACACATACTGCTCCACCATGTTGGTGAAATGCTGTCTCCTGCTAAGACGTTCCATATCAGCTGGTGGTGCTGGTTGTTGTGGCGTACTGACAAAGCTTTTCCACATTTCGGCCATGCTAACCCTGCCTTCTAAAGTGCTGGCGGTGCCCCAGCTGCGTTGGCTACCTCTTCCTCGTCCTCTGCCATCGCCTTGTGCTTCCACTGTGCCCCCGCTGTCAGGTGCGAATGCCATCAGCATCTACCAGCTGGACAATTGTGTACCTTGAGTTTGTGGGTTCAGGAACCCACCCTCGGAGCCACTTGGGAATGACTGGCCTGAAACCCCTACGAAATGATCCCTCTTCCTCCTCCTCCTCCTGTGCCACATCCTCTTCCATCATCGCCAGGAGCGTTTTTTCAAGGAGGCATAGAATTGGGATAGTAACGCTGAGAACGGCATTATCGGCACTGGCCATGTTGGTGGAGTACTCGAAACAGCGCAACAAGGAACACAGGTTTCGCATGGAGGCCCAGTCATTGGTGGTGAAGTGGTGCTGTTCCGCCGAGCGACTCACTTGTGCGTGCTGAAGCTGAAACTCCACTATCGCCTGCTGATGCTCGCACAGTCTGGCCAGCATGTGCAAGGTGGAGTTCCACCTTGTGGGCACGTCGCATATGAGGCGGTGAGCGGGAAGGCCGAAGTTACGCTGCAGCGCTGACAGGCGAGCAGCAGCAGGGTGAAAAGGCCGAAAGCGCGCACAGACGACCCGCACTTTATGCAGCAGCTCTGACATGTCGGGGTAATTTTTAAGGAATCTCTGCACCACCAAATTCAGCACATGCACCAGGCAAGGGATGTGCGTCAAACCGGCTAGTCCCAGAGCTGCTACTAGATTTCGCCCATTAACGCACACCACCAGGCCGGGCTTGAGGCTGACTGGCACAAACCACTCATTGGTCTGTTGTTCAAGGCCCGTCCACAGCTCCTGCGCGGTGTGGGGTTTGTCCCCCAAACAGATAAGTTTTACAACTGCTTGCTGTCGTTTACCCCTGGCTGTGCTGAAGTTGGTGGTGAAGGTGTTACGCTGACCGGATGAGGAGCTGGTAGAGGATGAGGAAGCAGAGTAGGAAGAGGAAGCAACAGTAGGAAAACTGAAGCGCCCTGCAATCCTCGGTGGTGGAAGGACATGCGCCAAACTGCTATCCGCCTCAGGTCCAGCCGCCACTGCATTTACCCAGTGTGCTGTTATGGAGATATAACGGCCCTGACCGTGCTTACTGGTCCACGTATCCGTAGTCAGGTGCACCTTGCCACAGATGGTGTTGTGCAGTGCACACCTGATTTTGCCCCCTACTTGGTTGTGAAGGGAAGGTATGGCTCGCCTTGAAAAGTAGTGGCGGCTGGGCATGACGTACTGTGGGACAGTCACCGCCATAAGGCCTTTAAAACTATACGTCTACACCAGACGGAATGACAGTATTTTAAAGGCAAGTAATTTAGAAATGCTGGCATTCAGGGCTAGGGATCGCGGGTGGGTAGGGGGGTACTTCCTCCTCCTCTCCAGCGTTTGGGAGATGGAGAGCTGAACACTTCCGTGTGACATTGTGGAGATGCTTGGTGACCCAGGTGTTGGTGTTGCTGGCAGATCCTCTGTTTGTGGGGTGCCAGGGGGCACTGTCACTCCAGAGGTGGATGAAAAGACTGCGACTGCAGCAGAAGAGGAAGCAGGAGGAGCCAGAGACCTTTCTTGGTTTTTGAGGTGTCTACTCCACTGCAGCTTGTGCTTTGCACTTAAATGCCTGGTCATGCAGGTTGTGCTCAGGTTGAGAACGTTTATGCCTCGCTTCAGGCTCTGATTGCACAATGTGCAAACCACTCGTGTCTTGTCGTCAGCACATTGTCTGAAGAACTGCCACGCCAGGGAACTCCTTGGAGCTGGCTTTGGTGTGCTTGGTCCTTTGCTGCGGTGGGCAGTAGGAGGCGTACTATCTAGAGGACGGCCACTCTGCTTTTGCACCCTGCTCCCTCTTCTGCTGTGCTGGTGGCTCTGTGCGACCACCGCCTCTTCCTCCGAACTACATTGGTCACTCGCATGACCTTGATTCCATGTGGGGTCGAGGACCTCATCGTCCTCCACATCATCTTCCACCCAGTCTTCACCCCTGACGTCCTTGTCGGTCTGCACACTTTCGAAAGCCCAAGCAGTTGGCACCTGTGTTTCGTCATCATCCGAGACATGCTGCGATGGTCCTCCGATGTACTCATCTTGAAAAATAAGTGGTTGGGCATCGGTGCACTCAATCTCTTCCACTTCTGGGGCAGGGCTAGGTGGATGTCCCTGGGAAACCCTGCTAACAGAGTCATCAAAAAGCAGAAGAGACTACTGCATGACTTGGGGCTCAGACTGCTTGGCTGATTTGCAAGGGGGTGAGGTGAAAGACTGATGGACATCGGCTGCAGGTGCCAACTGTGGTCTTTCAGCAGGAGACTGGGTGGAAGACAATTTGAAGGAACTGGATCCACTGTCAGCAACCGAATCTACTATTGCCTGTACTTGTTCAGGCCTCACCATTCGTAGAGCAGCATTTGGCCCGACCAAATACCGCTGCAGGTTTTGTCGCCTACTCGCACCTGAGGAAGGGGTTTCACTTGTGCGTGTAGCTGGCACAGATCGACCACGTCCTCTCCCTGCAACAGGAGCTCCACCAGCAGCACCACGACCTGGGCCACGTCCCTTATTTGACGCTCTGCTCATATTTTTTGAATTTAGGATCTTGCCCTAAATGGGTGTTTAATTAATAGTAGAAAAGAACGACAGTATGTAAAGAGTGTATCTCACACGGCCTGAACCAGACTAGGCCTCAATTAAAGATTTCTTTGCACAAAATGGCTGTATTTCAAATGGCTGTATTTCAAATGCCTGATTCAAACCCCTGTATGTAGGGGGGTATCTCACACAGTCTGAACCTGTGTAGGCCTGAAGTAAATATATCTTTGCACAAAAAGGCTGTATTTCAAATGGCTGTATTTCAAATGCCAAATTCAAACCCCTGTATGTATAGGGGGGATCACACACGCCCTGAACCAGTGTAGGCCTGAAGTAAATATATCTTTGCACAAAATGGCTGTATTTCAAATGGCTGTATTTCAAATGGCTGCATTTCAAATGCCTAATTCAAACCCCTGTATGTAGAGGGGGTATCTCACAGGGCCTGAACCAGTGTAGGCCTGAATTCAATATTGGTGCACCAAATGGCGGTATTTAAAATCTCTGAATGTAACCCAAATGTATTAAGGGTGTATCTCACAATGACATCTGCAACAAAGGCTGCCAACTAAATTTTTTGTGCCCAAATGAGTGTTTGTTTAAAAACTGAATTTGACAGCAGTATTTAAGCCTGTAATTTCACACGTGCTGATGCTGCAAGGCCTGAAAATAGCGTTTTTTGTCAAAAGAGTGTGTTTTTCAAACCCCAGAAAATGATGGGTGAATTTCTACCTTAAATTGCACACTGACTAATACAGATGTTGTAGATTGCCAAAAAGTCTTTTTTTGCTAACAGAATATGAAAGCTGTATATATTAAACTTGACTTTAACACTTGCGGGCAGATCTGGAAAATCCAGTTTTTTGAAAAAAATGGTGTGTTTTTAAAACTCCAGAAAATGATGGGTGTATTTCTACCTTAAATTGCACACTGACTAATACAGATGTTGTAGTTTGCCCCCAAAAAATTGTGATTTGCAATGTCCCAAAAGCTCAGATGCAGTGTTGGTGCACTGAGCATGCATAAAATGGCCACCGCCGCCACCCACCTAACTAACAGAATTCTAAAAGTTAATATTTTTTGGTCAATGAGCTCAGGGCAGGGTAAAACGATAGTGCCCTGCACCCACACAACTATTTGTCTGTAGATCGCTGAGTTAGATTCTCTCCTATGCTCTCCCTGAAATCACAAGTCCAGCAGCATCCTCTCCCTACACTTGTAACAGCAGAGTGACGTGCAGCGCTACGTGACTCAAGCTTATATAGAGCCTGGGTCACATGCATCTCTGGCCAATCACAGCCATGCCATTAGTAGGCATGGCTGTGATGGCCTCTTGGGGCAAGTAGTATGACACTTGTTGATTGGCTGCTGTGCAGCCTTTCAAAAAGCGCCAAAAAAGCGGCGAACACCGAACCCGAACTTTTACGGAAATGTTCGGGTCCGATGTTTCAAAATCCTAAAGTTCGGTACGAACCCGAACTTTACATTTCGGGTTCGCTCAACCCTAGTTATTAGCTGACCAGCAAAAAGTGAAAGTGAAAGTACCAGTCGCACAGTTAGAAAAACAGTTAACCCATTGTGACAGAATGTCTCAATATTTTTAATAAAGGCCTATTGAAAATATTATTTTTAGCCAAAAATGAGTCAAATGCAATCATAAACAAAAATTGCCTCCAAAGGTGTACATAGCCTTCAAGGGAGCCCTGCCTTGTACCTCAAAATCCATTGACACCAAGGGCACCCCACCTACCACCAGGTAGGAGATCTAGAGCCAGGGTGTGTCCTTAGGAGAAGAAAGGCTGAGCCCCTTTCTTCACTGCACGGCCAAGGGATAATACCAGAGTCAGGGCTGCCACTGTCAGCACTACTGTCACCACCATCCTTGCCACCATTCCTATCCTTTCCCTCCTCCCAGTCTTTCAGGAACTATGAGTTATTTTCTTTTTTTAAGGATTACTGCTTAATTGTATCTATCTAGTGTACAGTCAACAAGTTTATACATGGATAATATGAAGTTATTCATCAATCCCCCGCAGTGTACTGTTATGCCACTATAGCGAATGGATTTTCTTAGTCATCGAGTGAACCCATTCAAAATTTTAACCACTCAAAGCCTCAAAGGAATCATTTCCATTTCTCGACAAGAATAAGGTTCTATATGATGAATGGGTCTCTTAGAAGTTGTTGTGACTTACTGTAGATCGATGAGGCAGAAGATGAAAGAATAGGATTTCTGTGAAAATGGGGAAAAAAAGAAAGTATTTCCTTGCAGGTAGCTGCTTTTGAGGATTGCAGCAGCTCTGCTACTTCTGCTAAGAGGCACAGCCAGCCTCAGCTCCTCACTCCTTATTCCCTGGCTGACAGCTTCCCTGCTTGTCCCCATTCTACACACACCATTCTTCTTTGCAATCCTAACTAGTGATGAGCGAGCACCAAAGTGTTCAGGTGCTCGGGTACTCGATCCGAACACATAGCGATATTCGTGCGCTTGGCCGAGCACTCAAGTATAATGGAAGTCAATGGGAGACAACCAGGCACCCCCTGCTCGGATGAGGGGAGGGTGCCTGGTTCATAGGAAAAGGTCTGAAAGTGATGGAAACACCTCTGAAATCGATCAGGAACAGCAGGGGGACCATGTCTGGATGCATCTTGGACTCCAATGTCACTGCTGGGAACCATGTTGTACACCACTTTTACAGACCGACAAAAAAACGCCCAAACCCCCCCCCCCCCCAAAAAATAATAAAAATAAAAATTTGAGGAAAAATTGTTAGGAAACATTCTTTCCTGCTGTATATTCTATTGTATATACAGTGTAAGTGCTGCCAAAAATTACAAGGAAGAAGCCCCTCAGATACAGCCTGTATATCACATAAAGGAGGGCCTAATTCACATGGTGCTACACAATTCTTCAGGTACACTGCTACACTCCTAAAGCCTATGCTTTAACCTCTTAAGGACACAGGGCATACAGGTATGCCCTGATGTCCTGGTTATTAAGTGTAGTTCCGATCACCGCCGTGCGGCGGGCGGTGATCGGAACTGGGTGCCTGCTGAAATCAATCAGCAGGCACCCTGGGACAATGCGCGGGGTGAATTCAGACCTGCGGTTTGCGGCGTTTACTGGTGGTTGCATCGGTGATCGGAGCTGCCATCGGGTCCCTGTGCGGCTGTAATGGGGACCTGATGGCATGGAAGGCAGCGCGATGCCTTCCTTAGGCATCGGCGCTGCCTTCTGGTGACGAGCCTATGAGATCCAGCCCCCTGGATCTCACAGGCAGGAAGCTGTATGAGTAATACACACTGTATTACTCATACAGCCAATGCATTCCAATACAGAAGTATTGGAATGCATTGTAAAGGGGATTAGACCCCCAAAAGTTGAAGTCCCAAAGTTGGACAAAAAAATTAAGTGAAAAATAAAGTTGAAAAAATTAAGTTTTCCCCCCAAAAAATTTAAAGTTTCAAGTAAAAAAAAAAACGTAATTTCCATCAAATAAAGTAAAAAATAGACAATTAGGTATCGCCGCGTCCGTATCGACCGGCTCTATAAACATATCACATGACCTAACCCCTCAGGTGAACCGCACCGTAAAAAATAAAAAATAAAAACTGTGCTAAATAAACCATTTTTTTGTCACCTTACATCATTAAAAGTAAAACAGCAAGCGATCAAAAAGGCGTATGCCCACCAAAATAGTACCAATCTAACCATCACCTCATCCCTCAAAAAATGAGCCCCTACCTAAGACAATCGCCCAAAAATTAAAAAAACTATGGCTCAGAATATGGAGACCCAGAAAAAATGCACAAAACGGATATGCCACTGATTATACTGGCTAGTCATAAATGCAGATATTAAAAGCTGAGACTTTCGCCAATATGTTCCTGTCAGGAAAATATCGGAGCCCATCATTGCACCACGTCACGGTCACTCAGCATGGCAAAGGGTCCTACCACTACGCTACCTATGGTGTGAACACGGTCTGAAGGCGATGTAATCCAGCTCGCAGCCAGGCTTCCACACAAACGCCTAGCAGGACAACTAGTGCAATGTGAACAAAGCCAAGACTGCAAGCCACGCCCATATCAGACCCTGTGATGGAGGTCACCAGGTGCAAAAGAGTGCTTGAATGCCAGGTAACGGCACATACACTACATATAAAACAAGACAAAAACACAGAAATATAGTGGCAATACTGGCATTCAAGCACTCTTTTGCACCTGATTACATCCCCTTCAGACCGTGTTCACACCATAGGTAGCGTAGTGGTAGGACCCTTTGCCATGCTGAGTGACCGTGACGTGGTGCAATGATGGGCTCCGATATTTTCCTGACAGGAATATATTGGCGAAAGTCTCAGCTTTTAATATCTGCATTTATGACTAGCCAGTATAATCAGTGGCATATCCGTTTTGTGCATTTTTTCTGTGATTTATATGATTGTATTTACATCCGCACAATGCTCCGTTTTGTGTAGGATGCCCTTGTGGTGCATGTGGACCGCGCCGACATCCTCCACCGTATGCATTTTTTGCTGGGGATAGTCGTTTGCTGCGGTCCACATGCGGTGGGGCTGCTCCCCCAATGTAAAACACGCTACAGTGTTAGGGGTTGAGCCGCTCCTCCAGTATTGCCACTATATTTCTGTGTTTTTGTCAGAATATGGAGACACTAAAATATAATAAAAAAAAAAAAAAAGCTGTTATTGTGTAAAACTTAATTAAAAAAAAGTATACATATTAGGTATCGCCGCGTCCGTAATAACTTCTATAAAAATATCACATGACCTAACCACTTTTTTTTTTTTTTTTTTAAAACGTGTAAAAAAAGCCATTTTATGTCCCCTTACATCACAAAAAGGGTAATAGCAAGCGATCAAAAAGTCATATGCACCCCAAAATAGAGCCAAACAGTCATCTCATCATGCAAACAATTAGACCCTACCTAAGATAATCGCCCAAAAACGGAAAAAACTATGGCTCTCAGAATATGGAGACACTAAAACATGATTTTTTTTTGTTTCCAAAATGATATTATTGTGTAAAACTTACATAAATAAAAAAAAGTATACATATTAGATATCGCCGCGTCCGTAATTATTTGCTCTATAAAAATATCACATGACCTAACCCATCAGGTGAACACCGTAAAAAATTAATAAAAAAACGGTGTAAAAAAAAGCCTTTTTTTGTCAACTTACATCACAAAAAGTGTAATAGCAAGCGATCAAAAAGTTACACACCCCAAAATAGTGCCAATCAAACCGTCATCTCATCCCGCAAAAATCATACCCTACCCAAGATAATCACCCAAAAACTGAAAAAACTATGGCTCTCAGACTATGGAGACACTAAAACATGATTTGTTTTGTTTCGAAAATGAAATCATTGTGTAAAATTACATAAATAAAAAAAATAGTATAAATATTGGGTATTGCCGCGTCCGTGACAACCTGCTCTATAAAAATTCCACATGATCTAACCTGTCAGATAAATGTTGTAAATAACAAAAAATTAAAACGGTGCCAAAACAGCTATTTCTTGTTACCTTGCCTCATAAAAAGTGTAATATAGAGCAACCAAAAATCATATGTACCCTAATATAGTACCAACAAAACTGCCACCCTATCCCGTAGTTTCTAAAATGGGGTCACTTTTTGGGAGTTTCTACTCTAGGGGTGCATCAGGGGGGCTTCAAATGGGACATGGTGTCAAAAAAACAGTCCAGCAAATTCTGCCTTCCAAAAACCGTATGGCATTCCTTTCCTTCTGCGCCCTGCCGTGTGCCCGTACAGCAGTTTACGACCACATATGAGGTGTTTCTGTAAACTACAGAATCAGAGCCATAAATATTGAGATTTGTTTGGCTGTTAACCCTTGCTTTGTAACTGGAAAAAAATTATTAAAATGGAAAATCTGCTAAAAAAGTGATATTTTTAAATTGTATCTCTATTTTCCATTAATTCTTGTGGAACACCTAAAGGGTTAACAAAGTTTGTAAAATCAGTTTTGAATACCTTGAGGGTGTAGTTTCTAAAATGGGGTCACTTTTTTGGAGTTTCTACTCTAGGGGTACATCAGGGGGGCTTCAAATAGGACATGGTGTAGTTTCTAGAATGGGCTATTTTTTTGGGTGGTTTCTATTATGTAAGCCTCACCAAGTGACTTCAGACCTGAACTTGGTCCTTATAAAGTGGGTTTTTGAAAATTTCTGAAAAATTTCAAGATTTGCTTCTAAACTTCTAAGCCTTGTAACATCCCCAAAATTTTTTATATCATTCCCAAAATTATCCAAACATGAAGTAGACATATAGGGAATGTAAAGTAATAACTATTTTTGTAGGTATTACTATGTATTATAGAAGTAGAGAAATGAAAACTTGGAAAAATGCTAATTTTTCAAATTTTTTGGTAAATTTGGTATTTTTTATAAATAAAATGAATTTTTTTTACTCCATTTTACCAGTGTCATGACGTACAATATGGGACGAAAAAACTATCTCAGAATGGCCTGCATAAGTCAAAGTGTTTTAAAGTTAGCACCACATAAAGTGACACTGGTCAGATTTGCAAAAAATGGCCTGGTCCCTAAGGTGAAAATGAGCCCGGTCCCTAAGGGGTTAAGTGAAAGGGCTGCCAAATATTACAAGGTACCGGCACTCCAATACACCTTTTCTTACACATAATTGTCTGCTGGAATACTGAATATAACGTTTGTGGGTTGAACGCACACACAGATGTGCCCAAAAGTAGTTAAATGTGTCCCAAATACAAATAATTTTCAGCTGGAATACTGTATATACGGTTGCGGCTTCAACGCAGACACAGATGTGCCTAAAACTAGTTAAATTTGTCCCAAATAAAATGTATTATCTGCTGGAATACTGTATATAACGTTTGTGGATTGAACACACACACAGATGTGCCCAAAAGTAGTTAAATGTGTCCCAAATACAAATAATTCTCTGCTGGAATACTGTATATACGGCTGCGGCCTGAACGCACACACAGATGTGCCCAAAACTAGTTAAATTTGCCCAAAATATAAATAATTCTCTGCTGGAGTACTGAATATAACGGTTGCGGATTGAACGCACACACAGATGTGGCACAAATTAGGTTAATTTACCCAGAATTTTTTTTTCTCTGATGCTGCGGTGTATCTCACTAGCAGGCACACTCTAGTGAATAAGCCCCTTTTTATAATGTCTGCTAAACACACTGCTTTCTGATGGCGTACTGTACATCTCAGGCTATTTTCACACTTGCGGCAGGACGGATCCGACATGCTGTTCACCATGTCGGATCCGTCCTGCGGCTATTTCGTTGTGCCGCCGGACCGCCGCTCCGTCCCCATTGACTATAATGGGGACAGGGCGGAGCTCCGGCGCAGCACGGCAGTGCACGGCGAAAGCCGCCGGACTAAAAAGCCTGACATGCAGTAATTTTAGTCCGGCGGCCTTTCGCCGTGCACCGCCGTGCTGCGCCAGAGCTCCGCCCCCGTCCCCATTATAGTCAATAGGGACGGATCGGCGGTCCGGCGGCACGGCGAATTAGCCGCAGGACGGATCCGACATGGTGAACAGCATGTCGGATCCGTCCTGCCGCAAGTGTGAAAGTACCCTCACTAATATCAAATCTTTCTGTCTTTTAAAAGCTTTTGCGTACTTAGAAAAGCAATTTTCCAGCCCTGCACTATCTGTCCCTTCCTGAAGACGCCTGTCCCTGATACTGCTGAATTTAACCTCTGGTAAAAAATAAAATAAAAATGGTGCTGCACTGCTGTCAAACACACACTGTAGTCCTTAAGAGGACTGTTTGGTCTTTCAATAGTTTTTTTGGAGTTAAAATGGGTTGCATCAAAAGGGGCATAGATGCCCGTGATAAGAACATAGTCCTACCACTTTACAAATCGCTAGTCAGACCACACATGGAGTACTGTGTACAGTTCTGGGCTCCTGTGAACAAGGCAGACATAGCAGAGCTGGAGAGGGTCCAGAGGAGGGCAACTAAAGTAATAACTGGAATAGAAAAACTACAGTACCCTGAAAGAATATCAAAATTAGGGTTATTTACTTTAGAAAAAAGACGACTGAGGGGAGATGTAATTACTATGTATAAAGATATCAGGGGTCAGTACAGAGATCTATCCCATCAGCTATTTATCCCCAGGACTGTGACGAGGGGACATCCTCTGCGTCTGGAGGAAAGAAGGTTTGTACACAAACATAGAAGAGGAGAAGAGGATTCTTTACGGTAAGAGCAGTGAGACTGTGGAACTCTCTGCCTGAGGAGGTGGTGATGGTGAGTACAATAAAGGAATTCAGGAGGGGCCTGGATGTATTTCTGGAGTGTAATAATATTACAGGCTATAGCTACTAGAGATGGGTCGTTGATCCAGGGAGTTAGTCTGATTGACTGATTGGAGTCGGGAAGGAATTTTTTATTCCCCTAAAGTGGGGAAAATTGGCTTCTACCTCACAGTTTTTTTTTTTGCCTTCCTCTGGATCAACTTGCAGGGTAACAGGCCGAACTGGATGGACAAATGTCTTTTTTCGGCCTTATGTACTATGTTACTATGTTACTTAGGCCTCTTTCCCACGGGCGTGTGTGCCCCGTGGTCGTGCTGCGGCCCGCATTTTGCACTGCAATGCACGAGCACAGTCCGTGGGGCAGCCGCAGCGGATCGCGGACCCATTCACTTTAATGGGTCCGCGATCCGGCCGTTCCGCAAAAAGATAGGACATGTTCTATCTTTTTGCGGAACGGAAGTACGGGACGAAACCCCACGGAAGCACCCTGCGGAATGCCCACGGCACGACACCCGTGTATTGCGGATCCGCGAATGCGGTCCGCAATACGGCAACGGGGCGCACACGCCCGTGGGAAAGGGGCCAAAATCGGTGGATTTCCAGCAAAATGCTATCTGTCCCTGCCTACCGTCTGCTCTCTCTGAAGCTGAATGATCCGAGCGCGGGACATCGGCTCCTCACGTGTTCCGGCCAGCCAATCAGTGTAAGGCTAATAGCTAACATGGCTATAGCATTACACTGAAGGGAATTACTTACCTAAACGTTGATTGGCTGCTTAGGAGGCGCCAAACGTGCGGGGAGGAGACTCGAGCAATGTGACGAACACATAACGATGCTCGAGCCGAACCGGTACTTGGCCGAGCATGCTCGCTCATCACTAATCCTAACCTTTCCTTCACTGTCCCAGCAGTAGAATATAAGCTTGATTGATTTCTGACTGTACCCTGATTGATTTTTCACTGTCCCTGACTCCCTAAGATACAAACCGGATTCCCAAAAAGTTGGGACACTAAACAAATTGTGAATAAAAACTGAATGCAATGATGTGGAGATGGCAAATGTCAATATTTTATTTGTAATAGAACGTAGATGACAGATCAAACAATTAATCTGAGTAAATGTATCATTTTAAAGGAAAAATACGTTGATTCCAATTTTCACGGTGTCAACAAATCCCCAAAAAGTTGGGACAAGTAGCAATAAGAGGCTGGAAAAAGTAAATTTGAGTATAACGAAGAGCTGGAAGACCAATTAACACTAATTAGGTCAATTGGCAACATGATTGGGTATAAAAAGAGCTTCTCAGAGTGGCAGTGTCTCTCAGAAGCCAAGATGGGTAGAGGATCACCAATTCCCACAATGTTGCGCAGAAAGATAGTGGAGCAATATCAGAAAGGTGTTACCCAGCGAAAAATTGCAAAGACTTTGCATCTATCATCATCAACTGTGCATAACATCATCCGAAGATTCAGAGAATCTGGAACAATCTCTGTGCGTAAGGGTCAAGGCCGTAAAACCATACTGGATGCCCGTGATCTCCGGGCCCTTAAACGACACTACACCACAAACAGGAATGCTACTGTAAAGGAAATCACAGAATGGGCTCAGGAATACTTCCAGAAACCATTGTCAGTGAACACAATCCACCGTGCCATCCACCGTTGCCAGCTGATACTCTACAGTGCAAAGAAGAAGCCATTTCTAAGCAAGATCCACAAGCTCAGGCGTTTTCACTGGGCCAGGGATCATTTAAAATGGAGTGTGGCAAAATGGAAGACTGTTCTGTGGTCAGACGAGTCACGTTTCGAAGTTCTTTTTGGAAATCTGGGAACGCCATGTCATCCGGACCAAAGAGGACAAGGACAACCCAAGTTGTTATCAACGCTCAGTTCAGAAGCCTGCATCTCTGATGGTATGGGGTTGCATGAGTGCGTGTGGCATGGGCAGCTTGCATGTCTGGAAAGGCACCATCAATGCAGAAAAATATATTCAGGTTCTAGAACAACATATGCTCCCATCCAGACGTCATCTCTTTCAGGGAAGACCCTGCATTTTTTTTTAACAAGATAATGCCAGACCACATTCTGCATCAATCACAACATCATGGCTGCGTAGGAGAAGGATCCGGGTACTGAAATGGCCAGTCTGCAGTCCAGATCTTTCACCTATAGAGAACATTTGGCGCATCATAAAGAGGAAGGTGCAACAAAGAAGGCCCAAGACGATTGAACAGTTAGAGGCCTGTATTAGACAAGAATGGGAGAGCATTCCTATTTCTAAACTTGAGAAACTGGTCTCCTCAGTCCCCAGACGTCTGTTGAGTGTTGTAAGAAGAAGGGGAGATGCCACACAGTGGTGAAAATGGCCTTGTCCCAACTTTTTGGGGATTTGTTGACACCATGAAATTCTGATTCAACATATTTTTCCCTTAAAATGGTACATTTTCTCAGTTTAAACTTTTGTTCCGTGATTTATGTTCAATTCTGAATAAAATATTAGAAGTTGGCACCTCCACATCATTGCATTCAGTTTTTATTCACGATTTGTATAGTGTCCCAACTTTTTTGGAATCCGGTTTGTAATTTTTCTAGCAGACACTGTAAGACCCAACCTCCCTCATTCACAGCCCAGCACAAACTGGCGTTCTGCTCGTTCTGCGATGGCATCTCCCTGCCGGCTGCAGCATTCTTTGGCTCATCCAGGCTCTCTGGCAGCCTGGGAGCCAAACAGGGCAAGCCCTCCCCTCAAATTCCTCTCAGGGTCATGTAAGAACCCAACTTCTTCCTCCCTAGAGCTTTTTTCCCGCCGGCATGTGTTCCATTTCAGTGGACTTCATCTGTCGTCCAATAAACCAAAATTCGGATCGAACTCGGTCCGACTGGTTTGCTCATCCTCACTAGACAACCTTTTCCATACTTGTACTATCTTTGCTTTAGTTATTAAATTGACATAGAATCCCTGTTGTAAAACTGTAAAATGAAAGTGTGCCTACGTGCAGCATATCTCAGCTACACGTTCTGAGAACTGGTGACTGACGTCTACTGGAAATCCCAGATTAAAGTAATTTGAAAATTCTGGTATGGTCAGTCTTCACCTCCCTATACCCCAAGTCATTATTATAAAAGTCAGCAAGTTGGGATATTGAAATTTGTATTTCATGTATCTCTCTTTTGGATACATAATGGCAGATGCTTACAGGGTATTGTTTTCCCCTGGTGAAAATATTCAGTTACCACCCTACCATAATCCTGTACAATTCCAAACTCCCTGGACAATATAGAGTGGCAGGATAGTCCTGTACCTATAGATTACCCTTATGTACACCCCTCCACCAACCATAGCTATGCCCCTGCCTTGGTGGTTAATGGTTGCTTTCTTTTCATGACAATATGCTGAAATGGCAGAGTTTTATTATAGGGGTTATCACTTTTACAATCTTGTGGCATATAATAAAGTATATTTGATGTCTTGGACACAATGTCTCCTGTGTCACCCTGATCACTGATAGAAAATCCAATCAACAAAAGGAAGCAATGTGAGAGTATGTTGTGAAGGCTGCATGCAGCCACCACCATGTCCACATGTGAAGGGCACGGTTTTTAAATAGCTGGGGAATTGGCCTCATGATTATGTCAGTATAGCTGGGGCTACACAGCAACATGTGCTGCACGACCTGCATGACCAATGTCTGTGTGGCTTTTGTGCCACTTGATTTTTTTTTGCTGATGTAAGTGCCCCTGTGACTTTTTGCTAACCCACCCATTTTCTGCTTTCTCTTTTTAAATTTTTGTTTTTTTTCCCCTGCCTTCCAAAAGCCAGAATATTTTTATTTTTTCATTCAAAGGGCTTGTTTGCTGCAGGGCAAGTTATACGTTCTGATGACACCATTAAATATTCCATACAATGTAGTGGGAAACTTAAAAAAAATTGGGGAGAAATTGAAAAGAAAAAAAAAAGAGAAACAGAGGCGAGTGAGTGCTGTATGGAGAGAATACTTAAAGGGAATGTGTCATCAGAAAATGACCTGCTGTTTAAATCACTTTTTTATGTTTAACATATTTTTAAATAATTTTTGATGATGTTATTTTTAATTTTCCATGTTTATATTTATATTTAACAAAAAATCCTGCAGTTTTTGCACTGGTCACTATGTCTAATAACTGGCGCAAATTCTTCTGTACAGATTACCTTACTGTAGGTACCTCATCCCAATCCTGCCTGTAATGATATCACCTCTGTGTCATGCATTCTTATGGGAGATAAAAGCAGGCAAAATTAAAATTGTCAAATGAAAATTCAAATACCTATTTGCCATTTCATTTTTAACACGTGTGCATAATTCATGCCAAAATTAAAAATAAATATATGTTACATCGTTAATACGGTTGAAAAAAGAGAAATTAATTTTCAACCCCAGCGTGGGTATTATGCATATGTTCTGTTTCCATTTAGTTTATGTCCACACAGTTGGAATTTTAATTTTTTGGGAGGGGGTTTCAATTTAAAGGGGTTGGCGACTTTCTAGCTACTGTTCGATTAATGTGTTCGTAAGATGATTATATGGCACTAACTAATATAGTCTTTGCTGGTATCCTGCATCTTTTTTTACATTTCATAAGGTATGTCACATTGTTGGTCATGTCTTTTATGCTGTCCACACAGAGGTTCTGTCCATAAAATGGCCTCTGATCGAGGGTCATGTGACGAGGCAAATTACTCAGTCTCCTTCATTTAAAGACTCCGCACCTGCAATAAAACTCTCAACATTGCAAGTACAGATGGAAGATGTGGTGTATTTGAGTGGAGAAGGCTGAGTGATGTGTCTGGAGTTATTTTTGCCTGGTCACAGGACTTTTCAAACGGCACTGGAATTTAACAAAGTTTATATTAGTAAATTTAATTTAGTCATCTTACAGTACCTACACATTGGTCAAAGCATTCCTCCTGTTCCTCATCCTTGCAGTCCCATAGCAGGGTTTCAGTGAAGTAATCTCAGTCTTTAGTACCCCTTCCTTGTGAGGCACCTTTCTTTTTCCTAAGAAGTGGCAAGAGAATCCTACCACTCCCTAGTCAAGAAATTTTCCCTGTTGACCACTGTTCACTCTGCGCTCCATGTTGATGCTCCTCCCTTCACATGCTGACACGGGAGCCGAGCTTCTCATTTTATGCTGAGCTGAGCCGGCCCTCCTGCCCTCAGGCCTCCATGGGCACGGGTCTCCTGCTTGTGACGGACTACATTGCACTCTTCTGGTTCGCTGGCAGTGGATCATTCCACCGGTGTCTCCCTCTTTTCTTGCCGGACCTTGCTAACCATGCTCATGACTTCTTCAGTCTGTGCTAAGGCACGAGTGGAGCAACTTTGGTTCGGCCTGAATCGATTCAGGTTCGAACTGAACTTTTTCAAACATTCGACGAACCAGACCCAAACCGAATCTCGAGTGATTCACTCATGTTTAGCCTGTACCAATGATGTTAATTTTTTTATTGTTCATTTTTCTTTCTAAAATGGGGAAAGGGGGTGAAAAACCAACATCCACAGCACATTTTTTGTTTCATTTAAGCATGTATCATAAGAAAACACAAATAACAAAATACATTCCTAACTACCTGAGACAGGAGGCCTTCATGTTTGTTTGCCCAAGTTTGGACCAAGTGCACAGGTTTGACTTGAAGCCAAACCTAGAGGGCAGAAGCCCTGTTCTTCACAGAGTCCCTGATGGTGGGGATGAACTTATCTGCACCTCCAGGACGGTCGCACCTCCAGGATGGTCCCGGTGCACCTGTCCACTTTCCTGCAGGGACTGATGATGCAAGCACCAGCGGCCCATACAAACATAAGGACTGGAACCCAGGCACACGAACTGGAAGCTAAACATAACCGGACAGGACACAGTTCAGACAAGACAAATGGGAATCAGAACACAAGCAAATGCCTGGACCCCATGCGGAACGGATGCATGGTCGTCACAGACAGAGCTGCCCAAACAGGCATACAAGAAGATGCCTGGATCCTATGCAGAAGGACACATGGCGGCCACAGACAGAGTTGCCCAAACAAGTAGACAAGCAGATACCTGGACCCCAAGCAGGAGTTGGTCCATGGACGAACAGATAGAGTTGCACACGAAACATAGAATTGGACTAGCAGATGCCTGTTCCTCACGCGGAGTTAGTCCATGGGCGCCACAGACAGCTGCATCACAAGACACATGATCTAACCTGTCAGATGAACTTTGCAAATAATAAATAATAATAATCATAATAAAAAATTAAAATGGTGCCAAAACAGCTATTTTTGGGCAAATTTTCAATTTTAATCAATTTTTTCCTGTAACAAAGTTACAGCCAAACAAAACTCAATATTTATTGCCCTGATTCTGTAGTTTACATGAATGCCCCATATGTGGTTGTAAACTGCTGTTTGGCCACACGGCAGGGCTCAGAAGGAAAGGAACCATATGGATTTTGGAAGGCAGTTTTTGCTGGACTGGTTTTTTGACACCATGTCCCATTTGAACCACCCCTAGAGTAGAAACTCCAAAAAGTTACCCCATTTTGGAAACTATGGGATAAGGTGGCAAATGGGACATGGTGTCTAAAAACCAATCCAGCAAAATCTGCCTTCCAAAAACCAAATGGCGTTCCTTTCCTTCTGCGCCCTGCTGTGTTCCTGCACAGCAGTTGACGACCACATATGGGGTGTTTCTGTAAACTGCAGAATCAGAGTAATAAATATTGAGTTTTGTTTGGCTGCTAACCCTTGCTTTGTTACTGGAAAAAATGGATTAAAATTGAAAATTTGCCAAAAAATTGAAATTCTGAAATCTCATCTCCATTTGCCAATAACTCTTGTG